>NC_067472.1:124041110-124348355 GCF_947179515.1 Apodemus sylvaticus
CCTGGCCTGGTAGGAGGCCAGTCCATCTAGGTAGAGCTGCAGCAGCCTGGACCGTACTCTGGAAGCTGGGGAATGGACGTCAATATGGTTGGAACCCAGGTCATGGCTTTTAACTACGCACAATGTGACCTAACAAAGATGTTAGGGACCACTAGGTTATTCCAGAAAGGAGTTTGATGCGCACTTTAGGAAGAGGACACAGGAAGGTCTGCAGACCATCTGCAGGTTGGTTGGGTTTAGGCAGATGACCCACAGTTCTCCCTCAGACAGGAGAGGTCATGTTGAAGGTCATGTTTCCTTTGTAGTTTTAAAAGTTACTACTCCAGTTCTGGAAAATAAAAAGTTTCTTCAGTGGCCCCTTAAGTCTCCCTTCCCATGGCTAGCACCATCTTTCAGGTCACCCTTCATCCTCTCCAGGAAGAGTCAGGTTTAGGTGGGACCTGCTCTTAAGCCCCCATTGTAACTTCAGAAAAGTGCTCAACTGTATCGACCTCTGAACTCTTTTCTTTCCTCGGCCAGCTGTCGGTTTCCATTCATCCAGTGTCTTAGACTTAAGAACTGTTTATCAAATGAGTGCATGTAGGCTTCCGTGTTAGGGTGTCTAAGTTCAGCCTCTAGGTTTATATGATAAAGGAATAGGACAAGCCTGTTGATACCCCTGAGCCTTCAGTTTCCTTAGCTGAAGCATTGGGTAGAGGACTCATCTCTTAGATTTAGAAGTGATGAAACAATGTACCCTAGTCAAGCTCAATACGTAGCATGCAATTGTCCTTGCTTCAAGATTCTGTCAGTGTTTTTCTCAAAAGCAGCACTGATTTCTCCTGTTGCAAATGTTTAAAAGCATTTACTATCTCAGAAGGTTATTTTTTTTTATTTAGAAATATATTACCTGTAATTAATACTCTTGGGTATGACTAATCAATCGTCTCCAGTTCTCTCCTCCTGCTCTCCTCTCTACCTCTGACCATCCCTGAGGTACAACTGAGAAAACTTCACCATGCATCAGCATGTAGAAACTGGAGGTTTTAGAAGCAAATGACTACGACCCACACTCTTCCCCATCCCTTCTCCTTCTCTATCGCCTTCCTCTCTTTCTTCCCTCCTTCCTTTTCTCTTCCTTCCTACTGTCTCCTTTTCTCCCTCTTCCCTCTTTCCTCTGTCCTCCCTTCCTCCTCGCCCCGTTCTTGAAGAACTTATCTATAGCCGAAGCACTATATTAGAGCAGACTGGCATGGCTAATATTGGGACCCTTAGCCTTAGTTACTCTACTTTGTATGTCAGTATAATGTAAAGTACACCATCTAAAACAGGGCACAGCAGGCCAACTGAGAGAGGGCCAAACTGAGGTCAGACCCTAGGATCACATTTCCTTAGGACCGTGAGATAACCAAGAAAATGCAGGAGCAGGGCCAGCCAAGGACCGCAGTGGCACGGCCAGTGAGATGACCCCATGGGGAGGTGTGCCACACAAGCCTGGTGATCATCCCCAGAACTCATAGTGCAGGGTGAGCACTGACCCCTGAGAGTTAATTCCTGGCCTGCATCTGCACACACACCTACCTGTGCTTGCTAATAAATTTTATTTATTTAAAAAGTAAAGAGGACAGGGGCATAAGGAAAAGGAGGTGATAGAATGCGGCTGCCAAGTCCCGCCAGTAGGCAGGGTTATTAAGATATGAAGAGAGCAAATAGAAGCCAGACCTGAGGAACCCTTGGCTATCTGCAGGCAGCGTTGCTGTCCCAGGAGGGTGGGCAGAGCCCTGTGGATCTGGGTGTGGGTGGCAGTGGGACTCAGAACACAGCAGGAACACTGAGAAAAGGAAGACACTATAACGAGACATGGCATGGAGGGAGCAGAGACCCAGCAAGACCCTGTGGTGGAGTCAGTGAGGCGAGACAGAAGAGGAAAGGAAGCCCTGCCTACAGACTGGACAGACAAGGAGATGGCGGTTCCAAGTATGAAGGGCAAGAACTGAGCTTGTCTTCTATACTTGACGCGCACACAGCATGTGCACACGGAGACACACACGGGGATGTGCTTGTGCACACACTCAATGTCCTCTTTAGCTAAGTCCCCCAAATAATTTAGGCAAAATTCTCATCCCTCCTGTTTTCTGTGTTGAGGCCACCATGAGCAGACACAGGAACACAGGGGGCTATGAGGATGGAGCTGGTTACCTGACAGGCTCATTCTTAAAAGGCGAAACTATTCTTTCTGGTCACGCACTCACACTTTGCAGGGCTTCCTCCAGTCTTTGCCACTCAGCTTCTTCTCTGTCAGGAAGAAGGAGGACTGTTTGGGAGGGACTCGGGAGTCTAGAGCCCTTGAGTGGCACCCTGATGGGAGAAATGACAGAATATGATAGCCGGGTCCCCCAGTCTTAGGTTCCCAGAACCACATGATGAATTCTTTCTAAAGTATCCTGTCTGTTGGGTGTTTCAGCTGAGAGTGGACAGAGTGGCGGGCAATTCCAGGGCCGGCCCTCGGAGGTCTGGTCCCAGTGGCAGAGCCAGCATCACGGACAGCAGAGCGGTGAGCAGCACTCCCACCAGCAGCCTGGCCAGACTGAAGTGTTCCAGGTAAATCCAGCGAGCAGCGCCTTCTCGTAGGTGTAGGTACCTGCGCCTTCTCTGCTTCCTTATGCCCCTTTCTGCACCTCTGCCTGCCCTGCCCGGTAGCCAGCAAGAGATCCCCCCAGCCTGCACTATGGGGAACCCACAAGTGGAAGGAAGGTCCTGCCCTGCCTAGTTAGAGCCTGCAGGTACACAGGAGAGGCACAGGACCTTCAGGCTTTCAGCTGTACTCACACAGGAGAGGCTGCATCCTGAATCATACCCCCACAGGTGTCCAGGAGGGGTGTATGGAGCCAAATACAGTAGGGGGCTCACTCTGGAACAGGGCCCATGCCCATCTAAGAGCTAAAGACCCTCAGGGCTCACCACGGGCAATATCCACAGCCTCCCAAGAGCTGTGGGTATCTAGGGCCTTGATTGCCTCGGCCTGTCTTTACTATGGCAACCAGGAAGAGGGACTCCCATCCCCAGACCCTTAGCCCACAGCAGCTGGGCCAGGGCTCAACTCTCTAGGCTAAGGGTCTAAGGCAACTTCCGGACCTCTACTCCTAAAGACTTGCCTTCCTGTTCTCAGTTCCTAACACAGACCAATCTTAGTGTGCTGGTGACAAGGACATGATCTTGGCTATCATATAGGATTCAGCCACCTAGGTTTTCCTGAAACGTTGTAAGTACAGGTATGAGCCTATTGACTCCCCTCAGCTAGAGGTAGGCCTGTCTACCCAGTCTTTTAGCAGCAGCCCAGGCTCCTCTCCCAGAGAGCTGTCTGTCCTATAGAGCAAAGCTCCAGGCAAGAGCCAGGGTGTAGGAGGCTCAGGTCACACTCTTCCTCCTCAAGACTCAATGCTATACACACACACACACACACACACACACACCTCCACTTGGTCAAATGTCATTTTCACAGATCCCTGTCTAGAGCCAGGTGTCGCTCAGGGTCTACCTTGCTCTATTCCCTTCCTAGTACAGGGAAGTGCCTTTCCCAGCCTTCCCTATGACTTCCCTCCCTCCTTCCACTGTAAAGACCAGCCCCTGGCCATTGCTCATGGCATTGGGAGGCCCTAAAAGGCATACTTCCCTAACAGTGTGTCTTCACGCTCGCCCTTCTAAAAAGAATTCTTGGTTAAATAACTTTGTGAAACACCAATTGAAGCAGGTTATTCAGTTTCTTTCTTGCAGGATTTATCAGAGCCTTTATTATACCAGCAAGGCATGGATTTCTAGGAGGTAGGGAAGCGTGCCTTGTTTCCCAAGCACACTTGTCCACAGAATTCTTTTCACACCGTTATCACGTGGGCTGGGAAAGGGACAAAGCACACTGGGACGGACGTCTGCCGTATGAAATTGGAACTCCCCTAATATTTTCAGAGCAAGTGGTCTAAGGTCTAGCAAACTGGGACTAGATAAAGTAACTGACCATCCATTCTGGGATGGCATCACCCCAACAGGCCACTGTGCCCGGGCCACACATGCCCGGGCTCCTGCTTGGTTGGCAGTCACATGGCTGTCCAGTCTTAATTACTGCTGTGGGGTCTGCTTGCCCAGCTGGGCTCTTTCCGACCATGGGCCTGGTGTGACTTCAAAAGCAGGTTTGTGTTCTAGTGCTGTTTCCTTCAGTGTGACACTCCCCAGGAGAGCAGTTCCCAGTGGGGTCGGGTGTTGAAGCCCCCTGGAGATCAGCCCTGTACACAAAGCCTTGCAAAGGAACCCCTGCTCACTAGAGAGAGGGTCAGTCAGTGGCAGGCTGGGCTCCGGGACAAGGGCAGGCTCTGGGTGAGGTCACTGACCCCTGGGACTTTCTGTTCTTCTCCCCTCCAGGACATGCTGCCCATGCCGGGCGACCCGACGCAGGGAACTGGCAACTATAACATCGAGGACTTTGCTGACCTGGGCATGTTCCCTCCATTTTCTGAGTAGCTTTAGGCAAAGCCAGGCTTCTACTGCCCAGGCGCTATTATCATGCCATAGATGCCCATGTTCAAAGAGGCCCCCTCCCCTAGCTTGCCCTGCTGCAGAACCCCCAGAAATCTCCCTTATTCCCCAACCTCCCTGGACAAGGCATCACTTGGCTCTAACCTACAGCCCTGGCTTCTTGAGTTCGGGATCTTTGTATTTATTGTACTTTATCTGTGTGCTCCAAAGGGGGCCTCCAGGGTCTTAAATTCCATAGTGAATAATCTATTAATGGACAATTTGCACCCATCAAGTGTTAGCTTGGTCCACAATGGCTGGCAGCACCAGCAGATCTGCCTGGTGCAGAAGCTGGGTTTCTTTCTGCTTTTTCACAGCTGCTGCCCGGAGGTTTTGTGTCAGAGTGAGAGGCAGTAACCTCTGCATTCTGTGCTGGAGCCGGGAGCTCAGGGTGTGAGTCTCCCACACTAGCTGTCCTTGATGGCCAGGTGTGCTGTAAACCTGAGAGTCAAAGTTGTGGCCTGGTAGATATACTGTGGCGTGTTGGTGTGTGTGTGTGTGTGTGTGTGTGTGTGTGTGTGTGTGTGTGTGGCCAGTAAGCGTGAGGAGCCGTCCCCATTCAGCTGCATTTCAAAGGAGAGCGTGCTTGGAGCCTGGGAGCTGGGCGGACCCCCAGAAGCAGGGCTGGGGAGCTGCTCACTTCGTAAGTCAGTTCTTTGGTCCCCTGCCTTTTTACAGACAGCCTCTACTTCCTTAAAGTTTCTAGTCCTTCTTCCTTGTGACCTATGAGAGCGCTCACACTTCTCTTACTAGGCCTGAGGGACTGGCGCACTGATTCCATGAAGGTCACTGCATCGCCCTGCTCTGCAGCAGAGCTGAGCTGTTTTCTGCCCAGCACCTTCAGGAAGTCAGACCTGGCCCTCTGTATACAGGGTTAGGATACCTCGCCCCTAACAAGGTGTCCCTGACACCTTCTGCTCTGTAACCTGAAAAGAAGATGGGCCACACTCTGGGTGGAGAAGGGTGCTCTGGGCCACCTGAGCCTCTGTCTTCAGCAGGCAGAAAGGACGTGAGTATCTTGGGGGGTGGGGGTGGTGGCTGTGAGGCCAGCCACTCTGGCCATGCTTCTACAAAGACCTGAATGCCTCGGTGGTCTTAAGGTAGAACTATGAGCTAACTTCTAGACAGTGGTTCTCAGCCCGTGGGCTGTGTTGGAGGGTCAAACAACCATTTCACAGGAGCCACATATCAGATATCCTGCATATTAGGTATTTATATAATGATACATAACAGTAAAAATTTACACTTAGAAAGTAGCAATGAAAATGATCTTGTGGTTGAAGGTAAGCACTACATGAGGAACTACATTAAAGGGTCGCAGAGTTAGGAAGGTTGAGAGCCACTGTTCTAGAAGCTTCTTCCTGGCTTGTCAGTCAGATTTTAGAGAACTTCAGATTCTCCCTGCTCCTCCCTGCCCCTCCCCCACCCCATTGCTTCTCTGGGTTCTCTCTGCCTCCCTTCACTTAATCAACCCTCACCTCAGGTACCTCACACCAGGTATCAGCCCACTGATGCCCAAATGTGAGAGAAGCCACAGAGCTACCTTAGGCGGACTCTGGGGTCCTCCAGCGTCGTTTCAGAAACCCTTTGTTAGAAGAACTGTGGATCTGCCGTGCTGCCTGGCTTCTGAGAGGCTCTGATGCACAGGGGCAGAATGAGTATGCGGATTACAGCCTGGGAGAACAGCACTCCAGTCAGAAGCTCGGCTCTGCCAGCTTGTACAGGACTCACTTGCAAACTTTACATGGCTCCGCAGACTGCCCTTGGCAGCACCCATCCTAAGGGACCCCCATCATGACAAACTCCAGCCCCGGAGATCCTCAGGCAGCTTTGAATCCTTCCATGGAGTGACACAGTCAGAGCTTCAGCTCAGCCTCAGAACTCCCGTGTGTGCTGCCTGATTTGGCTTCTGTTCCCAGAACTGCCTGGAGCTGGCCCCAGGTGGTGAGCATAAGTTATAAAAGGAAAAAAGGGCCCAAAGCAAAGAATGCTTTGCAGTAATGAGAACAGCCCATGAATGGCCTTTAGATTGTGAATCAATGCCATTATCCTGCAAAAGATGTCAGTTCATATGTCCCCTGCAGAGGAAGCCAATGTACTGCTCCTCCAGTTAATGTCCTTCCAGCTACCTGTCCTGGTGATGGTCTTAGCAGGCAAGGGACGGATAGGGTATGTTGGCTTCCTGCAGTTCTGTTCCTCACCACTTGATTTGCTGCTGAAGTACAGTTGACTCCTCATAGGCCAAGCAAGCAGGAGAGAGACATGCAAGGACCACCTGCGTCATTGTCAAGAGCACAGGAGTTCTAGAAGAATGGGCCATAGCCTGCCAGGCCAGCCAAGGATGGCTCTAGAACCCTGCCTCCATGTCTGTCCTGTTTGTTTCATTGTGGTTTCAGGGAGTGGGTGGAGCCAGCATGAATATCCACATTCATCACGCTCAGCTCAGCCTGTTCTATTGTGGGTGGTAGTATCTGCATTGGCGACAACCTGCTGAGAAGCTCACACTCCCCTGTCATTAGGAGGACAGTGAGGTCCCAGGTTAGCCCACTAGCAAACATGTACTTCCCTTCAGCTCAGAGCTAGAATCCAGCAGGTCCAGGGAGAGGATTCTGTAATCTTCTGCAGCACAGCACAGCCAATGAGCAGTAGCCACTGCAGCCTGTCACACGAGCAAAAACAAGTCGTTTGCTAATCACCAACAGCAAGGCAAAATTAAAACCCTCTTTGTGTGTGGCCATGGGTTGCTATGTTCTAACTTGCTGGTCCATCCTCCCGTCTCCTCCTCTCCCCTCCCAAGCTGATGCTCACCTGAAGTGCCACCACTGGAGAGACTGAAGCAGGAAGGGTCTGAGCTCAGGAGTTTAAGACCTACCTGGGCAGCATAATGAAATTAATCTTAAAAACAACTATATATCGGAGTAACTTGGCCACAGTTCATGTGCCGAGGAGTCCCCAGATTCCTCCGTTGCCTAGAACCTGGGACAGCTTTAAAGAGGTAGCTCCACGTGTGTGACATGCCGTGTCTTGTGCCCTAAGCAGGGTTTGTTCAAGTAGCCTGCAAATCCTTGTGGCCACTGGCTATAGCAAAATGGAGTTTTTCACAGGTCATCCAGGGCCCAGCCGTTTGCTTTGTCCAACTGTCTGTTTCCTTAAAGAAAACATCACATGCAGGCTTCCAAGAACAGCAAGCACTTACTCATTTCTCCCTTAGCCTTTCTTATGGATGTGAACTGTGCCGTGGGTAAATCATTTGTATTTCTTGAATGTTCTGTATGACTAACAGGTATTAAGTCACTGGGTATATGTATAACTAATGTAACTGCCTTTTAAATTTTCATTATAATAAAAAATGACTTTGCTCTGAAAGTGAGTGCCTCAGACTAGCGTGGTAATTGATCAACTTGAGGTATTTGCCCTTGGGAGTCTGGGATAAGCCACACTATGTAGTACAGACACACTAAAGAGTCACCTGTTGCCAGTGTCAGCTGCTTAGGACAGAAAGGGAATTCTGAGATGTGGTGTGAGGCAAGGCTGTCTAGAAGCTTCTCTGGACTGAACTTCACAAATACCAAAGGCAACTACTTTTCAAAAGACCTTAAAGAGAATGCCTGGAAGACAGTAGTTCTGAATCTAAGGAAGACTTGTGTCCAGAAAAGGAGCTACTCCTACAACTTAAGAAAGAAATCGTAAGCCGGGCAGTGGTGGCACACGCCTGTAATCCCAGCACTCTGGGAGTCAGAGACAGGCGGATTTCTGAGTTTGAGGCCAGCCTGGTCTATAGAGTGAGTTCCAGGACAGTTAGGGCTACACAGAGAAACCCTGTCTTGAAAAAAACAAATCCAAAAAACCAAAAAGAAAAAGAAAAAGAAAGAAAGAAAGAAAGAAAGAAAGAAAGAAAGAAAGAAAGAAAGAAAGAAAGAAAGAAAGAAAGAAAGAAAGAAATCTCAGTACCAATAAAAAATAGTTGAACATCACATGCATGTTTCTCCCAAGAATTCAAATATAGGCTTCTGGGTGTGGCACATGAGGCTTCAAGCAGCCTGAGGCAGGAGGATTCTCTGAGTGAGCTCAAGAGTTCCAGACCAGCCTAGGCAACACAGTGAGAAGCTATCTCGAATATATGCATCTTCACACACAACAAAAACACATATGGCATTCTGAGTTAATATCTTTAGTTTCAGAGAAACACAAACTAAAAGGTCAATAAAATAGTATTCTAATGCATGGCTAAAAAATGGATAAGATAAGAAACCTTCATGGGCAATAGCACCTCTACTATAATAGCCTCTTCACATGGAGGTTTCTTACAGAGCTTTTTTTTAATAGAACTTTTTCTTTTTTTTTTTTCTTTCAATGTGATAAAAATTCCCTGAAAAAAGCAACTTAAGGGAGAAGGGATTTGTTTTAGTTCACAGGTCTAGATAGGATCCATTGTGATAGAGAAGTCAAGACAGTGTGAGCTTGAAACAGCTGGTCAGATCCACAGTCAGGAAACAGAGATGAAGAAGAGTTGGTGTCCAGCTCACTTTCCACATTTTATGCACCCCAAGATTCCCTGTACAGAGAAAAGTCTTCCAAAATTAAGACTGACCTTTCCACATCAGTAATCCTAATCACAAGACCACCCCACTACAGACATGAGCTAGGCCCATCTATCTGCCTATGTTTCTAGATTCCATCAACTTGGTAATTAATGTTATCCATCACAGACCTGTTTTTTAAAGAGTAGATATAGCTTGTAGAAACATAAAGAATATTTTTAAAAAGCAAATTTCCCACCAGAGTGGGAAGAAAACAAGTGATTTTTCTTATTCGTTTACTGAGAAATCCTTAAATACTTAGGGACTTAGCCTCATAGGGGTACAACAGAAAAATGTGCATATGACCAATCTGCCTCTTCTCTGCATACACTCATGGGTGTGGAGGCAGGAGGATCTCAGAGCAGGTATACAGGAGGAAGAAACATTAAATAAAGCCAAGTTCTTGCTGGGACCTGGGCTGATACCTTACCTGTAATCCCTCTGTAGTCGATAAACAATGAACCAAAGTAAACTCTTTACAAAAATTATTTTCCTAATTGTGCCATTATATAAGTCATGTAGAGAGTATAGAAAATTACTAAGATTAAGCTGTAAATAAGTGATATGCACTTGTAACCCCTGTGCTAGGGAAGTGGAGGTAGCCAGGTCTTTGAAGATCACCGACCAGCCACTCTGCAGATGAGTGCTGGGTTCCTTGTCTGTCTCAAGCAAAGAAAGAAGGAAACTATGGATGGCTCCCAAGGAGCATCATCCAGGGTGGATCTCTGTCTTCACATTGCTATGCACACACGTGCACTTACCTGAGCACACATGTATATAATGTGCTGCAATTCCTTATCAGTAACCCTGAGTACAGGGAGGGAAGGTCAAGTTGAAAAACGAGGGGACATGAGCTGCTTAGAATTCAGAGTAGGGGTGAAGAAAGCTACAGCATGTGTTCTGCTGCTCCCCAAAGATCGTCATCTTCCGGTCTCCTCTCATCTTCCTACAGGGAAACTAAGGCACATCCTCAGTTGCAACATGGAAGGCTACCTTTGCCTGCTCACCTTCTCAGGCATGTTATTTCTGTAAACACTTATGTGACACCTATCACCTCAGATGCATGGTGCTGGGATAGAGTTAACGTAAAGAATTCCTGACTATCCAGAGACCCCAGCCCTAGAGAAAGAGAGATGAACAAGCAGAACTTGGCTTTCTGGAATGTGCTAGGAGCCTAGGAATCGGATATCCATTAAACAACAACATAAAAGAGGGCTGTGTTCAGGAACAGTCAAGGCGCCCATGAGGTGATCAGTATGGCTTAACCACTCAGTCCTAACACAATGGCCTCTCCTTGCTGGGCTCTAAGCATCTGAGCTCAGTTCTTTCTGGGAGCATTTGAAGCGTTCCCATCTCAGAACCCAAGACCCTGTTAAGTACGCCTCAGGTGCAGCTGCCCAGCAAGACGCTGGGTTAAAATACCTGCCGCTGGGCACAACCTCCAAGCCCCTGATTCCTCCCACATTTTTACTAAAAGTCAAATATGTATGTGAAAAAATGAAGTGGTTTGATGTTAATGAGCAAGGAACACATTTCGCCATCACAGTTGTTCAGCTTGTGAGCAATTTCCTTCTTCCTGAAGGGCAGAAGAAATGTCTACTCAATTTTCTCATGAAATCTCAACATCCTTAAATGGTCGCCATGATTCTCTTGCGGCCATGTTTGTACTTAAGCTGGGTCCACAGACCTGAGCCGTGCGTGTCATCAGCCATATAAGTGATGATGTCACACAGGGCTTGCCGGAAACTATGGAGAGCTCTCAGGTGTTTTCAAGGTGTGGCTTAAGGACTTTCTGTGGGAAAGCCCACAAAGCTGCCCGATGGGCTGGGAAACAGGACTCCAAGAACTAAGTGGGCACTAAATCTGAGTCACTATGCATCCATCTTCCATGGCTGAGTGAGGAGGGGTCCACTGGAGACCCACAGACTCGGTCTTTGGTGAGGAAGCAGGGATTGCTACCAGCTCCCCTGGAAGAGGACATAAGACAAATTTTTCTTGGTGAAAGCTGCCTCGGGTCTTTGGAGTTTATGTTCAACATAATTCAGAGTCCATGGTACTCAACTCCTGACCTTTACATGGTCAGGAACTAATGGCTCTTTGGGCCCCCCACACCCTGTTCCTTCATGGCCCATTCTAGAATGAGCCCATCTTGGTTGCTGGCAAACTCAAGGTTTCCAGGTATGTCTCAGCCCTATGCTGGCCAGAAGCCAGCATCTTGTGTTTTTACTGCTGTTTCAAGCTGTGGTGTGGAAGTTGAGAGATGAGGGGGACGTTTGAATGCATTTGGTTGTAGCAGAAACAGATTGAAATCAGAAGCAGGCTGCAAACTGGAGACAAGGCTAGGACCAGAAAGACTCACGAACAAGCGTCTCAGCTTGGGTCCCGGAGCTTTGCCCCTTAGTTTTACTCAGATCCATCCAGATAAGCATTCTTCCTTTTGCGTGTTTAGATTACAGAGGGAAGGTGAGGGCATGCAAAGGAGCAGAGGGTGGCATTTCATCTAAACTGAATCTTCCATGTCAAAGATTCTGGGTGAAGAAGAGACAAGAGGGGGCTGGTGAGATGGCTTAGCAGTTAAGAGCACTGACTGCTCTTCTGAAGGTCCTGAGTTCAAATCCCAGCAACCACATGATGGCTCACAACCATCTGTAATGGGATCTGACGCCCTCTTCTGGTGTGTCTGAAGACAGCCACAGTGTACTTACATATAATAATAAATAAATCTTTAAAAAAAAGAAGAAGAAGAAGAGACAGGAATTGAAAAGCACAGGGAACAAGGTGATTCCTGTCTCCCAGAAGGCATTTATGCAGTCCTGGGACCAGCTCATGGAGTGAAGGTGTGTCCCAGGCAGAGGCTTGAGGATGAAGAAGTGAAAGAGACAGAAGATGTGACTGTGGCCAGGATAGAAATGCTGGTCCTCATTGCATTCTGAGTCCAAGGATCACTCGGAGATGGATCTGTGATCCTTGCCCTCAGCTCGGTGATAGATGTAAATGAGGCAGTTAGGAGCATGGGGTTGAGAACACGCAACCTGGCTAAGCAAACCAGAGAGGTCGGCAGAGACCCTGTCCGCTACTGTTGTCCTCTTAGGAAGAACAAGTCAGCCCCTTGGGACATTTCTACGACCACCATCTTTGTGTTTTCTTTCAAGCCAGGTCAAAGTACCATCCTCACATTGTAAGGCCCTGCTTTGCCAAAGCACAAAGCAGTGTGCCAAGGACATTACATCCCGTCAACCAACCTCTTTGACAATGACTCACAGGAGCCGAGGCACCAACTCCGGCTTCTGTGGTGCCGCGCATGTAGCTCCTGTTTTCTCCAGAGTTTCCCCGTGGAATTAAGATCATTTCCCTCTGTGGGAACTGTAGCCTTGCTCAGTATCTCTGGATTTCAGTGAAGTGAGGTGTCCTCTACCTCCACACACCCAAAGCTGGGCTACTGTCAGCTGCCCCTGGTCTCTTCTGTTACTGTTTGGTTGTTTTGTTTTTATCTTCCTTGGAAGTACAGGGTGGAGGTACTGAGAGAGGGAAGCTCCTCATTTCTTCCACTCTCTCTGTGAACTCTCCCCTAATAAGCCACTTTCACACACATGTTCAGTGGGTTCTACTGAAGATGCTAAGCTCGGGTAGTGTCCCTGAAACAAGAGTCAAACCTTGGTAACACAGAGAGAAAAAGAACTTGGAAATATTTACATGGAAATGATCCTATCATATCTGAAGTGCTAAGGACACAGTTTGGGATGGGAGGATAGTTAAATTGTTTTCTTAAAGGCAGCCAGCACATGTGTTATATTTTAGAATGCAATTAAAAAAAAAAGGAAAATCTTGGCACAATAGCATATGCTTGTAATCACAGCCCTGGGGAGGCAGAGACAAGTGTGTCCCCCAGGCCTCTCTGGGAAGATGGTGCAGTCAGTAAACTGCTCTACCACGGGTGTGGAGGCCTGAGAATGGACAATAGCACTATGTACAAGCACAGCACAGTTGCACTTGCTTATAATGCCAGTGCTCTGAAAGAGGGCATGGATACAGGCAGATCCTGAAACTCACAGGCCAGTCAGCCTTAGAGTTGATGAACCTCAGGTTCAGAGATCCACTTGTCTCAGAAACTCAAGGTGGAAAGAGCTTGAAAGACATCCAGTGTTGACCTCTGACCTCCAAACACATAGAAACACATCACAATCTTAAGTACATACACCAGATACACAACATATGGGCACGTACATGCAAACACACTCATACACCCACAAATACTATAGACAAAATTCAATCCTTCCTTTAAAAAAAAGTACAGCTTTGGTACTATTTTGATACTGAAGATGTGTGCAAGACTTTGAACTCAAAGAAACCTGTTTTTCTAAGAGCTGGGAGGAGCGGCCTGTCTTTGTTTACCTGGGACTTTCCACTGTTCGCAGCAGAAGCCCCACGTTCCAGGAAATGCCTTTAGTCCTGGGAATCGAGCACATGTAGTCACCCAGCCCAGGACCCCAGGATTTGTTGGCAAGGAAGGCAGGGTCCTGAAGAGGAGGAAGTGGACAGGATTTTGCAAGACCACAGAAGGCCGGAGCTGGCATGGATCTCTGCGACAGCTGAGACCACGTTCTCAGATGAGGAAAGTCCTAGAAGGTCAAAGGGGTTTTCTTTTCTTTCCCAAAAGAAGAACGTGGGATATAACACATGTTCTGCCTTCAAGAAAACAATTTACTATCCTCCCATCCCAAACTGTGCCCTTAGCACTTAAAATATGATAGGATCATTTCCATACAAGTATTTCCAGGTTCTCCTTAGCAAGAGAACATCGCTGAAGACCAGAGATGGCTCAATGGGTAAAATGCTTGTTTACATAAGTGTGAAGACCAGAGATCTGCTCTCCGGAGCTCATAGAAATGCAGGGAGGTCTCAGTGGCCAGCCCGTAATTCCAGCCTTTGGGAGGCAGAGAAAAGATCTGCAGAGCAAGCTAGCTAGCTATTCTAGCCATGTTAGTGAGCTCCAGGTTCAACAAAAGATCTTACCTCCACGTATAAGGAAACACACAAGGAAGAAGCTGACACTAGACTTTGGTCTCCACCCAAAGGTGTGTACACTTGCATGCGTAGATGTGCCCTCACACATGAACACATACAGACACAAGTACACCACACACATAAAAAAGAGACAAAAGCTTCACCCAGTCAAGACCTTCTAGAATCTAAAGACCAAGTTCAGACCCTGCACACAAGAACCCGAGGAACCTCTTCCATTCCATACAACTCACTAAACAGGCAAAGAATGACCGTTGCACCTTGACTGGGAGAACCCTGACCTCATCAGAGTCGCCAGCTTCCACCGAAGTCCACACCACAGAGCAAGTAGCAGCTGAGAGTCTGACTTGGGAATTCTGCTCCCAGAGGAATAACCGAGACTTTGAGCTGGACTTCTGAAGAAAACACTCTCTCTCCCTTGAAGGAAAACCAGCTCTTGATCCCTGCTGAGCCTGCTGTCTAAGTTACCATGTCATGCTCGCACATACATGAGTACTGTTGCATGATTCACATGATCCCTGCTGAGTCTGCACTCTTTTACCATGCCACTCTTGCATCTACAGGTGTGCTGTTACATGGCACATAAAATAGACAGGATATTGTATATCTTTGTATATACTGCCTAACTGTCCATTAAATAAGTAGAGAAAATGTGGCGTGAATAGTATTCAGTAGAAAGGAACAAGATCATGTCATCTGGAGTGGAATACAACTGAAGATGGTGTTAAAATGGGCCAGTCTTAGACAAAAACTGCACTCTCATTTGCAGAAGATAAGTTTAAATACATACTGTCATAGTCAGGGTTTCTATTCCTGCACAAACATCATGACCAAGAAGCAAATTGGGGAAGAAAGACTTTATTCAGCTTACACTTCCACACAGCTCTTCATCACCAAAGGAAGTCAGGACTGGAACTCAAGCAGGTCAGGAAGCAGGAGCTGATGCAGAGGCCATGGGGAGATGTTACTGGCTTGCTTCCCCTGGCTTGCTCAGCTTGCTTATAGAACTCAAGAGTAACAGCCCAGGGATGGCACCACCCACAATGGGCTCTCCCCCTTGATCACTAATTGATAAAATGACTTACAGCTGGATCTCATGTAGGCACTTCCCCAACTGTAGCTCCTTTCTCCGTGATAACTCCAGCCTATGTCAAATTGACACACAAAACCTGCCAGTACACATATATATGTAAATATAGACACTATACATATGTATTTTTATATATCACAATTAATATAGAGGGGGTACTTTTAAAATATATTTTTATTAAATATTTGAGAACTATATATGCATATATCTTTTGATCTTATTTACATTCCCAATTCTCCTAACTACTCCTAGGTCCACCTACATTTACATGACCAACAGCTGGAGTGGAGGTAGACCTGAGCTGGCACTGAGCTTTGGGTTTAGCGACCTGTGGCTTCAGGGAGAAGCGTCATACCCTTTGTTGGGTAGCTCCTATTAAACTCTTTTATAAGAAGGAAAAATTAGGCAGATCACCAAGCTTGGTGACACATCTCTTTTAATTTTCTAAATGTATTTGCTTTATTATTTTAAGTATATTCATGTTTTGCCTGAATGTATGTATATGTACCATGTACATGCCTACAGGTCAGAAGAGTGTTTCAAATCCTCTGGGGCTGGAGTTTCAGACAGTCGTGAGCTGCCATGTGGATGCTGGGAATCGAACCTGAGTCTTCTGTGTGGGCAACACTCTTAAACACTGAACAGCTCTCCAGATCTAGACAATCCTTTAATCCCAGCACTATGAGCACTGGGAGATCTGTGAGCTCAAGACCAGCCGGCGGCCTGTTCAAACACCCTTAGTGTTATCCTCCCACACACATATGCCCTCTTCCACTCTACTTCCTGTCCCTCTCCCTGCCTGTTATTCCCTTTTACATGAAGGGTTACTTTTAGGAAGCCAAAAGGTAGATAAAAGCAAGAGAGGTGGGCCAAGAGATCATAATGGAAAAAGACAAATACTTTTGTTTTCTCACAGGAATCTAGAGGTATGTGTATGCCTCGCTGTCTGTCTGTCTGTGTGTATCTGCATATCTGTGTGTGTCTGTATCTATTTTTCTGTTTATCTGTCTGTGTGTGCCTGTCTGTGTGTGTCTGTCTCTCTCTCTTCCCCTCCTCTCGTGCGTGAGTGTGTGTGTGTGTGTGTGTGTGCAAATGGTCCTAGAGGCTTGAGAAAGAGGGAGTGGCTAAAACCTGATCTTACCTGTGAAAAAGAAAGGGAAGAGGCAAGACCCCGGGGACAGGTAGCACAGTTTGGACTCCCTTTCAGCTGTGTCACACCCAGGAGGCCCTCTTAGTGCAGCTGGTTCATTCCTTCCCTCCAGTTATCATAGCACGTTAGCACAAAACTGGGCAGCTTAAAACAAAGCAAATGTATTCTCCCCCCATTCTGGAGAGCAGGGTTGGTTTACACTGCAGGCTCCTAGCCTCTTTCCACTCCTTGTAGCAACAAGGCATGGGGCAGCGTGCTCCAGCCTCTGCCCACTTCACATCACCTCTCCCTTGCCTCTGTGTCTCATCTCCAAGGACACCAGCCACTTGACATCGTGGTCTGCCATAAATCTGGAGACAGAGGCATCCAGAGGCCTAGTAAACCTTCACTGAACCTGCTTCCACATAAATCATATGCACAGGCAGCAGCAGCGGAGAAGTAGACTAGTACATGGGAAAAGCGTAATGGAAGACTTCCTGAGACACATCCCCCATGAGGAAATGAAAGTCCCCAGAGGCTCTACTCCAAGGTGTGGAGGCCAGGCCTACAAGGGGCTGGCGAAGTCATTCACAAAAACTGCCAGGTTGGCTGTCTTAGCAAACTATCACAGAAGGAAAAGGTTTTCCTGAGATCTTCATGGAACTGCTTGATTTCCCATTTGTTAAACCATGTTTAGCTGAGCCTAATGGCTCACACCTTTAATCCCAGCACTTGGAAGGCAGAGGCAGTCAGAACTTTCAGTTTGAGCCACTCTGGTATACATAATGAGTTAGTTCTAGGACAACCAGAGCTATATAGTGAAACCCTGTCTCAAAAAAGAAAAAAAAAAGAACAAAAGAAAAGGAAGAAATGGAAGGAAGGAATTAAACAAAAGAGATAAAACAAATGTGTGTGTGTGTGTGTGTGTGTGTGTGTGTATTGGGTGTTTCTTTGTTGTGTTTGTTTTGTTGTTTTGGTAGGGCCCTATAGTTACTTCCTATATCAACATAGATACTCCTTGACTTTCAGAGGGGTTAACATAAGCCCATAAGTTGAGAATATTGTTAAGTAAAAATATATTTAAGAACTTAATGTCTTGGAGATCATAGCATAGCATGCTTGCCTTAAACAGGCTAAGAACACTGCTGGAGTTTGGCACAGTCATATAACACAAAGCCTATTTTATAATAAAAATATGGGACCTGTATATTGTCCTTCACTACCTAGTCATATGATGCAGAATTGATCACAGGAGGCCTGGAGATCAGTTTCTAGCTTTCTCTAAATACGAGATCATCTTTAAGTACAACCCATGAAAGTTAATATGTATACCAAGCAACCTGTTCATCCAAACCCATAATTTATTGTGAAAAATTATTCAATCCAAGAGAAAAATAACACAAAGTATCTTCAGTAATCATAATAAAGTAAAATTTAGTATCAAACTATGGAGACTTTACCTCTCCCCTACCTTTTCCTAGCTTCACTCCATCTTAGCAGCAGGAATAGGCTCTATCTGCCCATGGTGGATAGTAGTATGATCAGGAGTCGATTTAACTGTTAAATAGCTTATATGCTTGCCCTTTTGGCCAACAATGAGCCATCTTATGTATCAGTTCCTTTTGGGAATTCCATCCTCAGAGGAAGCTCACTGAGATTTGGGGAGTTCCAATGGGATGCTGTTAAGATGCTGGAAGTAACCCCACCAGCAGTGGAGGAATGTTCCTCTTTCTCCACATCCTCACCAACACCTCCAGTCTCCTGAATTTTTAATCTTAGCCATTCTGACTGGTGTAAGGTGAAATCTCAGGGTTGTTTTGATTTGCATTTCCCTAATGACTAATGAAGTTGAGCATTTTTTAAGATGCTTCTCAGCCATCCAAAGTTCTTCAGGTACAAATTCTTTGTTTAGCTCTGTGCCCCATTTTTAATAGGGTTATTTGGTTTTCTGGGGTCTAACTTCTTGAGTTCTTTGTATATATTGGATATTAGCCCTCTATCTGATGTAGGGTTAGTGATAACCACTCTGGAAATCAGTTTGGTGGTTCCTCAGAAAACTGGGCACGTCACTTCCAGAGGATCCTGCTATACCACTCCTGGGCATATACCCAGAGGATTCCCCAGCATGTAATAAGGATATGTGCTCCACTATGTTCATAGCAGCCCTATTTATAATAGCCAGAAGCTGGAAAGAACCCAGGTATCCCTCAACAGAAGAATGGATGCAAAAAAAAATGTGGTATATATACACAATGGAGTACTATTCAGCCATTAGAAACAATGAATTCATGAAATTCTTAGACAAATGGATGGAGTTGGAGAACATCATACTAAGTGAGGTAACCCAGTCTCAAAAGATCAATCACGGTATGCACTCACTAATAAGTGGATATTAGCCTAGAAAATTGGAATACCCAAAACATAATCCACACATCAAATGAGGTACAAGAAGAACGGAGGAGTGGCCCCTGGTTCTGGAAAGACTCAGGGTAGCAGTATAGGGCAATACCAGAACAGGGAAGTGGGAAGGGGTGGGTGGGAGAAAAGGGGAGGGAAGGGGACTTATGTGACTTTCGGGGAGTGGGGGGGCCTGAAAAGGGGAAATCATTTGAAATGTAAATAAAAAATATATCGAATAAAAAAAAAAACCTGGAAAAAAAAAGATGCTGGAAGTACACAACTCACAAGTCTCAGGACTCCTGAAAACATAGCAGATACAAGCCCTCCCCCTACTCACGGTTATAAGGAAGTAAGCATTGCTGTGGAGACTGATGAGCACAGCTGTGTGAAAGCGACTCCTGGATTCATCAAGCTGATGGCAAGGTCTGCAGAGAGCCTCAGGGGACCATTTTTAATGAATCTCACCCTTGCTGGGTAGAGCTTTTAGTGATGCAAATGCACTCATATAATCTCTGCTCCTTTAAGTAACCCCAATGTTCTTACTGGTCACCAAGTTGACTTCAATATGTCATCAGTTCCCTAGCTGTAGTTGAGTAGACCTTTCCATTATGTGTCTGCAGGAGTAGACACACACACACACACACACACACAAACACACACAGAATGCTGATTCTGTAAGATTGTCAATGGAGCCTGACTATTCCTATTGCCTAGTGGCATAGCCATCACAACATGCTTACTCATGTGTTTGTAAAGATGCTTGTGTGAACTGACTGTACTGACAGTTGTATGATAGTATAGATAGGGCTTGAGAAGCTTCAGTGAAAAAGAGATTTTCTATGCAAGCCTGAAGACCTGAGTTCAGATCCCCAATACCACATGAAAAGCTGGATGTGGCAGTGTGTCTATAATCCCAACACTTGGGGTGAAAGCAGTCAGATCCTGGAAGGTTGTGGGACAGCCAGACCAGCTGAAGCAGCAAGCTTCAGGCTCAGTGAGAGACTCTGGAAGAGTAATAGAGAGAAATGCTAAGGGTCACTCTGTCCTCATTGTGCATATGCATGGGTGAGGACACACACACACACACATACACACACACACACAAATACACACAGGATGTAGAGTACTTACAGTTACTTACAAAGCACAATACTTTAGCTGATAATGTTGCTCTTGCCTTTTATACTCTATTTTCTCGAGATTTTAGAGTACACAGCTTACCTAATGAAAGGGCACGCGATGCAGCACGCGTGCTCCACCAGCATCCAGGGGCCATGACAGCATCCGAGGCTGTCTGCATGTGGTGTCCTGCATGTGGGCCGATTCGCACAATGAAAATGACTAAGTGTGAACTTCCTGCTTGCATCTTTCGGGAACTGAGACAAGATGGTTTTAAAACATAAGACACAGCCAAGAATTTACAAGACCCAGTCTTTCTTAAAAGTTAAGAAAATTTCTCAGGTGTTGTAACTTAACTTTAAAAATGAAAGCTTTCTCTTACAGTTCAAGAGGTCAGAAATCTGAAGCCAGCCTAGAGAGCAAGGGTGGCCCACCAGGAAGCTCCTAGAAGAATCTACTCCATGTTCTTATTTTCTTTAATAAAACCTTTTTTTTCTTTTTCTTCTTCCTCCTCCTCTTCCTCCTCCTTCTCTTCAGTCTCCTACTTGAGGCTAGCCTCCAACTTCAGGTCTTGGCTCCGCCTCCTGAGTACTGCTCTAGTCGTGTATCACCACATATGCCTTGGTTGCTTGCCCTTTTCAGCATTTTTTAATAAAAGAAAACTAATTAAAGCAAGTAGTGGTGCTACATGCCTTTAATCCCAGCACTTGGGAGACAGAGGCAGACAGATACTGAGTTTGAGGCCAGCTTGGTCTACAGAGCAAGTTCCAGACAGCCAGGCTACACACAGAAACCCTGTCTCAAAAACAAACAAAAATTTTATTCAAATATAATTACAATCTTTCCTGCTTCCCCTTTCTAACTCCAACCATTTTATGTCCCCAATGCCTACCTCCCTCTCAGATTCACGGCCCCTTTTTAATTGCTGTTACATATATTTGTAGACAAGTGATTTGCAGTTTTTCTTTATCCCTTGATGTGCAAACCCTTTCTTACATGACTTCAGCCTCTGTCCCCATTGCTTCATCCTTAACCACTAATGCTGCTCTTCCTGCCCCCATCTTACCACACCCAGAACAACCTCCCACGTGAAGACCCTCAATGAAGGTCCTTTTTTGCTCTTTAAGGTGGCATGGTCACAGAGTTCAGGGGTTCGGGTGTGGATATTTTGGGGAGGCATTGCTTAGTTTCACACACCTACCATGAGGACAGTGCATCATTCTAGTGGCCACCATGATTATCCAAACCTCAGTTCCTAGCACTTAGGAGCTGATGGAGGTGCATGGTCCCAGGCCACCCTGGGGTACTGAGGAAGACTGTGGTTGTCACTTTTTCTATTGTGTGAACCTCCAAGAAGCAATTTAAGAGGCAATATTTAGTCTGGCACACAGTTCAGGAAATATAGCCCATCATGGCAGGGAAGACAGGGTCCCCATAGCTACAATAGGACTGCCTTTCAGTTGCCGATAGGGTGAGAACAGGCTTAACACAGCTCTGGCTGAAGCTGGTACCTGGACTGTAGAACTCAAGCCCCACCCTTATGACTCATGCACAAAAGGTTCTCTAGCCTCAGAACAACAGCATCAGCTGGGGACCAAGTGTTCAGGTACATGAAGAGTCTCTAAGAGACTCAGTCTAAAACATGATGACTCCATCACATTACAGAGGCTTCTGTCCTCAGATTCCCTTACAGTGGGCTGAGTAGGAGTGAGCAGTGTCTAGACAGTGACGAGCTCGAACTTGAGCCTCTGATGTGTCGCCTGAGCTGCCTTTTCGCATGTGAAGTTGCATAACACAATGCTGCCCTAAAGATCTGGGGAGCTGGTACTGGTGGCAAACATCGCAAAGACCTGGGAACCCTCATGCCACTCTGTGCCCTCTTCCTTCTAGCAATGTTGGTTTTCAAATTACATCCTCTCACCTCCCACACCCACAAGTGCGGGACTTGACTATGAGTAGCAGGCTTCACTGCAGAAGCAGTCTCTCCTCCCCTGCCAACTTAAAAGACGATGGGAGGAATTGCTAATAAGTTGGAGGCGCCGCACAGTACGTGGTACCCAGCTTCCCTCTCATCGGCCAGGAAGGCGGAGCCGCCTAGCGCACTTGCTCTACAGTGCCACACTGGTGTACCAGGGACCTGTCAGCTTCCTGTCCAGTATCCTCCCAAGTAAGTAAACATCTCTCTGACAGGGAATTTACCCCACAGCGATCACCAGGTGTTAGAGGGAGGACATACTCCTTGTGCAGCTCCTCATCTCTCACTCATCCTCCACACTTTGCCTTGCAAGCTGTCTACTTGAAAATGCAAATCAAGAGGCGGAGAGACGGCTCAGCAGTTAAGAGCAATAAGTGCTCTTATAGAGAACCCGTGTCAGCAGGCTGTCTCTAACTCCAGCCCCAGAGTACTGGAGGATCTCTTTTGGCTTTCATAAGCACCTGCATATTCTCTCTCTCTCTCTCTCTCTCTCTCTCTCTCTCTCTCTCTCCCTCCCTCCCTCTCTGTCTGTCTCTGTCTCTGTCTCTCTCTCACGCACACACACAAACACTCTTGAAATCATTTTTAATGCAAATCAGACCATCTTGTATCTCTTAAACCCTTTATATTTCCCGACAAGAGAGTGAGATTATTTGATGGCACCAGAACCTTCTTTAAAGACCCACTGGAGTCTAGCATGTGTACCAGCTACCCCTTTCCCTATCTACTGACAGGCACTTGGCCGCTATGCAGACTACCTATCTCTGATGTCCTTTGCTTTCAACCCTGCTGTAGCTTAGCATCCAAGCCTCAAAGCCTTAGCTAATGATGCTATAGCCCCAGTGACCTAACCCTCCAGAGAGCTACTACTATTGCTGAAGACACCCATGTTTGGTGATCTATTTTTGCTCTGTGTTCCTGCACACTGGATTCCTACATAGAGTTGATGCTATTTCACATTGAAAGAACCACTGAGTACTTTTCATGAAAAGATCCTCCAAGGGACAGTGACAGTGTCCACTTTACTTTGCTTAACCAAAGTCTTAAAAGCACCCAGTAGGAGAAGTAGATTAAAGTGGCTTTGGGGAATCTGCATCCCTCCTCCCCGCTGACCTATGCTGTGCTGCTCTGAACAAGTCCCGGTGTCTGGAAAGCAGCCAAGAAGGGCTGCCCCCTTGTTAACTACCCTCTGCACTTTGTTCAAGCAGTGGTGGCTCTCCATAGCAGCCTTTTCTCACCATAGCTAAACCGTTAAGCCCACCAGTCTAGGACTTCTGAAACCATCAGGAAGGGCAAGCGTGACAGAAGCTGGTGTCTGGGAACTCATCGCTGATGTTTTTCAGCTGAGGGTTTCTTGATTAATGGTTTTGTAAACCATTAGTCAGAAACAGAAAAGCATATTAATGTGTTGTTCTCTGCTTCCCGAATGCTTACTGACCATCATGTGTAACACATTGTTATTTTGGCTTCTGGCAGTGTCTCCTCTTTATCCAGTCCTGTTGAATTGTGGAGAGAAATTCGACAGCCCTGTCTAAGAAAACAGTTGTAATGAAGTGTGTATCGTGCCACAGGTCTTGGGGAAGGCTCACATACTAGATGGTCACCATCTGCCTGAGCGCTTGTGAGCATGTTTATTTTATCTCCTTTATTTCCTGCCCTCGATAGTTTTGAAATGGAGGATTACAAGCAGAGGCTGTGGAGAGGTGGCTTGGCAACGTATTGCTCTTGTAGAGGACCCAGTTTGATTCTCAGCAACTAACTGACAGTCTACAACCTATAATTCCAGTTTCAGGGAATCTAAAACCCTCTTCTGGTTTCCGTGTTCACCAGGCATGCATGGATGCACAGACATACATGTAGTCAAAACATATAAAATTTAAAAAGAAAGAAGTTTGCTGTTGAGTTTTGGACATGACAATTTCTTATTTTCCAGGAGTAGCACTGATCACTTGGCACCAAGTACAATTTCACCCTCTCAGCATCTTGGTGTGAAAGCAACCACCATCCCCATGGTATGGATGGGAAAACTTCATCTTAGCTAATTGACTGAGAAATTGGCCAATAAGTGACTAAGCCAGGATCTGAGCATCATACTCTGACATCAGAGTTTATGCTCTTAACTGATGTGCTCAGTGTTTATCTCCTTTCTCCCTGACTCTTGACCCCTGAATCTTCTGACTGAGACCCTCTGAGGATGACAAGCCTCCCTCTGCACTTTGTTAAAGCAGCCGTGGCTCTCCATAGCAGCTCTGCTCGTCAAACGCTGCACACAAAGTCTTCCTCCAAATTGCCTGTTGCTCCATTCGCTGAGCCTGGCTCTGACCCTGAGACCTCTTCTACCACAAGACAGCAATAAGATGCTGAAGATGTCTTCAGCCTTGAATGATAAGCTTGGTTCAGAATGAAGCCTGTGTCATGAGTATTTAAAAAGGCACACAGCCAGGCAGTGGTGACGCACGCCTTTAATCCCAGAACTTGGGAGGCAGAGGCAGGAGAATTTCTGAGTTCGAGGCCAGCGTGGTCTACAGAGTGAGTTCCAGGACAGCCAGGGCTATACAGAGAAACCCTGTCTCAAAAAAACCAAATACAAAATACAAAAAAAACAAAACAATAACAACAAAAGGCACACAGCATTCCAGCGATGCTTATTTATGTAAAATTTGTCTTACACAAGTATCCAAACTCCCCACTGGGCAAGAATTTGGAGCTGAACTTGGGGATTTTCTTTTTCTTTTCTCTCTCTCTCTCTCTCTCTCTCTCTCTCTCTCTCTCTCTCTCTCTCTCTCTCTTGAGACTAGAGGAAAAACAACTAGTCTCGGGGTCATGAGATGTTTCAGTAGATAACAGTACATGAATTAGTGCTCCAGCACCCATGTAAAAAGTCAAATACAGAAGCATGTATCTGAAATCCCAATATTCCTGCATCAGGGTAAGAGGCTAAGATGTAAATCATGTGGAAGAGCTATGAAACAGCTAGCTTAATTACATCATCATGGAAAGAAGAGACCCTGAATCAACAAGTTGAGAGGGAAGAACTGACTCCCCAAATTAGCCATCTGATGACCACATGTGTGCCATGGCTCTCACGTGGCTATACTCACATACACAAGATCTCTCTCTCTCTCTCTCTCTCTCTCTCTCTCTGTCTGTCTGTCTGTCTCTCAGATGCTATCCTACAGGTTCTCTGGGACCAGGTGCCAGCTTGTCCCACCACTATGGCCATAGTGTCCCTTATGGAAACCCTTGATAATGACACTCAAACTTGTTCCTAACCTGTATATGATAAGCTCTAATCCGGAAGTGTGGGCTGTGGTTTGGCTCTTTTTTCCTCTTTAACCTATCCTCTAATTTCTGGGATTTGTTTAAGAGTTTTGAACAGGAATCAATCAGCATTTAGCACAAGACTAGAAAGCAAACAAATATGGTCTTAACAAACATACACTCTCTGGAGAAACTACTCAGCTCTTACTAACAAGGTAAGAGACTAGAGGGGAGTTTTCTACCAAAACTTTATGTCCACTGAGAACTGAATTGTAGGATCAAAATTCTGAACCCACTTCTGAGTTTGAAATCCTATCAAAACTCACCAATCCCTGAGCTCCAAATCCTACCAATCCCTGGACTTGGCTTGAAATCCTATAGCCCCTCCACCCTGGAAATCTCCATTCTAGAGAACTTTGACAGCACGCCCCCCCAAGAAACCCTATGTGAAACCTGCCTCCTGCTCAGTTCCCTGCTGCGTCTTGCCCAAGCAAAGTTAGCCTCTCGTTTTCTTCTTAATAAATCTCTTGTCTCTGTGAGTGGTGCGCCTTTGTCATATTCTTTGGTTTCCAACTGCTGGGATAGCTTCTCCTTCAGAGCTGCAACATTTCCATTGGGGAGGCCTTTCTCCTCAGAGCTGTAACACATAAAAATAATAGTTTGTCAAGTATTAAAAGTAAAATTAATTCATAGTTTATGATGTAAGTTTAAGTTTGTCTTACCTTTTGACATTCACAGGAAACGATGTTGCTGCCTATAAAATTCACATTCAAGGGAAATGCTGTGAAGTTATTTGAAAGAAGGATGGGTCTGGGAGGTTGCTCAGTAGTTACATACTTACTGTGCACTTGTGAGGGCTGAATTTCAGTTGTCCAAAACCAACATGATTGTCAAGTGGGTGCAGTACCTGCAATTCTAGCCTCAGGAGGTAGGGACAGCAGCACTCCCCATCTCCACGAGCTCTGGGTTTGACTGAGAGACACTCCTTCACTGAGTAAGGTGGGAGGAATGATCAAGAATGGTTCCCAACATCAGCACCCAGGTGCATGTGCAGCCCACACAGGTGTGCTCACACCAATGCAAACGTGCATACTAGAGATACATTCCCACACATGGGGGGGGGGGAGAGGGAGGGAGAGAGAGGGGAGAGGGGGGAGAGAGAGAGATAGAGAGACAAAAATAGAGAGCATAAACAAGTTTGTGATCTTGTGTTGGCCCACATTTAAAGCTGTCCATGGCTGGGTGTAATCCACAAGCCCTGGGCTGGTCATGCCTGGTAGAGTCTATAGCATTCTTAAGTCTATGAAAGTGTTGCTACCAACCACTTCTAAAATAACTCTATTCTCCAAGAATGAAACTCCATAACCATTTACAATTTCATCAGTTTGAAAACTACTCTTGGGCCTGCAATGTGGGTCAGGGAGTAAAGTGACTCAGAGCACAATACTGGGGACTTGAGTTCAGCACCTCGGTCCCACATAATGTAGGAAAGAATTGCTTCAAGGTCATCCTCATGTACATGTACAGCATGGCACACTAACTTCTCCACACCTCACATGCAAAACAGGCACATTCAATAATATATATTTTCAAGGTGAAAAGAAAATCAGTCACTTAAGAGTTCACAAGGTTTAGGTCTTGTATCTGGACTGTTTACCAACACCAGGTTGTCAGTTAGGGTGAGAGAGAGTGGTCTATGTATTAGATGAGAGCTTCTTGACCCAAAGTCAAATCTGGCCATCTGGGACTTAAGGCCAAGATGACTCCTTGGGAAACAGTGTATATCCAGGCTCTGAGGCTTCTTCCCTGAAACTCCATTCCTGTTCTTGGGCCACCCTTGGCCAGGGTTCAGAGCCTGGTCACTTCCGTTTGCGTCTGAACTTTGTGGTATAACCCCTTGGAGAGCTTGACCTGTAGAGGAGGAAGGTCTGACAATTGCCTGGAGCCTTGACTCACTTTTGCCAAAGGTCAAACGTCCGTGGAACAATTTCCTATGGGATGTAAGGGGATTCGGTGGAGTCCTGAGGCCTGTGGACAACAGCAGCTCAACCAGAAATGACTCAGATGGGGAGCTGGAAGCAGCCAAGAGTAAGGCTGAGAGTAGGGGCAGCAGTAGAGGAACCACCAAGGGCGGGCCAGACACGGCGGATAGAACGCTGACTTCAGATCAAAGTAATGCCTGTCCATCTACAGCGCATCTCTCAAATCCCATCTCTAAGTACTTTGTCTGGAACTATGATCAGGTAAAGTCTCTTTTAGATTAAAACTAAACCAAGTTTTAAATATTTTAAGTAATCTGCTCCAAGTTGTTTTCTTAATCTAGGAGGGGGAGTTTTGAGTTCTGCTAAATATTGTTCTTCCAAATCCTCTGTTTGTCTTAGGAAAGTCCCGGGCTCTTGTTCTCATTTGCATGTTGGCTGGTTCAGCTAGACTTCTCATTTGAACTCTGTCCTTCCCATTTTATGTGCTGCCTGGGAAAAGGAAGCCCACACTGTTGGAGGGTCAATAGCAGGAACCTGCCCCAGAGCTGAAGGAGGTCAATGCCCTTGCACTGAGGGTGAAGGGGAGGGAGGAGAGGCAGAGTACCACAGAGACAAGCCCTACTGCTACACAAGACGTCAGGGGTACTTGCTGTGACGCATGAGGCAGCACAAGGAGAGAGACAAGTTACCAGATGGTCACAAAGTAATTCCGTGGGGCACATATCAGCTCTACTATAAACGTTACAGGTTCCCAGAATCTGGGAGATGGTGGAGGGGGGTCACAGACCCATTGTCCACTTACTATGTAAACTATATTCACATTATGGATTTAAAAATAATGTCTATTTATGCACCATAAATAGAGAAACAGACAGTAAATTAAACTTATCTATAGCTAAAAATGTAAATAAAGTAACCAAATAATTCAGAAATTCTGCTTCTGACATTTGTCTAAAAAAACCTCTATGTAGGACTCAACTAGACACATGAGCATATTAACACACTGTTGCCCACAATAGTCAAATGGAGGCAATGGGCCAAGTGTCAACAGAAAACGAGAAAGCTGACACATGTAGTATCTGTCTTTAAAAGAAAAGGAATGTTGGCATTGCTACAACATGGATGAGCCTTGAAGACATTGAGCTCTATGAAATAAGGTGACACACACACACAAATAAAATCCTGACAGAGGATAGAAATACTGGAGAGCGGCATTTCTCCTTCTGCAGTATAAAGTTTCAGGTTTTGTATTGTAAACACATACTTGTAGTCTATGTTGTAGAAAAGAGTCTGCAAGCACGTGCTATCGACAGGTAGCTGAGCAAACACACCTGTCAATCATCTGTTGTGAGTTAACCCTCCCCCTAACCCAGATGACCCTGGAGGAGTACAGGGTTGATGGCAGTAGAACTTACCTTGGCTGGAGGTTTCAAAGACCGCCTGAGCCCTGACGTCTGCTGGATGAGGGAAGAGTACAAAGGAGGTTAGCATGAGAGGCAAAGAGAGCACAAGTTTCAAAGATGTGGCTGACCACGCGACCAGAGGGACAAGACAGAGCTACAGAATGGCTGATGACCACCTCGGTTCCTTCCCCATCCTTCTCCCTATAGAACCTGCTGGCTGGACATGAGATGGGATTAGATCTTTAGGATACGAATGCACTGTCTTCTCTGCCTGACTGCTCTGAGTAAAGTTTACTCTTAAGATTGAATTCCTGGCTCTGTTCACTGGAGTCTGATTCTAACAGACTGATCAGATTCTCTTTACAAGACCATGTATTGTGTGATTCTTTGTGAGGGATCTGGAGGACTCAAATTCTAGAGACAGAAAGTAGGATACTTGTTTCTAGGCTTTCTGGAAAGAGGGAAGTGACGGGGAATTTCATGGGACGAATGAAAGCATTCTAGTGACGGGCAATGGTTATGGTTGCAAAGCCGTGGGAAAACCCTTACTGACACCAAGCAATACCTTCACATGGAAATTTTTATATTTTATTTTATTTCATATTTTATCTCAAAAGTGTAGCCATTATCAAAAGACTTATATAATTTACAATCCAAAAATTGTGTGTGGTTGGGCAAAAAACTAATTAAAGTCCATTTGTCAAACACAAGAAGAAGATGTGAAAGAAAGAGGGAGACTGAATGAGAGGTGGGCTCCAATGGGGGACAGGATGACAGAAGAGAACAAACGCAGAAACTGGCTTCAACTCATCATGTGAAGGTAGCAGATCATTAAATAAGTTAAAATTCTTTTTTATTCTTTTATTCGATATATTCTTTATTTACATTTCAAATGATTTCCCCTTTCCTGGCTCCCCACTCCCTGAAAGTCCCATCATTCCTCTTCCCTCCCCCTGTTCCCCCATCCACCCCTTCCCACTTCCCTGTTCTGGTATTGCCCTACATTGCTGCACTGAGCCTTTCCAGAACCAGGGGCCACTTAAAAGAAAAATATTGTTGAAAGGAATTACATAAGACATAGTCAATCAAAAGACAACCATGCTCATGGATTAGAAGACCTACTATTGTTTAGATGGCAAATTGTCCTATTTGCCCAAAACAAAACAAAACAACAAACAAAAACAAAAATATTGAACAAGAATATTCATAGTAGCATTATTTCTCATGACCAACTGTTTACAAACTGATTAACAGATGAATAAATCTACCCAACGTAGATTTAATCATAGAACAAACGCCATACTAATACACCCTTCACCACAAATGGACCTTGGAAATGCCTCACTATGTGAAAGCAGCCAGAAAACACATCTTCCATTCTTTCACACAAAAATGTAAAAAATCATCTGGTCTCTGTCTGGGGCTAAGGACTGATAATGGCCCATGGTTTCTTTAGAAGCATCAAGAACATTCTAAAATTGATTATTGTGATGGTGGCAAAACTATGATTATGCTAAGACTATTCTGTATGTTAAATACCTGTGTTCTGTCGTCTGTAGATTACATCTTAAGGCTGTTGATACAAACCTTAGTTTGTGCCTACTCTTTGTTTATGGTGAACAATGCTACCAGGATCACAGTCTACAGATATCTATTTGAAACCCTAGTTTTATTTTTTATGTTATTTTATTTTGTTTGCTGTATCCAGAACTCAGAATCATAGTAGTTCTACTGGGGATTTTATTTTAGTCGGATCATCTATACTGCATTGTCGATTTGGTTTTCCTGTATCTATTTCATTGTTAACCTTCTGGGCTATATCTTTAGAGCTGCCTTCTCCATATGTTCATACATTTAAAAACAAATTCAGGGTTTTAATCCTTCGCAGTCTGCATTTTTCTTTGAGCATGCCATTAGTCTTCATACATTTTTCTAATTATCTTATCAGATTGCATTTAATGAATGGATTCATTTAGTCAATAATCTATGGTCGGTTTTTAAAAAATGTTTTAATTCATTGAACACAATATATTTTGATTATAACTACTCTTCCCCCCAACTCCTCCTGCCATATTCTTCTCCCGATTGCATATTCTCTTAAGTTTTTAATAACCCACTGAGTCTAATTAGTGTCATGCTTCTGTGTGCTGCTGTGGATCCATCCACTAGAGCATGGGAAAACTACCAAGGGCTGCATCCCTGAAGAAGCCTACTGTCAGGAGTTGTTTATCATTAATAATTGCTTGACTTGCACAGTTTGTCACATCTACTGTAAGTTCTCCAGTGTAGTGGCCCTGCCATGCTTGAAAGATACTACTCCTCAGCAGCCCTCCCGTATGCCTAAACTTCTGTTTGTAGAAACTCCTGTGTCTACATAATATGGTGTGAGGGAGGAAGTGTGGGATGTCCGCAAACACCAAGGCCAGCAGAGAGTGCCATCCATGAGAGGCAGGCAAAAGAAAGTCAGATTCATCACGACACTGTAGCCGGTGTTGGTTCAAACTTCATGAGTCTCACACCTGGTAGTTTATTTCAGGTGTATTTAAGCACAACACCATTTGAAAAAAGTTTCCTGATGATAATTAACTCAATCCCAGACATACAACAAAGCTTGAGACAAGATTACATCGAAATTCTTGTAAAGTGCAAATGACATTTTCCAAAAGGATAGGTTCTATAGATTAACTGAGGGAATGGGCTCAAGGTAAATAATGGTCTGGGGAAGGATTGAGCGGTAGATTGACTGAGATAAATAGGCTCAAAATTACATGTCCTGGGAAGGATAGCAATATATGTGGACTGAGGTACACAGGTTTAAGATGAGGGTCTGGGGGTCACCGGGCTACTAAACACATCTGTACCCAGGATTCTGGGTGGAAAGCAGGTTATACGCCTCTCCCTTTGATGAGACAACTCTGTGTCTTTAACATTCCTGGTTTTCTGTAAGCACAGGCTTACGTGCCTCCTGTAATGGTGGACATCTTTTCAGAGGACTTCTTAGCTATCCATAATTGTTTCTTGGAACAAAATCCAGAATCAAAGTATTATGATAAAATTATGTGCACATTTAGTAATTTTTGAAATGTACTGCCAAATTGTTTTGTAAAATGGATATACCTGGCAGATGAAGAGGGGCTGAGCAGTGATAGCCATTACATCAAATCAAAGTCACGAGATGTCCCTGGAATGACAATCTCCTGCCCTCCTGCTGCTGGCTGTCAGATGTGGATTCACAGCCAGAAATCCCAGCTTTCAGGATTTCAAAGGACACCAGCAGGTTTCCTGGTACTTCTACTTGCAGACGGCACCCTGTGGGGGCTTCTCAGCCAGAATCTTATAGCACAAGATAGATTTAAAAAAATTCTAGGTACATATGTGAGTAGGTATGGGGGTATTCCTCCTATTGGCTATGCTCCTCGGGGAAATTCTACCCAGCTCCTGCCTTTCTTTAGCATTTGCACATAAAGGACCAAGAAGTAATCTCCCTTTCTACACTTCATCCTCATTCTTTCAGTTTCAAGTCCACCAGTAACTAGTCCATAGCGACATACATCAGACACTTGTGCTGCCCTTAGGAAGCTGGTAATGGCCTTCTCAGATATAGTTCTGCTGTGTGCCACCCCCACCTCCTTTGGCATTTTGCCCCATATGTTGTTGTGAGATGAGGGAAGGGCACTGTGAAGATTCACAGATTGTGAAAAAGGCCACATTGGCTTCAGGGTCCAATGTAGGATCTGCCAATCGTCATGCCTTCTGTCATCTGGTAGGGTTTACTATCTCAAATTAGGGATTATGACTGATGTTCTCCAGACCAACCTGGCCCATTCTGTAAAAGGAAACAAACTGTGGACTAACGTTGGCATAGCTTCAATCTTTTTTTTTCTAATTTTTTTATTGATACATTTTTTATTTACATTTCAAATGATTTCCCCTTTTCTGGCTCCCTACTCCCCGAAAGTCCCGTAAGCCCTCTTCCCTCGCCCTGTTTCTCCATCTACCCCTTCCCGCTTCCCTGTTCTGGAATTCCCTTATACTCTTGCACTGAGTCTTTCCAGAACCAGGGGCCACTCCTCCATTCTTTTTGGACATCATTTAATTTGTGGATTATGTCTTGGGTATTCAAAGTTTCTAGGCTAATATCCACTTATCAGTGAGGGCATACCATGATTGAACTTTTGAGACTGGGTTACCTCACTTAGTATGATGTTCTCCAGCTCCATCCATTTGTCTAAGAATTTCATGAATTCATTGTTTCTAATGGCTGAATAGTACTCCATTGTGTAAATATACCACATTTTTTGTATCCATTCCTCTGTTGAAGGACACCTGGGTTCTTTCCAGCTTCTGGCTACTACAAATAGGGCTGCTATGAACATAGTGGAGCATGTGTCCTTATTGCATGCTGAAGGATCCTCTGGATATATGCCCAGGAGTGGTATAACAGGGTCCTCAGGAAGTGTCATGCCCAGTTTTCTGAGGAACCACCAGACTGATTTCCAAAGTGGTTGCACCATCTTGCAATCCCACCAGCAGTGGAGGAGTGTTCCTCTTTCTCCACATCCTCGCCAACACCTGCTGTCTCCTGAGTTTTTGACCTTAGCCATTCTGACTGGTGTGAGGTGAAATCTCAGGGTTGTTTTGATTTGCATTTCCCTAATGATTAATGATGTTGAACATTTCTTAAGGTGTTTCTCAGCCCTCCAAAGTTCTTCATGTGAAAATTCTTTGTTTAGCTCCGTACCCTACTTTTTAATGGCGTTATTTGGTTCTCTGGGTTCTACCTTCTTGAGTTATTTGTATATATTAGATATTAGCCCTCTGTCAGATTTAGAGTTGGTGAAGATCCTTTCCCAATCTGTTGGTTGATGTTTTGTCCTTTTGACAGTGTTCTTTGCCTTACAGAAACTTTGTAGTTTTATGAGGTCCCATTTGTCAATTCTTGATCTTAGAGGGTAAGCTATTGGTGTTCTATTCAGGAACTTTTCCCCTGTGCCCATGTCCTCAAGGGTCTTCCCCAGTTTCTTTTCTATTAGTTTCAGTGTGTCAGGTTTTATGTGGCGGTCCTTGATCCATTTGGAGTTGAGCTTAGTACAAGGAGATAAGAATGGATTGATTCGCATTCTTCTGCATGCTGACCTCCAATTGAACCAGTACCATTTGTTGAAAAGACTATCTTTTTTCCACTGGATGCTTTCATCGAAGATCAAGTGGCCGTAGGGTGTTGGTTCATTTCTGGGTCTTCAATCCTATTCCATTGATCCGCTTGCCTGATATTGTACCAATACCATGCAGTTTTTATCACTGTTGCTCTGTAGTAAAGTTTAAAGTCTGGGATACTGAATCCCTCTGAAGTTCTTTTACTGTTGAGAATAGTTTTAGCTATCCTAGATTTTTTGTTATTCCAGATGAATTTGAGAATTGCTCTTTCTAGCTCTATGAAGAACTGGGTTGGGATTTTTATGAAGATAGCATTGAATCTGTAGATTGCCTTTGGCAAGATGGCCATTTTAACTCTATTAATCCTGCCAATCCATGAGCATGGAAGATTTTTCCATTTTCTGAGATCTTCTTCGATTTCCTTCTTCAGAGATCTGAAGTTCTTGTCATATAGGTCTTTCACTTGTTTGGTTAGAGTCACCCCAAGATACTTTATGCTGTTTGTAGCTATTGTGAAGGGAGTCATTTCCCTAATTTCTTTCTCAGTCTGCTTATCCTTTGAATATATAAAGGCTACTGATTTGCTTGCATTGATTTTGTAGTCAGCCACTTTGCTGAAGTTGTTTATCTGTTGTAGGAGTTGTCTAGTAGAGTTTTTAGGGTCACTTAAGTATACTATCATATCATCTGCAAATAGTGATACTTTGACTTCTTCCTTTCTAATTTGTATCCCTTTGACTTCCTTATGTTGTCTAATTGCTCTAGCTAGGACTTCAAGAACTATATTGAAAAGATATGGAGAGAGGGGGCAGGCTTGTCCAGTCCCTGATTTTAGTGGGATTGCTTCAAGTTTCTCTCTGTTTAGTTTGATGTTGGCTACCGGTTTGCTGTATATTGCTTTTACTATGTTTAGATATGGGCCTTGAATTCCTGTCCTTTCCAAGACTTTTAGCATGAAAGGATGCTGAATGTTGTCAAATGCTTTTTAAGCATCTAATGAAATGATCATGTTGGTTTTTTTTCTTTGAGTTTGTTTATGTAGTGGATAGCATTTATGGATTTCCTTAAATTGAACCATCCCTGCATCCCTAGGATAAAGCCTACTTGATCATGGTAGATGATCGTTTTGATGTGCTCTTGGATTCGGTGGGCAAGAATTTTATTTAGTATTTTTGCATCGATATTCATAAGGGAAATTGGCCTGAAATTCTCTTTCTTAGTTGGATCTTTGTGTGGTTTTGGTATCAGCGTAATAGTGGCTTCGAAGAAGGAGTTGGGTAGTGTTCCTTCTGTTTCTATTTGGTGGAAAAGTTTGAAGAGTGTTGGTGTTGAGTCTTCTTTGAAGGTCTGATAGAATTCTGCACTGAAACCATCTGGTCCTGTGCTTTTTTTGGTCAGAAGCCTATCTATGACCCCTTCTATTTCTTTAGGGGTTATGGGTCTGTTTCAATCTTCCAATGTGGTCCCTGACCAGCAGGATCGGCATCACCTGGGAACTTGTTAGAAGCAGCCTACCTAAGACTTCCTGAGCCAGAAACAGTGATCTGTGTTTTAACTCAGGTTAATAAAATACCTACCTAATACCCATGAAACCTGGGTTCAATCCCTAGCACCATGTAAACTGGTCATCGTGACATAAGCTTGTAATATCAACATGTGGGAGGTCAGGAGGATCAGAATTTTAAAGCCACCCTTAACTACACAGACTATTCAATGTCAGCCTAGACAATCTAAAACCCAATCAGAAGGATATGCATATGTGTATGTCCAAATATATCTACATACATATGCATGCTCTGTGTGTACACAGGTGCCCAAGAAGACCAGAACATGCCAGATCACTAGAACTAGAGTTACGGATGATTATTAGCTACCATATGGGTGATGAGACCCAAACTTAGATTCATCACAAGGACAGCAAGTGCTCTTAACCACTGAACCATCTCTGTAGCCCCTAGATAGTCATTATTAAAAAAAATTATAGAAGCACAGAATGAACTGAGCTGTATTAATAAAAGTATTTAAAACTCACTTTCTCCAAACTATCTTATTCAGCTAGCATCAGAATTGATCAATCTTGAGACTGCATCTATCTACTGGGTAGGAATGATATGTAATGTTTGGCTCCTAAGAAGTTCTTCCCAGCCCTGTACAGGGAGAAACATGGGTAGTTTGAAAGCAACCACAAGTGGGATATTCGCAGCATGCAGGTCTATAAGCTCTCAGACCAGAGCATGTCGCCCCTTAGCTTTTTATCCCACCAGAGCGTATTTTTGAGATTACTTCTGCTTGTGAGGCTACAGAAACTGTGGTTTGATGCATCCCAAACTCAAAAGAGTCTGAGGGCTCCTCAGACAGGTGTAACAAGTTGGTGCTGGGTACCACAGTGATAAAGAAGGTCAGCTTGTGGAAGGTCCACGAAAACACCTTGTGTGGTTGCTCATACCATGGGAAGACATAGGACGGCATGGGAAAGGAGTTCCAGCAGTTCTCACAATCAGTCATATCAATGAAATCAGGGAAAAAAAGTAGCAAATAAATATCAAAAGGCAAGGCGGGAACACGGTGGCCAACTGAGTTCACATCCCATTCTCAGCACACCCATGGATCGCTCATTACCAGCCATCAGCCACATCTGGCTAGAGAACCAGGCCTGCCAGAATCTCTGATTTCTTCCAGCTAAGCTAAACCACAGTACGACTTGCCAGTATTCAGGAAATCATGAAAGCCAAACAAAACCAGTGTCAGCCAGCCAGCAACTAGTTGGACTCATCCAGCAGTTTGAGCGTCTCAGTGGGACACATGAAAACATACCTACAGAAGAAGCAGGATCTACGTGAGAAAGATGCTGTGGTTATACCTCAGTGGAGTGTTAACCTGCACAGCTAACAGATCCTCCTCGTGGTCTGGGCTGTAGGTTGATGCCGGGGTTCCAAGGAAGGAGGTGACATTTTCCATTTCTCCTCTTATCATTTTGTGAGCTCTAAACAGTTCAGTATTTTTATCATGGCTGTGACCAAAGACCTGATAAGAAGCAGGTTAAGGAAGACTTTATCCTGGTGGAGACTAGAGGAGACATAGTCCATCACAGTGGGGAAAGCATGGCCTTGGGAACAGAGCTTAAGGCTTCCTGATCGTATCTTAGAGAACCCAGAAGCAGTGCAAAGAAAATGCCAGTGTTGGTTTGTTTTTGACAGACACAGACAGACAGACAGACAGACAGACACAACACAAACACACACATTTGTAAGGTTTTTTGTTTTTTGTTTTGTTTTTAATTACAAGATAGTAGGTATGTACGCATGAGCGCAGGGGCCTATGGATGCCAGGAGAGAGTGTCAAATGTAGCTGTGAGCTATCCAATGTGGGTCCTGCCTAAGCACTCTTACCCTCTCGGCCATATCTCCAGTCCATCTTTCCCCTATTTATTTAGCCCAGATGGTGCTGCCCACCTTTAGGGTGTTACCCTCACTTGTGCTGGCTAGTTTTATGTCATCTTGGCACAAAGGAAGAAGGACTCTCAACTAAGAAAATGGCTCTACTAAGAGGTGCCTATAGGCCAGTCTGTAGGGCGTCTTCCTCATTAACAGTTGATGTGAAAAGGCCCAGTCCGTTGTGGGTGGTCCCTCCTCTGGGTAGGTGGTCCTAGATGGTATAAGAAAGCAGGCTGCACAGTGATGGAAAGCAAGTGCGGAAGCAGCTTTCCTCCGAGGTCCCCGCACCTCTTTTGGCCTCCGGATTCTGGCCCTGAGTTCCTGTTCCCCAGGTGATGGAGTATGACCTGAGAGTTGTAAACTAAAATAAACCTTTCCTCCCATGCTGCTTTTGGTGTTGGTGTTTTATCACAGCAATAGAAACTCTAAGACACCACTTCAATTAGTCTTCTTTAGAAATACCCACACAGATGCACCAAAGGTACACTTCACTAATGCCTAGTTATTCCTTATTCAAGGTAACAATCAAAATTATCTATCTCATACAAGAAAATTAGATCCTCTAAAGGACAAAAGGAATATCAAATTCTTAGGACAAATCCTACTCTAGGATATTTTGTGAACTGTCATTTATTTGTCTGTTCTTTTATTATTTGTGATGTGTATGTGTAATGATGTACATACCCGTGTGTACTGGTGAGTGTAATAATGCACATACATACCTGTGTGTGCTGGTGAGTGTGATAATGCACATACACGCCCGTGTGTGCCGGTGAGTGTGATAATGCACATACACACCCGTGTGTGCTGGTGAGTGTGATAATGCACATACACGCCCGTGTGTGCCGGTGAGTGTGATAATGCACATACACGCCCGTGTGTGCTGGTGAGTGTGATAATGCACATACACGCCCGTGTGTGCCGGTGAGTGTGATAATGCACATACACGCCCATGTGTGCCGGTGAGTGTGATAATGCACATACACGCCCGTGTGTGCTGGTGAGTGTGCATGCCTAGGCCAGAGCCTAGGATGCCAGGCTTCTTCCTCAATCTGTATGCCGTCTTGAAATAGGGCATCTCACTGAAGTCTTTCTGTTTCATCTAAGCTTGCTGGCCGGAAAGCTCCTGGGAGCTGCCTGTCTCTGCCCACAACGCTAAGGCTATAAGTACATATGATGGTCTGACCTGAAATTCAAAGTCAGGTTCACTTACTTGCACAGCAAGCACTCTTACCTTCCAAGTCATCTCCCTAGTTCTCTGTAAGATGATATTTAATAACTGAACAGTGTATAGAAATACAAAGTTATCCACACTACTACATCCATGTCTGAGGTCAGAGGAACAGATGTGCAAGGCTTCATGACCACCAGATAAGACTGTTGATATGCTACCAAACCTGGTCTTGAGTTTTCAATGAAAATTTCTCAGGTCCTGGATATCTTATGAATCAGTAAGTGCCAAATTATAGCTGCAGAGAAATTAGAATCTGCTTATAGCAGGAAGGTAAGAATATAAAACAGTGTGTCAACATTGGAAGGTAATCCAGCATTTCCTCAAAAAACTTTACACAGATTTCCATGTGACCTAGAAGGCCCTTTCTTAGCAACTCGCCTCAGTAGAGCTGAAAGCTCTTCACACAGGAGCTTGTATATGAGAGCTCATGAGTGGTGTTATACATCATCATAGAGAGTAAAAATAACCCAGGTGTGTTTCCTATTTGTTCTGTCACTATGATAAAATACCCTGATAAAAGAAACAAAAGAGAAATGTTTTAGTTTGGTTCATGATTTGAGGAGTAGTCCATCACAGTAAAGAAGAAATATTAGAAGCCAGAGGCTGCTGATTACATTCCATCTGCAAGCAAGAAGCGCTGTGAAGATAGTTACATTGTATCTGCAAGCAAGAAGCACCGTGAAGATAGTTACATTGTATCTGCAAGCAAGAAGCATGTGAAGATAGTTACATTGTATCTTCAAGCAAGAAGTGCAATGAGGATGCTAAACCTCCATTCAGCCTTCTCCTTATTCAGTTCAGGAACCCAGCCAATGCAATGACACCACCCAGAGTTAAAGTGGGTCTTCCTATCTCAGTTAACCTAATCTAGATTATCTCAAAGATGCATTACCAGAGTTTTGTCTCCTGAACGACTCCAGATTCTGTCCAGTTGACAATATTAGCCATCACAATTCTACCCCTAGTCAATTTGGCATGCAAACACATCACTTTAAGCCATAACCATCCTCTCTTTGTCCCCATAGGCTTACGGACATTTTATAAAGAAAAAATTCATTCATTCCAGTGTAAAAAGACTTCATAGTCTGCAACAGAGCCAGCTCTGCTTAAAAGCATAAATGCTGAGCTTCGTCTGAGACTCAGAAAAATCTCTGAGAGGCCTGTACAATCAAAACAAGTTACATGGATTGGAGAGATGGTTCAGCAGGTAAGAGCACTTTCTATGCAAGAAACTCACTTTCCTACAGTCTTGACATCCATGTGCACACATGTATACACGTATACATGTATATTCATGTAATACACATACATCCAAACACATATAATATATATGTATACACATATGTATGTATGTATATATATACTTCTAACACAGAATGACACAGAATAAGCATTCCCATCAACAAGGGAAGAATAGGGTCCTAGAAAGAATGAACAGCTCCACACTAAAGGGCAAGCATTGAATCCTGTGGTTCCATGTCTGGCATTTGGAGCTGCTAATGGAATCATCTGGGCTCCAGGGGGCTTGGGTAGCCTTACTTGTCTAGCTTTTCTACCTGCAGCACACACTATCTCTCTTTGGGGCCAACTCCAACTCTATTCCAATCTTAAAGCTTCCCTTTACATATATTCCACAGCACTCAGTGGTTCTCTGGAACTGTGGAGTAAGATTGCATGATCCCCCTTCATCTTTCATGCCTACGAAACCATGGCAAAGGCAGTCCTGAGAGACCACTGCATGAAACCGATGAAGTAAAGATGGTGACTCTGTCAAGTTTTGCTGCCAGTTCAGGATGGAGTCGGGCCTGCTTGGAACATAGTTGAGTCAGCCTCTGTGTGCTGAGCCAGAACACATGTCCAGGACAGGTATTTTGAAGGTCAGGGACCCCTTGAGCAGCATTCTTCACTGAGTCTCTCTCATTTTAAATAAACTTATTTTCACAAGACAAAGCCTTGCTGGGTAGGGTTTTATCCGCACAGCACCCTTCCTGCTGTCCCATAACGCTACATTTCTCTTTAATGTTTCTAATCTCTTTAACAATTTGCACTCTCCTTGTTTGACACTTTAAATTGTGCACACACCTTTCTCCCCTTTCTGGCCTTTCTGCTCCACTTTTTGCTGTCTCTCATTGTGAACCTGTGTGTGACTCGTGAGCAGCAGCCGTGACACAGCCTGAATACTGACTCTCCTGCCTTGCAATTTCCTCCTTCAAGCAAGTTAGTCCATTACCTTTAAATTCAGCCTCACTTGAGTGATCAGGACACAGGCAGAGTGCAGTCAGAGTCTTTGCCAGGATATCACAGGATATACAAGGAGTAGCTCCTTGCCTTGTTCCAAATAGAGTCCTTGTTCCCCACAAAACTTCATGGGTGAATTTCCCTGTCCATGATTCTTAGAACTCTTGTCTTCTATGCTCCTATTGGAATTTCCCATTCAGTTTTCCTTGAAGTGTGTGATGGTTGGTATCTGCTCAGCCCAGCGAGTGGCACTATTAGGAGGTGTGGCCTTGTTGGAGTAGATGTGTCATTGTGGGTGTGGACTTTAAGACCCTCAACCTAGCTGCTTGGAATTCAGTATTCTGCTAGCAGCATTCAGATGAAGAGGTAGAACTTTTAGCTTCTCCTGCACCTTCCTGCCTGGATACTGCCATGTTCCCATCTTTATGATACTGGACTGAACCTCTAAACCTGTAGGCCAGCCCCAATTAAATGTTGTCCTTATAAGAGTTGCCTTGTTCACAGCAGTAAAACCCTAAGACACAGTGTTCAATGGCTTTTCCAACCCAAAGTTTTCAACTCTTCTGCATTTCTCCCCTATTCCAGTTCTAAGAGCCTAAGAATCACATGGTCAGATGTATCACAGCAGCAGCCCCACTTCTCGGTACCACATTTCTATATTAGTTTTTTTTTTCTAGTTGTGGTTTAAAAAAACTGACAAAAGCAACTCATGTTTTGACTGACAGTTCAAGGGTATAGTCTATTTTAGTAAAGAGATCACAGGAGCAGAGGCTTGAGGTAGCTAGTCATCCTGCAACTGCAGGCAGGAAGCAGAGATTGATGATGCCACTACCCGCTCACTTTCTCTCTAAGAGATGGACTGGTATCACACAGAGTTAAGGTACCCCCACTTTAATTAACCTACTCTAGACAATCGTTCCCAGGCATGTTGAAAAATGAATCTGATGTAGTCTTTTACAAGCATGCCTAGAACCTTATCTCCTAGTGATTCTGGATCCTGCTATCAGGGATGTTAACCACCATAACTATCAACTAATGAATAGAAAATTGAAATTTTAATATCCATACAATAGAGTGTTATGGAGCCATTACAAAGGAGTTATTGGCCCACAATACAACATAAATGTATCTGAAAAACACTGCAGAAGATATAACATTTCTTGCTTAGATTCCATTCGTAAGGAGTATTCACAAGAGGACAATCCACAGAAACATATACTAAACTAGTGATCAGTGAGATCTAAAAGAGAATGAAGGAGCAGTAACTGCTAACAAATGGGTCAGTTCTTTAAGGGTATTAAAAATAATCTGTAATTATATAATAATGATGGTGCACACCCATCTTTGTCTTAGTTATTTTTCTATTGCTGTGATAAAACACATGACCAAGGCAACTTATAAGACAAAATATGTAAATTGGGCTCATGTTACCAGAGAGTTAGAGTCCAAAAGGCCAAGCAAAGCCATGGCAGCAGGAACAGTTAGTTGAAAGCTTACTTCTTGATCCTTAAGAAGAAGTACAGGGAGAGATACTGCGAATAGTGCAGGTCTTTTGAAACCTCAAAGCCGGCCCCCAGTGACACGCCTCCTCAAACAAAGCCACACCTCCTAAGCCTTTCCAAACAGTTCTGTCAACATGTGGAAACAAGCATTCAAATATATGAGCATCTGGGGGCCATTTCCATTCAAACCACCATACTCCTCTATTTATGCTTTTTTTAACTAAAAGTAAATTATTTAAAAAGTTATAACCACATATCTAAGGAGACAGCTTGTTCCTTGGCAAGAAATCTGTAAACATCCCCTGTATCTTTGTGGAGTGAAACAGGGCAGGAAGCTGCACAGTGACAGTCCCTCTGATGACAATTGGCATTTGCAGAGCCCAAGCACAGACTTTTACTAATATTTACTTTCTCACAGTCAAGGAAAAGAATGGCCTGAGACCTGCAGGTTGGAATCAAAGTGCTATATGAACAGAGGATGTGAAAATAGAGAGGGGAAGCCCTGAAGGAATCTTTATATTTAGTAACCAACACAGTAACAACCCACCACATGTTTGGGGTAGGGGAGCATGTTCCTGATCGCTCCCTCCCTCAGGGATTTCTGCTTTGTTCTTTTCATGGCCACGAACTGCATGCAGCAGGGAACTAATGGGGGCTTCAAGTAACATGTCTAAAAGTTGGCAAGTTTACTTTCTCTAAGACATGAAGAGATTTATTTTTAGTTTATAGACATGGTCCCACAGAAAGGAAGCTGATAACACTATGGAGGAAATGTGGTACTAGCCCAGCCACAGGTATTCTTTCCTTTGTTCTCAGCAGAAGGTCAAGGGTGGGAAAATGTATGACCCCAAGACTCTGGACAGAACTCCTTTAGTAGAAGAAGCCCCTTTCGAAAACTCACATGCACAACGGCCTGTATAGGCCGGGGCTGGGGGCTATCCCTGTTCCACAGAGGGGCGATGTATCAGTCAGCATGCTGTCCAGACTACAGAAGTTACTCTGTGCACTGCAAATACTGGAAGTGAAGTCGGGGCATTGGTTACTGAAGTATTTACAAAGGCTAAAGCAAGAGAAGGGGAGCAGTGAGGTATTCAAGAGACTAGAAATATTGGAACTTGTGAGACCAGATAAAGAGCTAACAAGGAAAATGACTCTCTGTAATCTGGGGACCCCAACCCCACCCATGAAGTGGGAGGAAGATGCTTGAGGCCCTCTGCTCATACTGCCAGTGGGGAAGCTGCATACTATCCTCTTCCTGATATCTTAGGAGCCAGGCTGCCAAATGACCCATCAACCCCCAGCACTGTCTAAGCCAACGCTCACCAAGCACCACACTATTCCAACGCCCATAATGTCCACTGTCATTGTTAATGTTGCTGGACTTAAAGCCCACCCTCTGCGATGCCATTAAGAAAAATCAGGAAGGCCTCCTTTGTCCCTCCTTGCCTTCCTATCCCCTAATCATGTCTCCAGGGGCAGGATCTATACAGGCTAAGCAGCATGCAGAATCTAAGCAGAGTTCAGGGTCTCAGCCTCCTTCTAAATGGAAGAGAGCAGAGGGGCAGGAAGAGGGACATCAAGAAACAAATGATTAATATGACAAAGATAGGGAAGCTTTTGCAGCTGCAGTAGCTAAATAGGGGAAGAAAGTAACTAACTCCCATCCCAGACAGAGCTTGGGCTTGTGAAGAATGGACCTTATCTATGACAGACAGATTGACTTGTCTATTTTAGTCACTCATTGTTCACGTGTATTCACTGGGGTGCCCGCTAATGCGGTGAGTAGAGACTGCCATTAATGACTGCATCTCTCCTCTTTTACAGCCTACTGCTCTCCAGGGTCTTTCTGGACTTCTAGAATTCCCATCATCAATTTTTCCTGCAGAGATTGAAGCTAACGTCAAGGCAGGAGGGGGGTGAGGAGGCTCTGGTCCAAGGTTACAAAAGATGTTCCCTGGAGACACTATGAAGAGACCACCAGCTTGCTGCTGGAATCCCTCCAATTTTGTCATTACTCCTGGTTCACTGTGCCCAGGGGAGGACAAAAAATGAGTTCACATTGTTATTTTTACTTTAAAAGGCAAAAGCATACTTTTTTTTTTTTGAACAAGCTTTTTCTCTGGCACCAAATTCTAAAAGGTTTTTTTGTCACATGGAGTATTCCTTGGTTCTATGACATCACAGTGTCCTTCCCTACATCTTCCCATCAAACAAAGAGCAGTTAACATACCCACTTCTGGCAGAGATGCCAGAGATGAACCAAAGGGCCAGTGAGATTGTGTGTGGTGACTGCTAATAGCCCCTTGATATGTCAAGGGCTGAGTATAAATATGGAAGATTAGGTACTCTGGCAAGCAGATTTCAGAACCCACAGGCTTCCTGTCCATGGAGTGGCCTGGAAGAACCTGCTCAAATGGGTGGAAGATAGACAGGTAAGCTAGTGGAGGTGATAGCTCTGCTTCTGGTGGGATAAATGAAGACCAATGACCACTAACAAGTGGCTACGTCCTTGCCAAAACAAAATTTTATCCTTCAAAATTACTCATCATATTCTTCTAGCAAAAGACTTAGGCATCTGGGGAAACCCATAAGATAGTAGATCAGGGTGAATCTAAGGAAAGTAAAAGTACTTGGAAAGATAACTCTGACAGCCAGAGTCACTCCAATCAGTGGCACATTACAAGGATCAGAGGTGTGATCTCCTGAAAGAAGACTCAGTTGAACTGGAATGTTAGTTTACTGAGGTATCCCCAGGAAGGGTAGGCACTGAAACAAGGAAAGAATCAAGGTTGGATCTCAAGGAGAAGGCAAAATAAAAGTTGTCTGGAGTGATAGGTACCAATGGCATGTAAGCAGTAACAAGAAGGTTGGAAAGCTGTAATTGCCCCAGACTGGTAAGAAGAAAGTGTGTGCAGAGGCAGAGAAGCAGGTGTGTTAGTCTTTTGCACCTGACAAAAACATTTGAGCAAAACATCTTAAGAGAAAAAATATTAATTTGCTTCAAAGTTTCAGAAAATCTTGGCAAGGAAGGTGTGGAAGTATGCCACTCATTCATGTAACAGTGTCCAAGAACTGGCGGTTTTGCTGGCTTTCTCCTTTTATCATCCTGTCACTTAGCCTTTGGGGAAATAGTCCCTTATTAAATGTGGGGTTTTCCCACTAAAATCAGGGACTAGACAAGGTTGCCCCCCTCTCCATATCTTTCCAATATTGTACTTGAGGTACTAGCTAGGGCAATTAAATAACATAAGGAGGTCAAAGGGATACAAATTGGAAAGGAAGAAGTCAAACTATCACTATTTGCAGACGACATGATAGTCTATCTAAGTGATCCAAAAAACTCCACCAGAGAACTCCTATAGCTGATAAACAACTTCAGCAAAGTGGCAGGTTATAAAATCAACTCAAGCAAATCAGTAGCCTTCCTATACTCAAGGATAAGCAGGCTGAGAAAGAAATTAGGGAAATGACACCCTTCACAATAGCCACAAACAATATAAAGTACTTTGGTGTGACTGGCCAAACAAGTGAAAGATCTGTATGACAAGAACTTCAAGTCTCTGAAGAAGGAAATGGAAAAAGACCTCAGAAAATGGAAAACTCTGCCATGCTCGTGGATTGGCAGGATTAATATACTTAAAATGGCCATCTTGCCAAAAGCAATATACTGATTCAACACAATACCCATCAAAATCCGAACTCAGTTCTTCACAGAGTTAGAAAAAGTAATTCTCAAATTCATCTGGAATAACAAAAAAACCCAGGAGAACTAAAACTATAACAACAGTAAAAGAACTTCTGGGGTAATCAGTATCCCAGACCTCAAGCAATACTACAGAGCAATAGTGTTAAAAACTGCATAGTATTGGCACAGTGACAGGCAAATGGACCAATGGAATAGAATTGAAGACACAGAAATGAATCCACACACCTATGGTCACTTGATCTTTGACAAAGGAGCAAAAAACATCCAGTGGAAAAAAATAGCCTTTTCAACAAATGGTGCTGGGTCAACTGGAGGGCAGATGCAGGAGAATGTGAATTGATCCATTCTTATTTCCTTGTACTAAACTCAACTCCAAATGGTTCAAGAACCTTCACATAAATCCAGACACACTGAAAGTAATAGAAAAGAAACTGGGGAAAGCCCTTGAGGACATGAGCACAGGGGGAAAGTTCCTGAACAGAACACCAATAGCTTATTCTCTAAGATCAAGAATTGACAAATGGGACCTCATAAAATTACAAAGTTTCTGTAAGGCAAAGGACACCATCAAAAGGACAAATCGGCAAACAACAAATTGGGAAAAGATCTTGACCAACCCTACATCTGACAGAGGGCTAATATCCAATATATACAAAGAACTCAAGAAGTTAGACCCAAGAAAACCAAATAACCCTATTAAAAATGGGGTACAGAGCTAAACAAAGAATTTGCACCTGAAGAACTTCGGATGACTGAGAAGCATCTTAAAAAAAATGTTCAACATCATTTGTCATTAGGGAAATGCAAATCAAAACAACCCTGAGATTTCACCTCACACCAGTCAGAATGGCTAAGATTAAAAACTCAGGAGATAGCAGGTATTGGTGAGGATGTGGAGAAAGAGGAACACTCCTCCACTGCTAGTGGGGTTGCAAATTGGTACAACCACTCTGGAAATCAGTCTCAGAAAACTGGGCACGTCACTTCCAGAGGATCCTGCTATACCACTCCTGGGCATATACCCAGAGGATTCCCCAGCATGTAATAAGAACACATGCTCCACTATGTTCATAGCAACCTTATTTACAATATCCAGAAGCTGGAAAGAACCCAGATGTCCCTCAACGGAGGAATGGATACAAAAAATGTGGTATATATACACAATGGAGTACTATTCAGCCATTAGAAACAATCAATTCATGAAATTCTTAGACAAATGGATGGAGCTGGAGAACATCCTACTAAGTGAGGTAACCCAGTCTGAAAAGATCGATCATGGTATGCACTCACTGATAAGCAGATATTAGCCTAGAAACTTGGAATGCCCAAAACATAATACACTATAAAATGATGTCCAAGAAGAACAGAGGAATAGCCCCTGGTTCTGGAAAGGCTCAGTGCAGCAGTATAGGGCAATACCAGAACAGGGAAGTGGGAAGGGGTGGATGGGAGAACAGGGGGAGGGAAGAGGGCTTATGGGACTTTCGGGGAGTAGGGAGCCAGGAAAGGGCAAATCATTTGAAATGTAAATAAAAAAATATATCGAATAAAAAAAAGAGTGGGGTTTTCCACTCTAATTAATTCTTTTTGGAAACACCCTCATATACACACAAAGCAAGCCTTGTTGATCTCTTAGGGGCTTCAGGATGGGGATACTTCACTGAGCTGGTTCTCACACTATCTCATTGGTCATGTGTGCTTGGAGAGCTGGAGGCAGACCCCCCCCCCACTAGAGCTTGTCTGGATTAGTTCTAGACTGACCAAGGTGTCCTAAGAAGGATCAGCTACAGGCTTGGTTTGTGAAGGACTGGCTATATCACAAAAGGAGGCAGGACCAGAAGCAGAGAAAAAGCCATTCACACACATAAGATGCAAGTGGTACTGGAATAATCCTGGGAAAATGCCTCTGGCTTGTCTTATCCTGAATGGCCTGCGCCTTCAAGTCTCCCAGTCTAAAGAGCCAAAGGCTGGTCAGCATCCCTTTGATACCTGTGTTGTGGCCAGAGTGACTATGAGGGAGACTCCTTAGGATGGGGAGGCCACAGCTGAGAACAGCATGAGATCTTGGTACTTGAGGCTCAGTAAATTACTATGCCAGAATTCATCAAAGGTCAAGCTGATTGTCTCATGTATGCCATAAATTCACCAACCAAAACACATCATGATCCTGTTTGTCAAATGTTATTTGGACCTCTGGAGTTACCACCAACTTAGAAGTCTTTGATGGAGTCTTCTTCCAAAACCAGGAGTTAAACAGCTGCCTGAGAGCACAAGAGAGCTGGAAAGAAGATTCTCCACATGACATGAAGGAAACTGTGAATGAACTTTGGAGTATGGAGCTAATGCAGTCATTAGAGTGAGATAAGGGAGGTAGTGGGAATCACATCTAGGCAGATGACAGCAGGAGGACTGTGCCCTTGGGACACACCCTTCTCTGAGTTGCTTAAGGGAGTAGGATGGTGGTCTGCAGACTGCCTTTTCCAGCTTGGTTGCTACTATTTAGGTTTTGTCAAAAGGTGACATTAGAGAGTCTGAAAGGAAGAGGGAGGAAGAGAGGAACACCTTCCCACTTTTCCAATTCCTGCATCAGTCCAGCAGCAGTAGCCACCAGCTTCCAGGTTCTCAGTCCCAGAGATAACCTAACCTCTGGAATGTCAAGTTCAAGGACTACATCCTGATGCTGTAGGAAGACACCATCCAGAGATGTATTCATCTGATTCTAAAGGAAGACGTGGGTTCTGTAAGGCTGAATAACACAGGAATAGGACATGTGTAGAATGTCACCTTCTTCATGTGGTACCAAAGGTATGGGATGAAAGACTCCAAGAGGTATTTCAGAGGAGGCCGGGAAGGCTGCTAATTGTTTTTTAAAAGAAAGGCAGAAACACCAAAACAACAGCAGCAAAAGTGTGTAACCCACCACACATGTGCAGGTATTCAATACCATCCATAACTTGTATTATAAATATGACTATTACGAGGCAATTTTATACCTCTAAATTTTGACAAGGTTTGAAGAAGTGAACATTCTCAGGAAATAATTATTGATGGATACAAAGTGGATGAAGTAATAGATTATTATTACAGCAGTTATAGTACTGGAAGAAGTAACATATACACCTTACAGCAGAATGATGTTAACTAAATTATGTCATTTATAAATCCACATTATAAAGTATTGCTTAGATAGTTTAATAATCCTAGAAAAGAATATCTGACTCATAAAAATATTTATAGACTATCTCCTAATAAAGAAAAAATACAAAACTATATGCATTCAACGCAATCCTGTTTTTACCAAATGATAAATAGGTCCACATATACATGCGTAGGAATGAGGTATTTTTAAAAGACGTTAAAAGTGTTAATAACTGTTGCAAGATATTTCCTATCCATTCACACTGAGGCAGTGAGAGGCCAATGATTGGAGGGGAGAGAAGAGGAGCAGCTAAGAGAAGTGAGGGGAGGAAGAGAGAGAGGCTAGGGGACAGCATGAGAGAGCAGACAAGGAGACACGGATATCCAGATGGCTTCAGATGTGCTTCTGGTGTTCTGAGAGATTAGAAATATTGGGATAAACCCTTATCATTGTAAATTGGCATTATGTAATTGGGAGTTTCATATACATTAATACATTTGGTTAACTATTCTAGTTTAAGAGTCATGCTTTACTGGATACTTGGAGCAGAGGCCTGGAGGGGCGGTACTATATTGTAATTATTTCCCACTACAAATAACTGAGCCACACCCCAAACTAATTTAATCATAATGATGGATGGGAAGAAATATCAGTGTTTAAAGCACCCCAGTGGATTACAATAGAAAGCTAGAAATGCAGTCACCATTTTAAGCACACCCACCCTATTCTGTATAGCCTCCCCTTACCCCAGGCTACAAAATTGCAGCGCTTCTCCTGTTTCTCAATTGATTCTTTTGGACCTCAAAAAAATTATCATTTGCCATCTACAGTGCTGTGGTTCCTGTCCAAGCCTGCCGACCGAGAAACAGGAGAGTCAATGAGGTAAGTCTGAGTCCAAGGCACAAGCCTGAGGCCAAATGCACTGATATCCCAGGGCAGAAGAAAGTGGATGCTGCAGCTTGGGAGATAAAAAGCTCCCTTTCTCCCCTCTCAGTTCTGCCCAAACCCTCAAGTGATTGCAAGACCATACTGGGGAGAGCTGACTTTGCTTAGTTTACTGAGTAACCTCTGAGTTCAATGAGTAACCTCTTCCAGAAATCCCCTCACCAAAACCGTCCCCAAGATAATGACTTGTGAGCCACCGAGACATCCCTTAGTTCAAGCTGACAGTCAAAATTAGCCATCATAGAAGGGAGTCCATTTGGAGGTGGCGCCAGATGTTTTCAAACATCCAAATCACATCAGGTGTCTTAGAGAATATGATGTTGGAAAAACAATGGGCAGAAGCTCTTCTAAAGAGTGAAGAGCTGCCTGAATTCCAGGCCTATTTGGCCTCAACCAGTTTTAGTCCAGGTGGGTCTCCCTCTAAACACTCAGGGTACGTCTGAGCTTTCTGCCTGTTGCTGGGCATGTTTCTTTAAAAAGGCCTAGGCACTGAGTTCCTAGATCAGAGGTAAGACCACATAGGGACTGCCATATCTATTCCTGGGTCTTCATCTGCTCCAAGTTGGTGAGCAAGGGGCAGGCTGTGTATAGTATAGGAGTAAAAGAGCCAGACCTGATGCTCTGTCTGGCTTTCACATTTCTACCACAAAATAGCAGTAATAGCAGTTTCTCAGCTTTCTAGTGGTCATGTTTAGATCTCAATCCAAATACACATCATGAAATATTTGAGAACTGGTAGAAAATAATAGTCCTATGCCAAGAGAATGTGATTGAAGGTTTTGGGACAATTCGGTAGTACCAAGAGGTCCAGGGCTTCTGGGAAGACCCAAAACATGGGAGTGGTCCCAATGCACTGTATGCAGAGGTTTGCACCAATCACCATCAGCTTCTCCCAGTGACGTAGGTTTTAAACGTTCTTCAACTCTGATCCTACCTGCTGAACTGGAGTTGCCAAGAACTTCTCTTGAACTCCACCCTCCAGGTGGTTCTGTGAATGTTGGAGCTCAGAATCACTGTTTTAGAACAGTGGCTCCATTCTGAGCCTTCAAGCCACCTGGGAAACTATGAAAAACCAATACTAAAGCCGCACACTCCAGAATAAGTCAGATTCAGTGCCCTCTGAGGAAGCCTGGTCATGGGTTTTTCTCACGGTCTCAGAGGGTAATAACTAGGTTCAAGAGCTGCACTTTGAAAAAACAGGAGATGCCAAGCAGACGCTTAAAAGATGCAGAATACAAACACCATATACACACATCACACACCACATGGACTACATACCATATACAACACACACAACTACATGCACACCATGCATACATACTACATACACATCACACACACAGACCATGTGTACATGAGACATATATATCATATACACACAGACACACAGTAGAGCCAAGGTTGATTCCTCATCTAGGTGGAATGAGTTTCAGAACCTTCAGTTGTTTATAACATGACTGAACTTATCTCTTTTGCTAGTGACCTTTGGATAGATTGAATCATTTCCTTTGGAAAGCAAAGAAAATTACTTGTTTCTGACAAGCTCTCTTCATCTCTGAAAATATTTCATCAAACAGCATTTATATGGTTTGGAAATCCCAAACTTCCTCTAGATTTTTGTCTATTGATCTAAATAGACATAAAATAATGTTGGGAGGGCCCTGGATTTAACAGAAAAATGTCTTCCATTTGAACAGAGTAGTATCTTAGACTTTGCCCAGAGCAGCCCCGCCTCTGTTTTACAGGGGAATGCTGGGATGCATTAGTGCCTCTGTTGAGATCCTAACTCAGCTAAGAATGAGCCAACTCTCTACACCTCCTTTAGCTGTATGTTTGTAATCATCCTGGGTGGCCAGTAAGCAGTGCATTGGCATTTTCTCTGAGCATCTCCAGATTTCAGTGTCTTAATGTCAGCATGACAAAGGATAAACCTTGGTTCAATTATGTATTACAGATGGGAACTACTTAACATCTATGTGCTTCAGTTTCCTTATTGGTAGCAAGGAGACACCTCCAGACCCCATTTTTCACAAAGTATTTAGAATAGAGACAGCCATTTAAGTCAGTGACAGTTATTCTCATGGACCGTGAGAGAGCCTGACCTACTGATGCTGTCTTAACCTAAGTTTCCTTCACTTTGGTTCTCCCACTCTCCTGTGTCCTGTTTCCCGTGGTATGTTCTGGAATTCTGTGTTCTGTGCATGCGGTGGAAGAAACTGAGCCTTTCACATAGTGGGCAGTGATGTTGAGGGACAGAAGGCATGGGACCTGGGAGGCAGAGGGGAAAAGGGGGAAGAGGAAGAGGAAGAAGGAGGAGGAGGAATATTCTTGAAAGAGATTTAAAACATTTGTTGCTTTTTTGACTTCCCTTGCCAATGATGAGACATGGGATGATGGCCTTTCTCAGTGACAACCATGACATTTTTACAACCATCCATAACCACCATCAGACAACCTGGCTGGGAGCACTATAGCCCCTGCTGTCACTTGATTTGTTGGGTGACCTCCATTAGATCTATCATTTTTCTTCTCTGGACCCCCTCCCCTCGGGCAATGCTTTCTGCTAGAACTGAAACACTGTGACTCCTAGGTCCTCATAACAACTGGAGGTGAAGGCGCTTTCCATGGCTGTGGTATGTGATGGACAGGAAGTTGTTGCTCAAGACTGTGGACTAAACAGGGCTCCAGGACCGTATGTCCATCTGGTCTTCCATCATCTCCCCTAGTAAGCCCATGTTCCTGCACCATCGCCATGGTAGTCTGTCTCTACCATTCTTACTTTCCATTTAACATCCCTGATAATCACCCTGGGCTTGTCCCCAGTTCTTCATTTTCTACAAAGGTCTGTCCTTTCTCCTACCTCCTCTGGGGCCTAGTTGAAAACTAGGTGCTTGCTATTTTTAAACAACAAACTCATTTGTAAGTATCAAACATATTATTAAAAATATAATACATAATGAAATAGCGTTTCAAATTATCAACAACAAAAGAATTAACATTTCAACAAATGGTTTCTGAACAGATATCTAAGTCAAAGGTCTGGACCTTACAGATAATTACAGATGAAATCCCAGTCTTTTGCCACTCATATCCACGCCTTCCTTAGAAGCACATACCAAACCCATGAGCATGTGTAAACACATGGTAAATATAAAGAAGGGAGGTTTGGTAAAGCCAGGTCTGAGGTCAAGTGATCCAGGCTGAGATGACAATGGCCTCAAATGGGTTCCCTAGTTCCCACTTCCAGGAAACTGAACATATATTTATCATCAGAACGCAACCTCAAAGGGCATGACTCATAATGACGTTAAGGTCTAGAACCTTGGCAAACCAGAGAATCTGTACTACTCCCAAGAAAGCTGGCCCATGGAGAAGAATGAGGTATATGGGCCTGAGTGACTCATCCTGGGTGCATCTCTCCCAGTGCTGGACACCAATCACCTATTCCGCAGGCTGAGGAACACACTGGATGCTGTCAGGAATCCTCCAACTTCCATTCCATCTTCTCTAGAGTCCTGAGAGACACAGCATGGGGCTGGGGCTTTTCTTTGGATTATGTTAGGATGCTTGCCTTCTTTTCATTATTCTCATTATTCATAAGCCTCAAATTACCTGGTGAGTACCCGCCCCACAGTCCATCTTCTTTGGAACATCAGACTCCTCTCACCGCACCTTTACTTTCACTTATATATCGGCCTCTTAGCCAATACGAAGAGGAGGAAATCAACTAAGCGTTGGGTTGTATGATTTCTGCCTTAAGGTTGTCTGAATCACATGTGAACAGAATGTGTGTGTGTATGTGTGTGTGTGTGTGTGTGTGTGTGTGTGTGTGTGTGTGTGTGGTGATCGTTACTCCCAGAGCTGCAGGCAGAGCCAGATGAAGCCCAAGAAGAGGAGTGAGGCAGGAGTTGAGTTTAGGAGAGGATGGTTGCTCGGTCTGGAATTACCCAGCCAGTTATGAGGGCTAAGGTCCAGAATAGAACTGGGAGTGGGAAAGTGAGCCAACTGGGGTGGTGTCTCTCTCTCTCTCTCTCTCTCTCTCTCTCTCTCTCTCTCTCTCTCTCTCTCTCTCTCTCTCTCTCTCTCTCGTGGCTATTACACAAACAAATAAAATAGCAATGGAAACGAGGGTGGAAAGAGGAGTATCACCACAGTCCTCCCCCTTAACACATCAGATGTTTTTATTTTTCCAAGTCATTTTTCCAGGCCTCGGTGACATTTATTCAAAAATGTTACACTGAATGGTAAACAGAGCTTGGGCCCAGTTCCAAAGTTCCAAATTGGGCCGCTCTCCCGTAGGCTCACGCACTGAGCACATTTGTAGGTTGTTACATACACTTCATCCGCTTAATAACTGCACAACATTTCACTGGGTGTTGTCACCCATGCCACCAACAAGGGGTGAGTGTACCAGTTTCCAGGAACTTGCGCGCTTTGGGTCATCATTAGTATTTGAGATGTTTATGCATCTGTTAAGCATTGACGCTCGTGATAGGATTTGCTTTCCCTTGGTAAGTAGGAGGGACAAGCTTACGTCAGTTCTTCTGTTTACCAGTCCTAACTCCTCCAGCCTGAGTTCTCTGGCTTTCTAGGACCTGCATACTTTTCATGCAGGTGAATCTGCCTGGGCTTCTCCTCTGGTCAGTGGGACCCCCGTAGGTATTCCCGCCCCCATCCTGGCACTTCAAGTCTCTGTGAAGCTAGATACTTCCTCTCCCATTGAAGCCAGATAAGGCAGCCCAGCTAAAACAACATATCTCACATACAGGCAACAGCTTTTGGGATATCCTGTGTTCCAGTTGTTTGGGATCCACATAAAGACCAAGCTGTACATATACTACATCTGAACAGGGAGGCCTAGCTTCAGCCCATGAATGTTCTTTGGTTGGTGGCTCACTTTGAGAACCCCAAGGGTCCAGGTTAGATGACTCCATTGGTCTTTCTGTGGAGTTCTATCCCCTTCGGGTCCCTGTAACCCTTCCTCCTATTCTTCCATAAGAGTCCCCAAGCTCCATCCACTGTTAGGCTGGCTGTAGGTGTCTGTATCTGTCTGAATCAGCTGCTGGGTGGAGCCTCTCAGAAGAAAGCCATGCTAGACTCTTGTCTGCAAACATAGCAATGTCATGGATTGGTGCTTGCCTATGGAATGAGTCTCAAATTGGGCTGATTATTGGTTAGCTATTCCTTCAGTCTCTCTTCCATCCCCTGTGCCTACATTTCTTGTATACAGGATAAATTTTGTGTTGAAAGTTTTGTGGGTGAGTTGGTGCCTCTATTGCTCCACTGGAGTTCTAGCCTGGCCACAGGAGGTAGTGTCTTCAGATTTCATATCCCCAGTGCTGTAAGATACAGCTAAGATCACCCCCATTGATTCTTGGGTCTTCCCTTTTCCCAGGTCTCTGTCTCATCCTGAAGATGCCCCTCACCACCTCACCCCTCTCAGTTTCAGATTTCCATTCATTTCCATGGCCATCTAGCCATCTCTCCAGTACTTTCCCACACCTGATCCTAACCCCCATCTCCACTCCCTTCCAGGGTACTTATGAGTCCTATGGCTATTTTATTCCCCCTTCCAAGTGGTATCCAAGCATCCTCCATTGGGCCTTCCTTCTTGTTTAACTTCTTTGGGTCTGTGTAGTATAGCATACCTGTATTTTATGGCTAACATCTACTTACAAGTGAGTACATACCATGCATGTCCTTTTGGGACTGGGTTACCTCATTCAGGATGATATTCTCAAGTTCCATCCATTAGCCTGCAGGATTCATGATGTGTGCGTTTTTACTAACCAAATAGTACTCCATTGTGTAGATGTACCACATTTTCTTTATCTGTTCTTCCATTGAGGGACATCTAGGTTGTTTCTAGTTTCTGGCTATTATAAATGAAGCCACTATTAGCATAGTGGAGAAAATATCTTTATGGTATGTTGGGGTATCTTTTGGGTATACACGCAGGAGTGGTACAGCTGGGTCTTGAGGTAGAACTATTCCCAATTTCCTGGGAAACCTGCTAAATTGGTGTATAAGTTTAAGTACATACATTTGAGAAAAGGGAGAAGCACACATTGTTTTGTTTGTTGGGAATGGAGTCTAAGACCTTGTGTGTTCCAGACAAACTCTTTATCACAGAGTCCCTTTGTCCCAGAGAATGACCTATTGATTGAGACTTCATGGTATCAGATCTTAACCCAAATGTTGCCTGGGTTCAGATTCTGGCCGTTTGGTTTCCTCCTCAGAGAAACTGAGATGCCCATTACCTGCTTCCCGGTGTCTGTAAGGATGAATTGATGTAATCCAATCACGACTTTTGAATAGTGCTTGACAGACAGCCACTAACTGAGAGCTTCATGAGGTAGTAGTAGAGGCAGCAGGACTCTATCAATATCCTTGTCACTGGTGGCTAGTCTATTACAGTATGTTAGTGACTTATTGCTGAGGCAATTATCTGGCAAAAAGCAAGGTAAAGGAGGAGAGTTTATTGTTTGGCTCACAGTTCCATATTAGAGTGAAGGCAGAATGGTCGTGACAACAGGAGGTTAGGGCTGCTGTTCATATTTTCCCCATATCATGAAGCAGAGGCAGTGAGTACCAGCTTGTTTCTCCTTTTCAACTAGTCCAGGACTCCATTCTATAGAACGGTGCCACTTGCATACAATTAAGGGAGATCTCCGGGCAACTAACCTAATCCCTCTCAGATTTGGATAGAGGCTTGTCTCCTAGGTGATGCTAGGTCTCATCGAGTTGATAGTATTAACATCACAGACAGGGCTGCCACGTAACTGGTCATCCTCTCTCGTCTGCATTCATTTTGGTTTTAATGCTGAATTCTAGGGATTCCTCAGTCCCAGGCTAATTATAATGGTTGGACATCCATGCGAAGTTAAGAGTTTTAGCTGCTCTTATTGAATCATTCCACCATCTCTTTGCTTTACAAAAACAAGCATGGGGAATGCCAAGTAATTACGAAATGTGCCCTGGTAACACCAAAGGTCAAAGGTAATGCCAGCCGACCCAGAACAGAAGCTGAACTTTCCAAGCAAACCCCTGTATTCCTCCTAGAGGCTGATTCATGGTCATTTGATATCATCATCATTTTTAATTGTTATGAAATTTGCCATCTTGGCTGCTTTTAAGTGTCTGTTTTAGTAGCTATAAGTACATTCACCATATTGTGCAACCATCACCATCCATTTCCTGAGTTCTTTTCACAACCTAGGGACGTCACTGACTTGAAATGACACAGGTGTCAGTAATGAGTGAATGGCTTCAGCCATACACTCAAAGCTGCCCCTCTCTGCTTCTAAATATGTCCTCTGAGTATCACAAAGCGCTAGCAAGCTGAGGTCATGGCAGAGAAGCCAATGTTGTAATTGGAAGAGAGATGAGCCTGAACTGTGTCTAGGCAGACACTCACCACTACCCAGGACCCATGGGGCCTGGCTCTGGGAAACTCTCCCTCTGCAACCATTTGCGACTGAAGCCAAAAGGAATTGTGGTCAGTTTATTTCCAATTCAGACAGAATTCTAAGCACATGGCCCACCTTTCAATTCTTCTCAGATTCTGACCTAACTAGGTCTGGTACCAGGCCCTTTGTAGACTGCAGATGCCCAGAGAGGGGAAACATTGCCTCTCTCTGCCTGCTCTTGACCATGTAAGCCTCAGAGAAGAGCATATAGCTTAGTAGTTTAATGCTGTGCAGTTCACAGCAGAGGGACATAGAGGAAATAATTATTGAGAGCTATATGTTATATAGCACTTTGTATCTAACGCTAAACTAAGCTCTCTGCATGAAATTCCCCCCACAGCCTAATGTGGAGGTCCTCTCTTCTTGTGCTGGTCGTGTATGTATGCTAATGTGTATGTATGCTAATGTGTATGTCTGCTAATGTGTATGTCTGCTAATGTGTATGTCTGCTAATGTGTATGTCTGCTAATGCAAACGAAAGCCATGTGTCCTTTCTCTGATCACTGAAAAGCTGGAGTGAATTCAGAGGAGACGAGGCTCAGAAAGAGAGCAAGAGGAGGGTTTGGGTGCTATGCAATCAGTACACATCGTTACATATCAAGAGGAGGGTTTGGGTGCTATGCAATCAATCAGTACACATCATTACATATCAAGAGGAGGGTTTGGGTGCTATGCAATCAGTACACATCATTACCCACAGAGGGGTTAGAAGATGGAAAAAGGACAAGAAGCTTCTGGAGAGCATTTCCTGTTTATCACTGTACCATAAACAAAAAGTGTCTGGCATAGTGACTTTAGCCAGGATAATTTATAATCAGTGTGGAATCTGTGAGCGTCCCGGGTTTCCCCCACTTAACTAGTTTACTAGTGATGAGTCATTTTATCTGACCTCACTTTGCCATCAAGGACTCATCTCCCAAGGAAGCCAACATCTACTGCCTGGCCTGCATTGATGTTTGTGTTTTGCTTATTCCCCTCCTCTGTGGATTGTGGTTTTCCGGGAGAGAAGTCAATTCTGCTTTAGCAGAAAATGGAAAACCCAGTTGTTCAATAGATAATAAAGCCCATTTCCTCTTTGCTTTTTCAAAAGACGTGCTTTTCAACCACCGACAAGGAGGGATTGTCATGCTTGAAACACCAGACTTTCCTAATCCATGCCTCCCAAGCATCAGGGGATATTTGTATGTTTTTGCTTCCAGTCTTGATGGTGTCAGTCTTCTATGCCATTGAGTTCAAGTTCACTGAAGAGCAAATACAAGCTAAGCAAAATGGGCGTGGCTGTTTACTGATTGCTGCCAGTGGGTTTGCAAGGGCTGTTTACACTCCCTGTGCATATGCCCTGTGTACACGCATTTGTTCAGATACAGTTAAATGTTTATCGCCCTTCAGGCGCTCCTCCCCAAGCCTTTATCACAACGTTAGCGTTGAGAACAAAGCCTTTGCTCTCCTCACTCTGACACGTCATCCTTGCCAGCCCTCCTCAGTCCCACCCCTCTCTCCTGGAAAGCTCCATAAAGTCCTCCCTCAGACAGGTGGCTATCCTTAGACAGTCTCCTCCGTTGTGCTCTGTAGCATCCCCTTTGGGAACTAGCACAGCCAAGGAATCTGACATTCTGCCTTACTCTCCTTAGGTTTCCGGGCCTTGGTGTGGTACAGACTCTGTAAACACATATCAAGTAAAGGCAAATATCTATGTGTGAAGAGAGTGCACTTTCAAGGCCACTTTCCCTGTGAAGGCATCCTGATCCTTCCACACATGGACACACACACACACACACACACACAGACACACAGTGCTTCTGAAGGTTTTCTATTCCCTGGCTGTGCCTCTACTTAGCACTTGGGAAGTACGCATTGAATGCAAGTTGACAAGAGACTGAGTTGTTTGTCTACAGTAGTACAGAGTGAAGCCTCCTCCCCACTCTGAGCCCAGGAGAGTTCTTTCCCTTCTGCTAAAAACACAGTAGTCTGAAAATTCTGGGAAGAAATGAATTCTCATGCAGAATCATTTGCTCAATGTCTTCATCTTCTGTTGGGAGGAGAGTTTCATGGAAGGAAGAGTATCTGTTACTATTTTGAAGGGCCTAGAAATTCAAATAGATAGGATGCAAATATCTATGAGGACATGAAAGATGAAGTAGTCATACTTTTTATAATTTTAACTGGTACATAAAATAATGAGTTTAATGACAGCAGTAACACATGTGTATCATTGTACTTTGCTCATATACATACATACATATATACATACATACATGCATACATACATACATAATCAGTTTATATTCAAGAGAAAACATGGCATTTATCATTCTGATTCAGCTTTATTTTGATGGTCCTAAATTCTATTCATTTCTTACAAGTGACATAATTTCATTTTTCTTTATGGATGAATAGCATTCTGTTGTGTATATGCACCACATTTTTACCATCAATTCATATGCTAATAGACATCAAGGGTGATTCCTTCAATATCTTGGCTTTTGTAAAGAGAACAGCAATAAACGGGTACACAAATGGCTCTGTGATATATTAACTCAGATGCCTTTGGATATCTGCCCAGGAATGCTATCACCTAGTCATATAGTAATGCTCTTTTGAGTTTTTGAGGACCCTATACACTGAGTTCCATAAAAGCTTCACAAGATCACATTGCCACCAACAGTGAACAAGGTTTCCTCTTTCATCGACTCCTTGTCAGCATCTTAATCTAGCAAACATGGTTATCACCAAGTTTGTCTTCTTGGTGATAACCATGTTTGTTAGATTAAGATGTAATCTCAGTGGCTAAGGATACTGAACATTGCTCATGCCTGTATTCTTGATTTCCTTCACTAGTTTGAACATTCCATGTCGTAGAGATAGCTCTTTGAAACATTTTGAGTTGTTTGAGATTTTATGGTTGTTGCTTGATTATTCTGTAAGGTGAGAGCTAGACGACCCAGTCTTTGAAAAGCATCTATCTTGTAGATGGAAACACAAAGGCCTACACAGAACTGTTTGTTCATCAAGACAAGTCAATAGCCATGAACAGCATCTCACTTGTGTTCCTCTTGAGTACAGTCGTTGTGAGATCTGTCCAAATTCTAAAACAGCAAGGCTCAGTGGTTGAGCCTGATATGCAGGGAGCAGGATGGGTGATAGGCTTCACGACCAAGCCTAGGAGCAGAACGCTGTCTTTTCTTCTGCTGCTGCTGTCCACGCGCTCTCTGGACAGGGCATTTCAAGGACTGAGTAGTGTTCAGCTCTGAATAGGCCCTGGGCCTGATCCTCACCTTCTCTTTTTGTCATACTTATGCATGATATGATTGAAGAATGTTCAAATAATTGACGAATTATATTCTAGAACTAGAGAGAAAAGTAAAGCACAGAAAATTCAGCAAGCCTGAATTTCATTTACCAGGTTAGAAATCCCATGAGGACAGTGCACTGGCACTGTGGCTGCCATAGCCCTTGGTACAATTCTTGACATCTAGTGAACACTCTTCAGTTTGAATTTTTTGAGTTACACTTAAGTCAAGTATGACTGCTTCACTAGCTTGTCAAACCGTAGTGAGGAGAAGGTTGCAAGGCTTCCCTGAGACTCATGAAGGAATACACACTTATGTGGGAAGACAATATCAGTGCCCCAAATAATATACCCCACAGCACAGGACCAGGACCAGGTGGGTATATAAAGGAAACTTGGTATGTCTATATTATGTTTTATTTCACTTTTTCTTCATTTATTTATTCATTTTACATTCCCATAGCAGCCTCCTCCCTTCTCTTCTTCCATCCCCACTCTCACAAGCCCCCCTCCCCATCACCCTCTTCTGTGGGAAGTGTCCCATGGCTACCACCCTTCCCTGGTACATTAAGTCACAGCATTCTTAACCAAAAGAGACAAAGTAGAACTGATGCATATATGATGAAAGGTATTCATCTATTCTGGGTGATGGATATGGGGATATTTGTTACATTAACTTTTATGATTTACTGAGATTTGAGTTTTGAATAAGCATATTATTATTACACTATTAGCTATTCTAGTTTAGTTTGGGGTCCAATGTTAGGAACTTCCAAGGTATGCTGACTAGTTTCACATCAACGTGATACAAGCTAAAGTCATCTAAAAGGAGGAAACCTCAGTTAAGAAAAAGGCGTCCCTAAGATCTGGATATAAGGTTTTTTTTAAGTTAGTGATTGATGTGGGAGGTCCAGCTCATGTGGGTAGTGCCATTCCTGGATTGCTGATCCTGGGTTCTTTAAAGGACAGGCTAAGCAAGACATGAAGAGCAATCCAGTAAGCAAAGCAGCACCCCTCCATGGCCTCTGCATTAGCTTCTGCCTCCAGCTTCCTGCCTTACTTGAGTTCTTGTCTTGACTTCTTTCATTGATGGATTATGGTGTGGAAGTATATGCCAAACAAACCCTTTTCCTCCACAATTTGCTTTTGGCCATGGTGCTTTATCAAAGCAATAGTAACTCTAACTAAGACACATGGTGACTCTCAGGTCTGGTGACTCTGGATTTAGAAAAGCTGGTAGGTTTCCAGTCACAGTTTACAACTGTGAAACAACAGAGATGCTCGCCTTAAGAGAGGTGAGAAAGGAATAGAACTGAGAAGAGACCAGGGACAGTTTCAGTGTCCTCTGGCCACACTCAGTTCTCTCAAAAACAATGTATCACCACCCTCAGAACTCCCAGAGTCTTGATAACTTTTTCAGTTTTCTGAAGCTGAGTGACAGGTAAAGAAGTGTGTTTAAGTCACAGTTTTGGAGACAAAAAGTCCAAGTCAGGCTAATGACTTGTTGGCCTCCAATGAGGGACACCATAGCTATGTCACAAGATGATAGATGACATGATGCTAGAGGCATATATGAAAGCAAAAGATCACATGACAAGACAGGATATGAAAGAGATTTCAGGAAGCAGACTTTGATAACAACCCACTCTTACAGAAACTACACGATTCCTATGAGAACTACTTTTATTTCTCTGAGCACAATTCTCCTAGTGACCTAATTACCACTCTGGGTCCCCTCAGCAGTTCTGCTTAAAGGTTCCATGACCTCCAAACACCTCTACTTTCGGGGAGCAAGATTCCATCTTAGAAAACCGTTGGAGATAAAACACATTCAAACCACAGCACCTGGTGGCCAAGGCTCTGCTCTTTGCCTCTAGCTGCTCCAGAGATCAAACTGATTCAATGCAATAGGTCCTCCTCCTCCTTCTCCTCCTGAGTCAGTGTTAGCCTCAAGCCTTCTGGTGTGTTCCAAAGCTTTAAGCTTTCCATGCAATACAGAAACACACATTATCAGAGGTCATACTCTGTGTCCAGGGCCAGCCTTCTCTTTAGAATGCTGGGGTAGAGGCCTTGGAGTTTGAACATCCTAAGCCCACTGGATCAACCGTTTATGATCTATCTCCAATCTGAAGTGAGATGCAAGACTCTACCAGAACTTAGAAAAGATTTCATGCCCTCTAGCTGACTACCTGTCTCAAGCCTAGGAAAATATCAGGGTACAGGGGAGGCTATTCCTCTCTAGAGCAATGACACTTGGCCTTTGCCGAACATTTAGCAGCAAATTCAAGACCACAAGCACCAAAATGGTATCAGCTCATGAAAAGTCATGACAAACAGTGAGAAGATTGTAGTTACCAAAAGCACTGCAGGGAAACACAGAGAAATCCAGCAGAAGCCTGGCTGGAAGCCTCATTCCTGCTGGCTAGCCCTCTTAGCACCAGAATATGCTAGGCTGCCTGCTTGGGGAGAAATGTCACCAACTCAATTTTGGATCTTGAATACAACACTCCTTCTTCTTAGCCCAAGCAAGATGAACCCATCAGTACAATAGTGGCAAGTCTGTTATAGATGTTTAAAAAAAAAAAAAAACACTTTCTGATTGGATTTGCGGCCCACTCCACAGGAAGAAATTGACATCTGGTAGTGTAAACCCAGTCAAAAGCCCAAGACAGAGAAGGTGATAAGCCCCAGTAGACGGGAAGCTATTCTGCTGTTTTGCCAAAAGGAAATGATGAGCCTGTCAGATTTTTTTCTAATGACCATGCTAGAGTCAAAGAGAAGTGATGCTATCAGCTTTGACCAGAAACGTTTCTTTTTTTGCAGTGGGTAGAAGTAACTCCAGAAGCACACTGATAAGAATAACTGACAGTTAAAACTCACTCATAAACTCTTTTTCCAAGCCTTAGCTCAAGATACATCATTGAAAGGGGAACAAGGATGTCAGAGCCAGAGGAAGGGGGAAAGAGTCAGTGAAACACCCACTTCTGAGTGTGACACAGCCATTCTCTCTTGAACTTGGACAAATTGTCATGATCAGCACAAGACTGAGCCTACTAATATTCTGTCATGAAAAGGAGAGAGCCTTACAAGGCTCCACCCCTACCTGAGAATTTATAGATAGCTAATGGCTACTGCGAGGAGGGATATTTTCTTCAGTGTAGCACTAGTTGGGTACCCCATGCTCACAGTATGTTTTTTAAAAAGAGAAATAAACATGAACATAGGAAGAAATAGATCAAGGAGCAAAAGGATCCAGGTCTAGGGGATCTGATGCCCTCTTCTATGTACATGTGGCAGGCACACAGATACAGGCACACAGATACAGGCACACAGATACAGGCACACAGATACAGGCACACAGATACAGGCACACAGATACAGGCACACAGATACAGGCACACAGATACAGGCACACAGATACAGGCACACAGATACAGGCACACAGATACAGGCACACAGATACAGGCACACAGATACAGGCACACAGATACAGGCACACAGATACAGGCACACAGATACAGGCACACAGATACAGGCACACAGATACAGGCACACAGATACACATAAACCCCCTGAAAGGAAAACAATCCTATGTACCAAAAGTCTAAAGAAAAGCAGAACAAGATACTAGTTGTACTTTTAAATCTATGAGCATAACAAAGAAATAAATAACAAAGATGAAATACACTAACTGTTCCAGCTCTCAAACAACACAAGTGTCCCCAGATGGGTTGGTCCCAAAAATAAATTATGATGAATTAAAGGATTCTATGGATATGATCTCATTTGGCAGAAATAAAAATCATCTGAACATATATATGCATATATACATATGTATGATCCGAATGACATACTATGGTAATGTGTTAATGATTTCTCATCTCAGCAGAACCACAAGCTTTCTCTGTGTTCTTTGCTTGTCCGTATTTACATATTAAAACATATAATGCTTCTATAAAGCACTAGTTCCATGAATATCTTGAATTTTTATGTATAAAAATATCTCTAGCTTGTTTTCATATTTTAAAGAGCTTGGGGATATTTTAAAATTCCCAAAGCTCAGCTTCAGCCCAGATGAATCAGGTGTAGGATGTTATATACTTTTGAATCTCCCTGGTTGTTCCCTTAGGAGACCACAGATGTACATGTTTGTAAGCTAGAGTGTCTCACCTGAGCCAGGCACTGGTATTGGCAGGAGCTTGTCCTGTCTGAAGCCATCTCAGGTCACTGCAGATCTATGGAATGAAACGTTGTCTTGAAACAGGGCCCCCAGGTGTTTCTAGGGTAGGCTAGAGTCTGAGAAGCTCTGATATAAACCACGCTCTGTTTTTGGTCCTGGTCATCTTCAGTGAGGGAGGGGACATGCTGGAAAGAGTAGTAACTAGAGCTTCATGTGGGCAGCCTCAATATTTTCATTAAATCGGCACAGAAGCTGGACACAGTGGGTCACACCTGAAACACCAGCCCTTAGAGAGACATGAGGATTGCCAGTGATTTGAGGATAGACTGGGCTGCAGAATGAGTCCTAATTACAGTTTGGGCTACATAGTCTCAAAAAGAAAATAATATAATAACAATTCTGTTTTTTTAAATTCTATTATGACTATATGCCTGAACATTTTTTGATGTTTACCTTCTATTGTGTACACATGACTTAGAAACTGTGAGACATGATCCTGGTCTTCATAACTATTCTTCTCAACTTTTGCATGGCTCTATGTCTTCCTTTAACCAAAGTGAAACTGCTTTTATTTCTGTATACAATCATCAGGCCTTTGTGGAAACACTGGATTGTGTATGCTGATGTGGGTAGAGAGAACCTAAGTGCTGATTACAGAAGATTATAACTGTATAAGAAGCTTCTGTGTGTCCCCAATAACTCTGGAACAATGGGGAACTGTGAGAGGGCCTGGTGATTCAGACATGGGAGTGGTCATATCTTCCTGCTACTGGAATTGAGGACATTGTCATTAAGGAAATGTTTTCTGTGTCAAAGGTCAGTAGAGGAAAGCTTCTCAGGGTAGCTCTCATCACTGGAGAAGGCTGACTAGTCTCGATGCCCAGTGGTAAAGAAAATTTTGGCTCAAAGATTCTATCAGTCTTTACCAAACTTCAAGGAAGCCAGAACCCCGGGAGTACCAAACACTAAAGCATGGGGACTCTTTTGCCCTGTGTATTCCTTTGTGACTGTTTCATCCTCTTACGTTAACTAGTTTTCTTGGCATGATAGAAACATGAGTATCAAATATGAAAGGCCACTCTTGAGAGGGGAATCCCAAACACAGGGTACTTGAATCAGAGTAATTAGCAAGTACTACACCTGTGCATACAGACGCAGCACAGATTGGACACAATGATTTATTATTTTTTAAGTCATTCTGTTGAATGATTTTATGTCAATTTGACACAAGCTAGAGTCATTTGGGAAGAGGGACTCCCAATTGAGAAAATGTTCCCCATAAGACTGGGCTATCTGGGCTGTCAATGATCTTGGAAGACAAGTTCTTTTATTAATGACTGATGTGTGTGTGTGGGGGGGGAGGGGACTAGCTCACTGAGGGCAGTGCCTCCCTGGGCAAGTAGTCCTGAGTTGTATAAAAAAGCAAATGGAGCCAGCCAGGGAAGCAAACCAGTAAGCAGCTTTTCCCCGTGACTTTTGCTCCAGTTTCTGCATCCAGATTCCTCTTTTGAGCTCCTTCCCGACTTCTCTCAGTGAAGGACTGTGACCTAAGAGTTGAAAACTGAAATAAACCTTGGTCTGTCCAGGTTTTTTATCATGGTGTTTGTTCACAGCATAAACCCTAACTAAGGCAGACATGAAATCAGAACAGGAGTGAAGAGGCATGGGGTGGGGGTTAGGAGAGAGACCTAGAAAAGAGGAAGGATGAATACAATCAAAACATATTGTATGCATATATGAAAATCTCAAAGAATTTATTTAAAATATTATTTTTGAAATGATAAGATAGATAAGAGAGAACAACTGAGTCATAGTTGGTGACATTGAAGCTTGATATTAAGAGCATGGTGGTTTCCTATGCTGCTATATTTTGGAAAGTTTGTTGCTGTTGTTTCAGGACCGTGACTACTACATACACTGGCCTAGAACTCACAGATCTTCCTGCCTCTGCCTCCCAAGTGTTGAGATTACAAACATGTTGTGTCATAACTAGCTTATTTTGGAAAATTTCTTTACATTAAAGGAAGAAGTCCCAGGGAAGGAATCCTGACAGCCTCTTGTGATGTTATATTGCCACCTCTCTACTGGGTCTCATTTCCTTAGACCATTCCAACTGTATGCTCCATGAATAAATCACATGACCAAAATCCAGGTCTTGATTATCACCTGTTGCCACCATCGTCTTATAATCTACTCAGCCATGACAGCTGACATCTCTGAACTATTTTGTCTTGATGCTGTAGCTTCATGATCCCTCTATCAATTCTCCCACTCAAACCTGCCCCACCTTTGCTCCCTGCTGCCAATTCACTATACCAAGTAAGCAATATCCTTCAGTGTCCTCAAAGTCTAACCACCTCATGTGACACTTTACAACTTATCATCATCATCATCATTATTACTTAATCTTTTTTTTACAGTCCAGTCATTATCCCCCTCCCAGTCTGCCTTCCAGTTCCTCATTCCATTCCTCCTCCCCTGCCTCCAAGAGAATGTCCCCACCACCCTCCTACCCCACCAGATCTTCCCACTCCCTGGGGCTTCGAGTCTCTGGAAGATTAGGTACATTTTCTCCCCCTAAAGCTAGACCAGGCATTCTTCTACTGCGTATGTGTTAGAGGCTTCATATCAGCTTGTGTATGCTGCCTGGTTGGTGGCTCAGTGTCTGAGAGATCTCAGGGGTCCAGGTTAGTTGAGATTGCTGGTCTTCCTATGGGGTCACGCTCCTCCTCAGCTTCTTCCAGCCTTTCCCTAATTCAACCACAGGAGTCCCCATCTTCTGTCCATTGGTTGGCTGTAAGTATCTGCATCTGACTCTTTCAGCTGCTTGTTGGGCCTCTCAGAGGACTGCCATGCTAGGCTCTTGTCTATAAATTCGCCATAGCATCAGTAAATGTCAGGCCTTGGAGCCTCCCCTTGAGCTGATCCCATTTTGGGCCTGCCAGTGGCCCTCCTCCTTCCCTTCAATCTCTTCTCCACTTTTGCCCAAAGTTCTTTTAGACAGAAACAATTGTAGGTCAGTTTTTGAGTATGGAATGGCAATCCCATCTCTCCACTTGATGCCCTGTCCTTCTACTGCAGGTGGGCTCTAACAGTTTCCTCTCCCCACTAACAGGCATTTCATCTAAGGTCCCTCCCTCTGAGTCCTGAGAGTTTCTCACTCCTAGTCTCTGAATATTCTAGATGGTCCCCCCACCACTACCCACCTCCTGAGGTTGCCTGTTTCCATTCTTTTTGTTGTTCCTTATGGCTTCATTCCTGATCCCCCCAATACCCGGTGATCATGTTCCCCTTTTCCTTTCCTTGTCCCCTCCCCAAAACTCTCTCTGCCCCCCATTGCCACCCCTGTGATTGCTTTCTTCTGCCTCCCAAGTGAGATTGAGGTGGCATCACTTGGGCCCTTCTGCTTGTTAACCTTCTTGAGTTCTGTGGATTGTATCCTGGGTATTCTGTACTTTTTTGACTAATATCCACTTCTTGGTGAGAACAACCACATCCTCTTAGCACTCATCCACTACCCATCTTCAGTAGTGTCTTCCATAACTAAAGGTGATAAGACTGCAGGCTCTAGGATCATACAGATGCTGATTTTAAACGTGTCCTGCCATTTGCACACATGCACGGGGTGTACTTTAGCAAATGCTGTTTTTCCCATGTGCACACATTGGCCTAATTGTTTAAGATTGATCTTAAAACCCACCTCCTTCATAGAAAACCTTCTCCCACTTCTGCAGCAGTCATTACTCCCTCTTTTGTGCTGTCTGAGACATCCTCTCAGGATGGCACTTCTAATACCATGCGGTAATTATCTTTTCACATTCATTTTCTCCTTCGCAGCTGACGCTGTTTTAATCACAAAGAATATATCTCCTGCATATAAAGCAATGTGGAGATATTTTTAAAAATAAATCACAAACCTATAAAAGGCTGCCTATTTGATTACTAGGAACTCCCCAAATTCTAGTTCCATCATCAACCGAGAATTCAGCATGGACTCAGGGAAAGGGAGCTTTCTCTTGAGCAGCTCCCGGAAAGGTCTTCTTGATCCTGACCTTTGAACCCTTTTCTCCTGAAGTCCTTAACCATCCAGAGGACTCTCAGGCTTCTCAAGTCAGCTCTCCTCTCTCCTCTTGTGTGTCTCAGTGGCACGCCTAGAATTCTTTTGAGAATTCCTCACTGGGCATGACTTTGAGAGGCCAAGCCTCTGGGCATGCTCCATCTTGCCTCAGCCTCTATGCCTCTGTGGCACTAGAGTGTCACACAGCATAAGGTGTGGCCTGAATTAAAGGAAGGTATCAACAAAGGATGAGTCAGATGACAGGAGAAAAGAAGCAAGGGTGCAGCTGGTATTGCCTCACAGTACAGTTTTTCTTTGCAAAGCTCACCACCCATGCAAAAGAACAAAGGGTGTTCATATCCAGGACCAGGACTGGCAAAGGAAAGGAGGATCATAGAGAAGGAAAACCTGTTGAGGCCAATTCTCCCCAGTCTTACCATTAGCACATGATCTTCAGAACAGTCCTTCACTCTCTGAAGACATTTAATGTGAGTTTTGTCTATAGTACATCTTCCTGACTACTCTCAGAATGTGTTCATTTTTCTTGTCTATCATTTCTCCCCAGGGAGTATTGTGAAAGTCCCAGACACAGTCCCAGACACCACTCACATTATCCACCTGATATGTTGCTTAACATTTGATGTTAAGATATTTTAATAGAGGTTATGCAAGGGAAGGAAATAAGCCTTATCTCGGTAGACTTTCATTGTGATCACCAATGATGCTCTTCCTTGTGTCGTAGAAGATGAGAATGATTAGAGATCTGTTTTTCTGCCTAGAAGAGTTTGGGGGCTAAGCTGGGAATTAAGGGGATATGTGCTTCCTTTCTAGATTTTTCATTCCGAAAGAACAGACGGTAAAATTAAAGCTGGGGAGACAACTTATTAATGATTTTTAAAGGTTATATCATTCATCATTTCCAAATATTGGGAATCTGTGGCAAACATTTAATTCAGACTGGCTTCAGAGGCTTAGCCCATTATCATCATGGGTGGGAAGCATGGCAGCATGCAGGCAGACATGGTGCTGGAGAAGGAGCTAAGGGTTGTACATCTTGATTTGAAGGCAGGATGGAGGAGTCTATCTTCCATAGACAGCAGGGAGGAGGGTCTCTTCCACACTGGGTGAGCCTGAGCATAGGATGAGACCACAAAGCCCACCCCACAGTGACACACTTCCTCCAACAAGGCTACACTTTTTAATAATGTCACTCCCCTTAGGCTAAGCATTCTAACACATGAGTCTATTAGGGTTTGGGGGAGAAACCTATTCAAACCACCACAGACTCCATGACCAAAGCAACTTATTAAAGGGAGAATTTAATTTGGTCTTCCAGTCTTAGAGAGTTAGAATCCATAATGATCGAGCAAAGGCACAGTGGTAGGGACTGCTGAGCATTCACATCATTCCCACAAGCAGAAGACAGAGCCAAATGGAAAAGCCATGAACGTTTGAAATCCCCAAGCCCTACTTGTGATACACCCTCATCATTCAAAGATAATGTCAGCCCTTCTGGTTCTGACATTTGGGCAGTGTTAACCACTAAGCTGTGAGCATGGAAAGGAGGTCTGGCTGGCTGATCTGGGAAGACAGGAAGCTCAGGGTGGGCATCTGCAATGGAGGGTCCTACAGACCATTCCAGAGGCAATGTCTCCAAGGCAAATGCAGTAGGAGTTGAAAGATGTAAGAAAAGATGCAGGCTGTTGTTCAAGGCTTGAATGTTGACGTTGCCTAGGGAGAGACCCAAGAATGAAAACGCACATCTGCACGCCATCTGTGAAATGCAGTGTGAAAGCAAACTGCTAAGAACGGCATCTGCCTCCCACCAGTCCCTTTTACAGTCATTTTACTACAGCTCTTTAGAAATAAATAAATCTATGTGAGTTCAGGTATCTGGTGGCTTTGATGTACAATTGAACACACAAATGGAAAGCACCGGGATCTACATGGGGAACAAGAATAGGTTTCAACTCTGCAGCAGCTTTGATAGTATTGTGATAAGCCCTTAAAACTTGCTACCTCTGAGTCACTCTCTTCTCATTATATTCTAGTCAGGGAAAATCTTTTCCAAGGCACTTCATACCCTGATGGATCTGTAAAGGGTCTGAGATATGGTAGAAGGAGGGACCTGATGTCTCTTGGCATTACCAAATGGCTGGAAAGCTTAAGAAAAAAAAAAACCAAACCAAAACAAAAAAACCTATAAAGATAGATGGACACAGAGACAGATAGCTAGAGAGGCACACAGACATTTTCTGGGGTCCCAGAAGTGGGTAGTGTTGTCACACTACAGGGCGCACCAGACAGGTGCATTCCATAATTACTACCTTGCTCTGTCAAGCAGCATCAATTAACCAAGCTGCCTCTTGTGTATCATCACAGTGCCCACATTTACAGCCTTTGGCATATTCACAGTGCTCTTTAATCAAACCGTGTGTGGGCTCACAATCTATGTCTCTCAACATAGGTGGGACATCAGACGTTTCTGTTCACTGGACCTCCCAGATGGCTAGGAAGGCAAGGAGCAATTGCATAATGACAGCATACGAGAATTGTGTGGCACTTGGGAGGTTAGTGGCTGATGAACATTCTCCCTGAAGCAAAGGTGAGGGGTGACTGGGGTGCTATGTCACACGACTACAGGCATATCATTGTCTTAAGTTCAAAGGTCTGAGGATAAGCTTGTACTATCAGGCTATCCAGGCAAGAGCTACCACTGACCTCTTATCTGCTAAGCAGAGCCATCTCTGGTTCCCTTGCTTTTTGTTTTGTTTTGTTTTTGTTTTTTGTTTTTGTTTTGTTTTGTTTTTGTTTTTGTTTTTGTTTTTGTTTTTGTTTTTTTGGAAGCAAGGTCTTTCATAGCCCAGGCTGACCTCAAACTTACTGTATCGCTAAGAATGACCAGATAATTTTGAACTGCTCCTCCTACCTTCAATTCCTAAGTGCCAGGAGTACATATGTGTGCTACCACACCCAGTTTGTGAGGTGCCATAGTCCAACACAGGGTTTCCTAAATGCTACTCAAGCTCTGTACCAACTGAGCTACATTCCCAACCTTGTCCTGGTCTCTTGATTGAAGAGAGGCAGTGAGAATGAGCATGCATGATCTGAATCTGGTCTGCAAAGGTCAGCGTGACTCTGATTGCCAGTTCTGACAGTTCCATCTTCTGTGTGAACGAATGCATAATGTGACATTCCGACTTCTCAGCAGCCCAAAAAAAATTCCGACACAAGACATACCAGTCAGTGCTTTCAGTCTCATCCACTTGACACAGATCTGCATGTGGTTATGATATACAATTTTCCTCATCTAACTCGCTCTCCCATCTTAGAAAGAATCCAGACAGAATCTACATCTCTCTGCCATTCTGTGATCCATTCCAGAGACCAGAACCCAAGTGTTTGTCCCAGCTTTCCAGTATTTGTAAATCATAAACTATACCCCTAACATTTGTTGTAGATTTAGAAATTATTTGAACATGGATGCTAATTTATTTTACGCTTGATCTTAGTCAAAGGGCTAAGCAATGCTAGATTTATTTGAAATGATTTCTGGATTACATATGAACCCAGATAAATGCTAATTGTGTGGTGTTTTCTTCTGCTGCTTTAATAGTGAACAAAATACTTGTCTTATGCTCTATAATTAGTAAACAATCTTAAAGGAAGATAACCTGTCCTGCAGTTCCCTCACAGTGCCTGGCATGGTTTTGCATATGCCACATACAAAATCCTTTGTATGTTTGTACATGTGTGCATGCATGTGAAGGCTAGAGGTCAACCTTCAGGTACCATTCACAATGCCTTTCATTGTGTCTTCTGAGACAGGGACTCTCCCTTGGATCTTGTTGATCTTGGATGCTTGTTGACTCGATTAGGCCAAGGCCGGAGTGATCCAGAGATCTGTGTCTTCCCCTCCCCAGGGCTGGCACTAAAAGTATACAGCACTCTGCCTTGCCTTTTATATAGGTGCTGGGCATTCACTTTGGATATGGATGCTTCCAAGGCAAGCATTTTACCAAATGAGTATCTCTCTAACCTTCCAAAGTCCCTTTTTAGTGAGTAGCTGATAGCTTGACTGGGGCCTCACTGCTACTTGAAATACAGCCACACACATGGTTGCACACACCAAGGCAGAATTTGAAGCCTAAGCTTTCTTTTTTAGCCCATTCAATCTTTCTTCATCCACAATTTTCAATAAACAATTGCTCATACAACTGTCCAGCCAGGTGACAAAGCCCAGGTCCTGACATATGTCCTGTCAGTATTTGGATCTTGAATGCCTCCACAGTGCATGTGTTGCAGGCTTGGTTCCCAGGGTAGCACTATTAGGAAGTGGTGGATCTTTTAAGAGAGGAGCTCTAGTGAGAGTCCTTCTGGTCACTGGAGGCTTACTCTTGATAGGTAGCCTTGTGGGACTGTAGCCTCCCCATCCCCTCCCCCACTTCCTGCTGTGAACTGAGATGTTTGTCTCCCTGACAGGACTTACTGCCTCATCAAGAAGCCAATGATCATAGACTGAACCTCTAAAACTATGAGCCAGACCGGGCAGTAGTGGCACACGCCTGTAATCCCAACACTCTGGGAGGCAGAGGCAGGCGGATTTCTGATTTTGAGGCCAGCCTGGTCTACAGAGTGAGCTCCAGGCCAGTCAGGGCTATACAGAGAAACCCTGTTTCGACAAAACCAAATCCAAAAAACCAAAAACCAAACAAAAACAAAAGACAAATGAACAAACAAACAAACAAAAAACTATGAGCCAGAATAGACCTTTCCTCTTTATAAACTAATGGTCTTGAGTGTTTGTCACAGAGGTGCAAAGCCAGTTTGCACACTGGTCGCCACTTTTCTTGCTTACACCTGACTGTGCGAAATGCCTCTTTTGGTGGCTGCCCCTCCCCCACCTGCACTTCTACTGTTGTCCTTCCTTTGCTCTCCTTCTCTTCCCATTCTCTGTCTTAGTTAGGGTTGAATTCATTGCTATGAAGAGACACCATGACCAAGGCAACTTTTGTAAAGGCACACATTTAGTTGGGCCTGGCTTTACTGTTTCAGAGGTTCAGTCCACTATCAGCATTACCATTACCATGGCAGGAAGCATGGCAGCGTCCAGGCAGACAGGTGCTAAAGAAGGAGCTGAGAGTTCTACATCTTGGTCTGAAGACAGCTGGGTGGGCGGGGGGGGGGGGGGGGGGATTCACCTGAGCATGGAGACCTCAAAGCCCACCCCCACAGTGACACACTTCTTCCAACAAGGCCACACCTACTACAACAAGACCATCATGTCTCCTAATAGAGCCATTTCACATGGGTTAAGAATTCATGTACACAAGCCTATGGGGGCCACACTTATTTAAATCAGCACCGCAATACTTCCCAAATCTCCAGTTGCCCCTCTCTGGACCCCTCTTCCCACCAAAATGTCTGTCTTCTATCGCAGAAAAGAAATGTCCTTTCCAAAGCAATGAAATGTAGCTCTGTTTCTTCACTCCTCAACACAAATGCCATCTGTGTCTCTAAACTAGGACTTGATCTCATGAAATGGAAGAGTATTTGACCCAGATTGGTATCCATCTGAAACTCAAGAGCATATCATCATTTGGAAACAACCTTTGAAGATTTAGTTCATAAAACCTAGATAAAACTTACTGTAGATTTGTGGCCCAACAATGACTGCTGTATACAAAATCAGTTTGACATGACTCTAGCCATCTTACCAGCATAAGTGCCCCAGACTAATACTAGTTGTTTTCTTTACAGTTTCTCAGAACACTGTAAGCAGAGCCTTACAGGGAAGCGTGCATAGCATGCTGAACACCACCAACCCGTGGCCCTGCTCCTCACCAAAAACTCAAATATATTAATCAAGGGTTGGGGTGGCACTTTGTGGATAGTGCTTATCAAGCACACATAAGCCCTGGGTGTGGTCTGTAGCAACACACACACATACATACACAGAGAGAGACAGAGACAGAGAGAAAGACAGAGACAGATACAGACACAGACACAGAGAGACAGACAGACAGACAGACACACACACACACACACACACACACACAATAGTCATCAGGATTTTTATTGAGCAAGTAGTGCATGCCTTTTTCTCCAAACATACCCTACTTAATCTCTAATCTTGAAGTTGATTCACCATCCAAATGTGTGCAGATGAGTTAATGAAACACAGACTACTCGCTGAAGATAATGAGTCCATTAAGTGATGGCAGGCAGGTGGGTCTACCAGATCCAGAGTCCAGACTCTGCTGGACTCTCCAGGCCCTAGGGGTGGCTTTTATTCAGTTGAACATGTTCTAAGATGGTGGTGGATCTTTTAATGCTTAAATCAAGTATCTTGGGCTGGATATGTGATTCAGGCAACAGAATGCTTGCCTACATGAGACTCTAGGTTTAGTCCTCAGCACTGCATAAACCACAATGGTTTACCTGTAATCCAGACATCTAGGAGGTAGAAGCAAGAGGATCAGTAATTCAAGGTCATCCTCAGCTACATATGAAGTTGAGGGCACCCTGGGATATATGACATCCTGTCTAAAAAATAATGTCTTTATGTCCCAACTTTTCATGTCTGATATGTTGACCCTCTCCAACTTGCAAGTCTTTTTTGTTTTTAAGGCAACCTTTCACAGTGTAGCTCAGGCTTGCCTTGAATGCCTGGTCTCTCTGCTTCAGCCTCAAGAGTACTCGGGAAGCCAATGTGCGCCACCATGTTGGAAAGCATCCCTCTCCCGCTAATTCTCCTTCTGGAGCTCCTTTCCTTCCTTCATCTCCATTTCCTTGGCTTCGCTTCCCTTGACCTCTGCTGCAGTCCCCAGAGCCTTCTTTTACTTCAACCCCCACTTCTCTCATTATTTGCCCATACCTCCCGTGCAGTGTGGGGGCTTCAAACCACACTAATCGTTGTCTTCTTGATGAGCACCGCCAAGTGTCCTGCAGTGACCTCACACACATTATTGACTTTAAAATGTATTCAGGTTTGCTCTGCCCTGGAATTGTCTCTTTCCAGGAACCAATAGCACCAAGGCCCAAGGTTGCATGTGACTCCCTTCCCCCTTCTCCCAAGTCAGATTCTGAACCTTACCTAGCTACCTGCGTTACTCTCTGGTAAATGTTTGTCTACCCTGTTATCTTCTGTGTCTCCTGGTTTGTTGCAGTGTCCTGTTCCCTGTGGTTGTCCCTGTTTGCAATCCACCTTTTACATTATTGCTTCAGCCGTGTCTCTGAAGGAGACAGCCAGGTGGCTCCCTGTGGCCTGGAGGAGCCTCCCTGGTGCTTCCTCCTTCCTCTGTAACAAAGCGCCTGAGGCCCTGCCTAGACTTCCTTAATACCTTCCCCACAGGTTCTCTAGATTAGGCTCTCAATCTCCAGATAGCCATTACCTCTTCTCCCTCCAGCCTGTCCAGAGGTTTTTCCCTTAGTCAGTCCTCCCTATGAACCAGTAATAGCCCAGGTAGGCTGGAACTACACTTACTTTCTGTGGCACTTTGGAAAGTTTCTCATGTTTACCCAGGACCAGGGAGAATTAGCCAACCTCCCTGTTCTCTGGAGTTTCCCCCGTTTGGCCAGCTGAGACTTTCTGAGACCCCTTCGCCACCCACCTCTCCTTCTGCCAGGACATTTTCTTCCTTCTGAGTAACAGATGTTGCTGCCAGCAGCACTCTCTGAAGAACAATCCTGCACGCCAGTCTCGGAAAGAGCATGTTAGGGCAGTATTCTGCTGTGCCTGACCCAGAGGCAGGCCTCAGGACAGGAGTTACGTTGTATCTCTTTTTGTTAGGCACTTGGGACGATTTTTCCCTGCTCTGGGGTGTCTCTGCTGACTGCCTACCTTTCCGTCATGCAAGTTGGAAGCTTCTTGGAACCATGTGACCCACTCTCCATGAGCTCCTGTTAGCAGTGACTTCCCTATGCTGGCACAGAGTGGGCAGGAGTGGTGGCTGGTCCACTTGCCCATCTGGAGTCAGAATACCTTCGTTTCCAGATTGCAGGCTCTGCTCCATTGTGTTTATGACAGGCCATGGAGCTTAGCTGTCTAAGTCACACAGCTTATTCACTCTGTCAAAGACTTCTTACCAAAGGCTGCGAGCAGTAAGCTTTTGGACTTGGGGCTACTATTTCTAACACTTGAGGATAAGCAATTATTCCTGTGGAGCATGGAATTGGAAACCGACTTAGCTGATAGGAAGCACTTGGTGTCTCTCAGGGGCTCATGGCACTGAATTGCTTAGGGAACTCACGTCACTAAGTCCCTCCTCCAGGGACTGGCTTAGGAAGACTTGATATGCAGACAGGAGCCACTGGGTTGGGGACTCTTGAATGCTGAGACAGTAGAGCTATGAGTGTGAACCATCCTTCCCTTCTACTAGCCACAGAGAGACAAGGATGCTAAGAAACTTATGCCAGAGGATGACAAGAAGCTGAGGTGAGGCCCTAAAAGACGGATGGGAGGTTTCAGGAAGTATAGAGATTGAAGCTGAGAGAGGGAGCAGCTTCTCCAATAATCTTTGATAAGAATGACGGTCTCTAGCAGGAAGATTTGTTTTAGGAGAAAGGTAACACTCTGTAAGACAGACACACTTTGATGTGTTTCAACATCTTGGCCTCTGGGCACTTTGACCTGTGGTCTTCTTCTTCTTTCCTTTTTTTTAAAGAATGATCTATTCACTATACATAAGTACACTGTGGCTGTCTTCAGACACACCAGAAAAGGGCATCAGATGGTTGTGAGCCACCATGTGGTTGTTGGGATTTGAACTCACAACCTCTGGAAGAGTAGTCAGTGCTCTTAACCACTGAGCCATCTCTCTAGCCCAGTTTTCTTTCATTAAAAAGCATTCTATGACTACAGGATTTGAAGCTGTGGTGGGGTAAGTATTGGAAGCAGCAAGATGAGTTGGCAAAAGACTTGTAACTCATTCCCCACCTGGGCTGCAGGTAACAAACAGCATGCCTTAGAAACATTCTTGATATACAGACATAAGAAAATGGCTGCCTATAAGATTGTGAGCCTCCTAGGCCAGTGATTTTTTGTTGTTGTTATTTTGTTTTTAGACAGGGTTTCTCTGTGTAGCCCTGGCTGTCCTGGAACTCACTCTGTAGACCAGTGATTTTTTGTTGTTATTATTTTGTTTTTCGAGACAGGGTTTCTCTGTGTAGCCCTGGCTGTACTGGAACTCACTCTGTAGACCAGGCTGGCCTCAAATTCAGAAATCCACCTGCCTCTGCATCCCAAGTGCTGGGATTAAAGGCATGCACCACCACTGCCTGGCTAGAATTTTTTTTTTTTTAATGTTGGTTTTTCCTAGCTGTTGTATGACAGACACTATTCCTGGGAAGATATAAACAAACCTCTATTCACCCCAGATAGGGAACAAAAGAAAGACTAAAGTTAAAAAAAAACTGCTCACATCCTCCTTGGTAAGTTTTATTGGGATTACTTATAGGAGAATGGGGAAGAGGCTACTTACAGGAGCAGAAATGACCCAAAGACATTATATTACCGAAAGCCCACCCTGACATGGTGGTGGCTAATAGAAGCTGGAAAACTAGAGCCCATTGCTTGACAGCTTGAAGAACATCTCTTCCAGACAACTTGATTGGTCTCCACCTCTTCCAGGCAGATCAGGTGCTCTAAGCCTGTTCTACAGCATCTTGGTCTGACTGACGATGTCCATCAGAATCCTTACAGCTTATAAATGCCTATGGAAGGAGAGGCCTAGTGGATCTGGTGAGTTTTAGGAATTTCCTGAAGCCTTTGAGCTTAGTTTTGGTTTGTTGTTGTTGTTTGTATATTTGTTTGTTTGGTTTGGTTTATCTTGTTTCGTTTTGTTTTACTTCTTGAACTTTACAAGGTCCCCTGCAGAATGGAATGTTCTGACTCCTTTTAGGACATCCTACAAGAAGTTTTAAGAGCTTCTCCCCAAGTTGAAAGATTTTGTCTGGGCAGAAATTGCTGCGCGCAAGCTCTCAAGCCTGTTCCCAGTCTTGGGAGTGCCTTTCCCTTCCCTGATAAACTGTCCCTGCTTCTGTTTCTTTTGTTTGTTTGTTTGTTTGTTTGTTGTTGTTTGTTTTTTATTTATTCTCTATATTCTTTGTTTACATTCTAAAAGCTTTCCCCTTTCCCAGTTCCCCCCCACATATGTCCCATAAGTCCTCTTCTCTCCATCCATTCTCCTATCTTTCCCCTCCCTTTTCTCTGTCCTGGTACTCCCCTACAATGCTGGATCAAGCCTTTCCAGGATTAGGACCCTCTTCTTCCTTCTTCATGGGAATCATTTGATATGCTAATTGTATCTTCAGTATTCAGAACTTCAAGGCTAATTAATATCCACTTATCAATGATTGCATTCCATGTGTATTCTTTTGTGATTGCGTTACCTCGCTTAGGATATTTTCCAGTTCCATCCATTTGCCTAAAAAATTCATGAATTCATTGTTTTTAATTGCTGAGTAGTACTCCATTGTGTGTATATATACCACATTTTCTGTATCCATTCCTCCATTGAGGGATATCTGGGTTCTTTCCAGCTTCTGGCTATTATAAATAAGGCTGCTATGAACATAGTGGAGCATGTGTCCTTATTGCATGCTGGGGAATCCTCTGGGTATATGCCCAGGAGAGGTATAGCAGGGTCCTCCAGAAGTGTCATGTCCAGTTTTCTTAGGAACTGCCAAACTGATTTCCAGAGTTGTTGTACCGTCTTACTATCCCACCAGCAGTGAAGGAGTGTTCCTCTTTCTCCACATCCTCACCAACACCTGTTGTCTCCTGAGTTTTTAACCTTAGCCATTCTGACTGGTGTGAGGTGAAATCTCAGAGTTGTTTTGATTTGCATTTCCCTAATGGCTAATGATGTTCAGCATTTCTTAAGGTGCCTCTCGGCCATCTGAATTTCTTCAGGCGAATATTCTTTGTTTAGCTTATCTCCTTGTACTAAGCTCAACTCCAAGTGGATCAAGGACCTCCACATAAAACCAGACACACTGAAACTAATAGAAAAGAAACTGGGGAAAACCCTTGAGGACATAGGCACAGGGGAAAAGTTCCTGAACAGAATACCAATAGCTTATGCTCTAAGATCAAGAATTGACAGATGGGATCTCATAAAATTACAAAGTTTCTGTAAGGCAAAGGACACCATCAAAAGGACAAAACAGCAACCAACAAACTGGGAAAAGATCTTCACCAACCCTACATCCGATAGAGGGCTAATATCCAATATATACAAAGAACTCAAGAAGTTAAACCCCAGGGAACCAAATAACCCTGTTTCTGTTTCTAACATTTATCCCTGGTAAGATTCTGGAATATAAGAAGCTGAAAATTTCACCAGGAGCCCTCCAAACTCAGCTCTGTGCCTATAACAAAGGCAACTATGATGCACTAGAATATATTTCATTAAAATATTACTTCCAACATAAATCTAATCCCTTGATTTGAAAAGGTATCAAGTATTTGTTGGGACCTAGCAAATGAGGCACTAGACCTAATAGGAAGCAGAAAGAAGACAAGAGAAATCCTCCCACGGCATCCGAATTGTAATGAATTCTCACTACCATCACCTGTGGAGAGAGCACAGGCAGAGCTGGGAAAGAAATGGCAGATTTGGAAGAGCTGTTGGCAGAAAAGAAAGGGCGTCACTGAGAGGGTTGCCAAGCAACGGCAGACTCAGAAGTGGAGAGGCTGGTGAGTGGGCTGGACCCTGGAGCTTGTCCATGATGTTTGTAGAATCATCCTGTGGTTCTTGGTGCTTCTGGGGCATGGCACTGGCAGATGCTCTAGAGAGACACCTCCGCACTGCACTGGGCAGTAGTCCCAAACCAGATGGGATTGTTTCTTTCCTAAATAATCCAGTGTCTCTCTGCTGCCTACAAAATAAACCAAAGTCCTTTTAGTACTGCACAGAAGGCATTACAAAAATAAAGCTTATTTATTTTATTTTTTTATTTTCCAACGTTCTGCAAGTAACAATGCTCATTATAGGAAATCTGGAAAGCATACGGGAAGGAAAATGAAAAGTAAACATTCCCCGTAGTCTTAGCACCGCACATCGCTGTAGCTGATACAGTTCCATTTTCCCCTTCTGTGTGTCTGGGATTATGCCACCCAGCCTTGCTCAAGGAATCAGGCAGTGAAGCAGCAATCAAACTTCACCAGGGAAGAGGACAGGCTCCTTTACTGGAGAATGTGAACCCTCAAAGGCCTTTATAATTTAGCTACAATCTTTGATCTAATTTCAACTCCAGCCGACATGTGGCCTTAAGCACAGTACAAGATACATCGCCTGCTCCAGCTCTCTTAAGCCAGAACTAAGCCAGCATTGGGTTTGCATTGGTTTTTGTTGCATTGTTCTCAGAACTGACCCTGTGTCCCTCAAGACTTCAGCTTGAATGGTAGCTACCAAGGGCCGGCAATACTGACCCATTCTGTCCCCTCAAAGTGCATCTCCTGTCTCTCCTATTCTGGCTACCATACAAATGACACAATAACCATGAGACTGAAGTTCTTATTCTACCCAAAAACAAGACTGTGGGACTTCATCCTAACCTGGTGAGTTTTTGGTAAATTCCATACATCCCTCTCTGGAAGGTATTATATACACCACATACACATACATTAGTAAATTATGTCCTATCTTGTGCCATAAATTATGTGAGAAATTATATAAAGCAAGGCATAGTGGTGTATACCTCTCATAACAGCATTTGGGAAATGGAGGCAGAAAGATCAGGATTCAAGGTCATCCTCAGCTCCCTGAGTATGAGCCTGTAAGAAGCCTGGGGGTGGGGGAAGAAGAGAAGAAGTGAGGAAGGAAGGGTGGGAGGCTGGGGTGGGAGAGGGGAAGAGAGGGAGGTGGGAAGAAGGGAGAGGCAGAGTAAGCACCTAGAGAGGTATATTAAAAGGAAGAAAAGAGAGAAGCAACCAAGTGAAATGCAAAGTCAATTATAATTGCATATGATGGCTACCACAGGACTCAGATCAGCCAAACAGAGAGGGCCTCGTCCAGAACACACAACTCCGAGTCCATGGCTGGACTTGGGTATGAGCTGGGGCGAGACCTAGGGGGAGGCAGGAAAAGATACTCAACTACCCAGCCTTTCTTGGACTCGAGGCTAAATGGAGATTTCTCCCCAGTATTTCTGGCACAGAGGATTTTGTGTGGTTAAGAAAGTGCAGCAAAGCTTGACAGTGAAAATGGTATATGACTGTTCCCAGTGGCTTTGTGGAAGGGCTTGGCTGGAGGGCTTTGTGTGGAAGATGGCAATGTTGTCAGGTGTTTTCCCTTGAAAGTATGGTGTCTACGCTAGGACGGTTGGAGGATGTGACTATTATATAGCATCTCTCTGCACATAAACTGTGCATCTGAACAGCTTGAGTATCTTCACATTATAGCAGCTGACTTTCCTCATAGGAAACATAACAAAAGAGTCAAGAGGAAGTTACCAAAGACCTAAGCTTGGAGGTTTCCCAGAATCACTTATAGTGTGCTCTGTATTAATCAGAGTAGCCTTAGGCAGACAAGGAACTGTAGCTCAGTGGTAGAGTAGTTACCTAGTATGCACAAGACCCTGGATTTAATCCTCAGCACTGGAAAACAAGCAAACAGAAAAAGAATGAGGACACTCACAGTGTTCTCAGTGATAATTTGCTGGACATGGTAACATGTACGTAATCCCAGTACTCAGGAAATGGAGGCAGGAAAATTGCAAATAAGAATCTGGGCTCAGTTAGTGAGTTCTATACCTGCCTGGGACTACATAGGAAGACAGCCACAGGTAAACCCAGTTTCAAGTGGGTCAAGGACTAGAATAAACCCCCAGTGAAGAAACAAGCTGTGCAGGGACAGAGGGAACCACAGGCTATCTGGCCACCTTCTGCAACCCTCTGCCTTTTCTCTTTTCTCAGAATAGTCTTTGACAATTCATTCATAGATATTCACTTTCAATAGTCATTGAGAAAATCAGTAGGGTGTGGTGGTGGCTAGATCAAGAGTGAATCTAGACTTTTCTACTTACTGGTGTTACAACCTTAGAAATTAGTTGACATCGCTATGACAGTTTCTTTATTTACAATTGAAGAAAATCATAGTGCTTATTTCATAAAGATGGTTGGGCAAACAAACTAAGTCAGCACCCATGAAGTACCTGTATTAATTTATCATATGTAAGCATAGTAATTACTCCAAAGTGTTCATTTCTGTAATCATTACTAGCCCACTGTAGTCATCACAGAAGAGGAACTATGATTTGCAAACAGAGCACAAAGCATGTGTGCAAAGAATTTTCTAGAAACAGATAAACCTCCTGAGGTCTGTGCCTGTCTGATGTCACTTCGCAAGTTTAAAAAGAAGATAGTAGTGGACCATGGCAAGCCATCTCTCAATGCCAGGATCTTGATTCCCTGCACAAGTTTTTGATTCTGATCCTTACAGGCCTCAGTACAGCAGGCAGGGCAGCCCTATGTCCAGGTTCTCTCTCCTTTTTTTTTTTAATATTATCTTTTATTCGATATATTCTTTATTTACATTTCAAGTGATTTTCCCTTTCCTAGATCCTCCCTCCCCGAAAGTCCCATAAGCCCTCTTCCCTCCCCCTGTTCCCCAAACCCCTTCCCACTTCCCTGTCCTGGTATTCCCCTACACTGCTGCACTGAGCCTTTCTAGACCAGGGGCCACGCCTTCCTTCTTCTTGGGCATCATTTGATATATGCATTGTGTCTTGGGTATTCCAAGCTTCTAGGCTAATATTTGTTTATCAGTGAGTACATACCATGTGCGTTCTTTTGAGACTAGATTACCTCACTTAGGATGATATTCTCCAGTTCCATCCATTTGACTAAGAATTTCATGAATTCATTGTTTCTAATGGCTGAATAGTACTCTATTGTGTATATATACCACCTTTTCAGGTTCTCTCTCCTAATTACAGAGTTAGGGTTTGAACCCAAGTTCATGGTCACTGGTTGGCCTACCAAAGGTTAACAGGGAATATTTGTTTTCTTTTGTTCCTACCCCCACCATACTTTTTTTTCTTTTTGAGACAGGGTCTCATATAGTTCGAGTTGTCCTCAAACTTGCTATATGTCCATAGGTGACCTTGACTCTCCTGCCTCTAACCCCTGAATGCTAGGTTACAAATGTATGACCAGTTTGTGTGATTCAGGAGATAGAACCCAGGATTTTATGCCTGGTAGGCATGTAGTGCTTCAACTCAGTTACATCCACAGCCTTAAAGGAATTCTTTGTGATCCTTTTATTATATACTGGAAATTGGTCCCGTGGTGCTGGAGAGTTTGGTCATCATCCTTCGATTCTGACCCATCAACAAGGCATCTTCTTCCAGGAGGTGTTGCTAGGCCTTATACAGAAGGGAAAGCCTGCTTCAGAGAAGTGGGCTTTCCTGCCCTACAAATGAGGATTCCATTCCATGTCTATCCCACTCTCGCCTGCTGGGTTGCTCTATGGAAGCAAACCTTTCTATGAACCTTATTCCATGAGAATGGGGCTTATACAGATAATGAGATGGGGTCCCAGAAATAAGCAGAATGCGCACAGGAGAAATAAGGGGAAAACAGGTTGTATATCTAGGGGTCACTGAGGCAGGTCTGTGGAAGAATAAGACGCTGTGGCCAGGGAAAAGGATGCTCCTCCTGAGGACCACAGAGTGTCATGTAGCTGCAAGACACAAGGAAGATGTCCATGGGTAGTTCATGAGGGCAGAAGGAGAAACACTGGAGGAATGAGGCAGCAGAGAACTCTGAGATCAGGCCTTTAATTAAGGATGTCGTCATCAGAGAAGGAAGGAGAGGGAGGGAACAGTCTAGTTGCAAAGCTGTCCCTCCCAGAACCCCAAAGTGCACACTCAGGTTTCTTCAAGAATCAGACCGACAGGTCATATGATGTGAGGTAGATGGGTGGAAATGGACTGTGGGGCTCAGCTGAGACATCCCATGACCAATAACTAGTGACGTCATTCAGTCCAGAGGTCTGAACCCAGTCCGAGGCCAAAGTCTGGACTCGGAGTGGTTTGTGGGGTGAGGTTGCCTGTGGAAGGGTGTTGGCCTTCTATATTTTTGTTCTATTCAGGTCCTCAAAGAATTGAATGATCCTGCCCTGCCCATATTTTCTTTACTAATTGGTGAATGATAGACAGACAGAGACAGACAGACAGACACACACACACACACACACACACACCATCACCACCACAGGGCTGTAGGAGAGAGAGAGAGACAGAGAGAGAGAGAGAGAGAGAGAGAGAGAGAGAGAGAGACCTTTGGGAAGGCCATGGGCTGTTTTGTTCAATTTTTAAAGGATTTTTAAAAAGTATATTTTATTTATTTCTTGTGTGTGGGTGTGAGTGTGCAGAGAACAGGGAGGTGTGCAGGGAGGTCAGAGAACAATTCTGGGGAGTCGGTTTTCTCATTCTGCTCTCACCTCATGGAACACAGAGATGGAAAGCAGGTTGTCAGGATTGGCCACAAGATGATCCTCACCTTTGCCCACTGCATCATCCTGACTGCCCCTCTTGGTCATTTGTAGTTTCTGCAGAAATCTCAGCCTAGGTCTCGGTAACCTATGTTTTGTTCTTGTAATAGAAAGTAACAGAATATTACCTTTTCCTTGAACTGTTGCTTGCCTTTGCTTTTGTTTCTCTTTAATGAGAACATGAACATGGCCGCCCTGCACCCGAAATTTATGCAGTTGAATTTTCTGTATGTGAGAAAATCGCAGGGTCAGCACATCAGACAGCAGGAGATGGGTCTTACCCCGAGAATGCTGTCTTCTCCACCCAGCCATCCCTTGCAAGGGAGCATTACTGATTGGTTGGTAAAGCAGGGCCTCCTTGCTCTGTAGCCTGGGCTGGCTTTGAACTTGTGATCTTCTCCCTGCCTCAGTCTTCTCATGTCTGGATTTAGGATGTCAATTTCAAAAGTATATTAAATACCCTTAATTGACAGGAAATCTTTATTTTTGAAATACGTGTGACATGAAATGAACTTTATTTTTAATTCTAAAACTAAGAAAACTCTAAAACATGTAGAATACTCGCATCAATAACAGGCACAATCAAATGAAACCAAACCTCCCATGAACCCATTGGCATTTTTGTTTTGTTTCTTTAATACTAGGCACTGGACCTGGACTCCTGTGTTGAGTGGCAAGCCTGAGCCACACCCATCCCCAGCCTCTCTGCTTGTTCTTTTGAGATGAGGTGTTACTCTGGAACCCAGGCAGGCTTGGAACTTGAGCTCTTCCACCTCTGCCATCCAAGAAGCAGGGCTTGTGTTTGAAGCCTGGCCACGTTACACTTTGGCATGACTGTGTTTTTCGGTCTGGATGTAAAGTATACTCACTCACCAACAGCGTATCTTCCTGTGGTTTGATGGCTCCATTCCACCTTCAGTGGTCCGCGTTGGTCCATTCACGAGTGAGTGATTTCTTGCCCCATTTGCCTTTTGAAGCCTTCCATTCTTGTGAAGTGCATTACCATGAGCACAGAGTGTTGAATACCTCTGTGAGTTGTCTCTTTTGACCAGATTTCACCCTGAATAACCGAATTATAGGTCCAGCATATTTTTAAGCGTTTGATAGATAATATTTCTGTCCAGAAACTAATTCCAATTAACACATTGTGGTAGGAAAACATGAGTGTGATCATATCCCCTTTCCACACCCAGCAAAGTACTCTTCGTCTTATTGGCAGTGTTTGAGTTGATCATGGATAAAATACATTTATTAAAATAATTTTATTACATTTATTTTGTGTGTGGGAAGGGGTGCCACTGTGCACCTGCATGTGCAGGTCCTAGATTACTTGCAGACCTGAATCTTCTCCTTCCTTCTACCACATGGGCCCTGGAGATTGAACACTGGTTGCCGGGCTTGGCAGCAAGCCCCTTTATACCATGAACCATCTCACCAGCCCCCAGATGCAATTTTAAGTTATGTTTTTGAAACCTACTACTCTAATTTTTTTCTATATGGAGTGGGACATTTCTAAACTTTTGTTTGGTTGCTTGCTTTGGGGTTTTGGGGGGGTTGGTTTTTTATTTTGGGGGGACTTTTTTGTTGTTAGACAGGGTTTCTCTGTGCTGCTCCAGTTGTCTTGGGACTTTCTCTGTAGACCAACATGACTTCACTATGGAGCCCAAGTGGGACTAAAATTCACTATGCAACCCAGGTTGGCCTCAGACTTGGGGCAACCTCTGAATTCTCTGCCTTGGTCTCCTGAATACCAGGATTTTTTTGTACTTTTTTAAAATAAAATGCCTTCAATAAGCCTGTTTTCTTCCCACTGAGTAAAGAGGGGTGTGTCTGTGTGTCTGTATGTGTGTGTGTGTGTGTGTGTGTGTATGTGTGTGTGTGTGTGTGTATGTGTGTGTGTGTGTGTGTGTGTGTGTGTGTGTGTGTATGTGTGTGTTTGCGTGCGCGCGCATGGAGATACCCAAGATTGGTATGGATTATCTTCTATCTCCTTCTACCTTCTCTGGAGACAACGTCTCTTGCTGAACCTGGAGCTCACTGTTCCATCTAGACTAGCTAACCAGCAAGTCTTCCCAACCCCACTGCCTGTCTCCGCCCACCCCATGCTGAGGTTACAGAACATACCACAACCTCTGGCTCCTTTGATGGGTGCCGGGGATCCAAACTCAGATCCTCATGCTTGCTACCTTCAAACATTTACAGAAATAGTGTAGTATATATGAAGCACCCCCCCCCCCCCGTGCCCATCAACTCATTACCCAGGTGACAGCTATCAGGTCACAGATGAGCAAGTCTGTGTCACACCGATCATCTTCCTCCCGTGACTCCCTTTTGGCAGTTAATCTTCAAAATCTCATCATTTCATCTGAAAATATTTCAGTATCAGACAATTGAAAAGGTATGCCATCAAGGCATCCACTCTTTCCTTTGTGGTTTCTGCTCTTGGTATTGTGCTGCAAAGAATACCAAGGGCTGGAGGCATGGCAGTTTAGAGACCACACTGCTATTGTAGAGGAGTTTGGTTCCCAGCACGCATGTTAGCTGCTACTCATGTCAGGTGACTCACGGTTGCTTGTAACCCCAATGCCAGATCTAAACTTCTGGCCTTGAAAGGTTTTTGGCTCCTGTGCATACACAGCCCCCAGACATGCAGTCTTTTTGTTTTTAATGGCATATTGCTGGGTGTGGCAGCACATGCCTTTAATCCTGACACTCAAAAGGCATCTCTGTGAGTTAAAGTCTGATCTACATAGTGAGTTCTAGGAGAGCTAGGACTATATAGAGAGACCCAATCTCAACAAACAAACAATCAGTTTATTACAAAAGAGGTCCAACCAAAACAACAAATAATTCAGATTACAGTTAATACTTGCCTAGAATCCTTCTCTCTCTGTTTTTTCTGGGTGGAGGATAGAGAGGAGAGGCTGTCCTCTGATTCTACAAGTTGCCTGAGGGAACCAGGAAATGAAAACTACTGGATTCCAGACAAGGGCTGGTGCCTAGGAGTAAGTAGGGCATTTTAACAATGTGGGGTTGGGCAGGTGGGGGTTATTGACTTGTAGCAGAGGAGACTCAGGTAGACTATGTGACTTAGTACATATCCTAGTCCAGAAGATTATTGGGCAGAGTACGACCTTCACAATTGCCAGAAGGGTTGGACAAATCCCCAGGTCAAGGAGATCCCTCATTCCCTGTCCTTCAGGTGGAAGATAGAGGGGAGACAGACCCTCAGGACAAAGAGGTCCCCCATTCCTTCTCCTTCTGATGGAAAATAGAGGGGAGAGAGAGATTGTCTTCTGGTTACATGAATTCACTGGTGCTAAGGAAGCTGCTACTTTTCTCTAGAACTGGTTGCAATGCATTCTGGGAAGGCTCTGGCTGTAATATGGAGTTGGCTCAAGGGGACCTCCCCCTTAGGAGGGTAACCACCTGCTGGGAAATCACAGACTCCTGTGTATAGTTTGCTTAACCAACCCTTCTCCAGGGCCATGATCCCACCTGCGTAAATCTCCATAGGTGTACTTATAAAAACAACTAAAGCATCAGTTATTTTTATCTAATTTTTTTCCAGTTGACTTTGGTTTCATAAATAAAAAATGTTTTAATCAGGGATGATGATGCAATCAATAGAAGGCTTGATGCTCAAGAATGAGAACCTTACTTTGGATCTCCAGGACTTATAGAATCTGACCTCACCAACCAGTGTAGCCAATCAGTAAACTATAGACTCAGCAAGAGACCCTGCCTCAAAAAATTAAGGTGGAGACCAATAAAGAAAGACACTTGGACATTGATCTTTGGGCTCCCTGTGCACATATCTAAACCTGTATCTGTGCCAGAGCACACGAACACACACACACACACACACACACACACATACACACACACACACACACACACACACACACACACACACACACACACGCGCGCGCGCGCGCACACACACACACACACACACAGAGAGAGAGAGAGAGAGAGAGAGAGCGCTTTAAACTTTGGATCCATCAGTACTGAAAAAATTTAAAAATATAATTAACGAGTAAGTTACTGTGTTCTCATAGGTTTGAAACACCAACCTCTTCCTCTGAGAAATGCTTTTCCACTGCTGGGGCTGAGGTGGCATATTTTTTTTCTCACTAGAACTACTGTTTTTTCTCTCTCTTTCTCTCTCTCTCTCTTTCTCTCTCTCTCTCTCTCTCTCTCTCTCTCTCTCTCTCTCAAGACAGGGTTTCTCTGTTTAGTCCTGGCTGTTCTAGAACTCACTCTATAGACCAGGCTGGCTTTGAACTCAGAGATCCATCCACCTGCCTCTGCCTCCCAAGCACTGGGATAAGAGGCATGTGCCACCACTATCAGGCATAAATATTCATTTAATATTTATTAGTGTAAATTCTCTGGAATAACACTACTCACCAGTCAGTCATACAGTTATCTTAATGTGCTATTATAAAATTCTGTGTGGGGAAAGACCTTAAAATTGAGTACTCATTATTGTGAAATTACACTTGCAAGCTCAGTAGACACAGGTAATCCCTCCCTATTTTCTGCTCTAAGTTACTACTAAGTACAAATTTACTCATTACTTAGTCAAACACAATCCAACCATGATACTATATCTTTGCAAATTAAAGGACAAGGTGACTAGAAATCACCAGAAATTTAATTAGAATCAATTGACAGATGTGTTTTGAATTCCCATGATGTGATTAGGGCATAATACTTGGCCCTTCTGATGTCACAGGGGAAACAAGGGGACAGAGGCCACATCTTCAAGTAGATAAGCAACTCCAAACCCTGTGATCTATTTTAGAGGCACTGGGCCCTTGTGAAGACTCCTCAGAAAGGGCAGTAGGAGGGAGTACTCACGTGGAATGGCCTCACTTGTGGGAAGATTTGGGCCCCTGTGCTTTATTTCTTTCTATTCTTCTCTCCAAGGTGCTTTCTTGGCATTTTGTATCTCAGAGAGCTTCCCTCACCCCATAGCACTCCTCCCTGTCCCGGGTTCCAGTGACCTCATTTACAACACATTGAATAAAAGGCCTCAGAATAAAAAAGATCATTAAAAAAAAAGGTGGAGAGGAAAGGGGCTTTCCCCACCAAAACCTTTCCAATAAATGGAAGGCCCTCCCTTAAATTATTGCCAACACAGATCCCTGGCAGTCATCTCAAAGTATCCTGTGTCACATATTTGAGAAATGTTGAGCTTTTCATTTCTTCCCATTAGATGTAGTAAACAGATACATCCGTCATTAATTATACTTAACATTTTTTTCTATTGGGGGTGGGCCCCCCCAAAGTAGAATGTAGTCCTGACTATTCCACAACTGATCAATACAATGCTCATTTTATCCGTATTGAAAAAACACTAACGAGCAGTGTACAGTCTGTTGTTTCTGATTCATATATGAGTTAATGCTGCAGTAAGTCACAGGCAACAAGCAAACATAGAATCAATGATGAAATTCAAAGCTTTCCAGTTTCATTGTGTAAGAAAGGCCAAAGTTGGAAGTTAATTCAACACCATAAGAATGTAAACATTGGGGCCATTAAGATGGCTCAGCAGGGAAGGGCACTTGCCACCAAGCCTGATCACTTAGTTTCATCCCAGCAGAGAGCCAACTCCTGATGTCCAGAGTGAACACACACACACACACACACACACACATACATACAAATACACACACATGCATACATACAAACACACACACACATACACACATACAAATACACACACATGCATACATACAAACACACACACACACACACAGTAAGTAAATAGCAGAGCTAAGGGAGCTAAACTTTATCTCTCTCACCCACTGTGTGACAAGTTAAGATAGTACAGAGGTTCCTCCATCTTGTGTTCTTATTGAGACCATTTCAGGTTTAAGTAGACTTTGTTCTCCTTGATGGAGAATCCCATGGAAAATTAACCAACTCTCTTCTAGGAAGCCAGAGTCTTTTAACCTGTCTGCCTGTGCAAATCCTCCCTCTGCAGCGGCAGAACAGGATACCAGGATGTGTTTTTGCCCTTAAAAGCCTTTTGATCTAAATGCTTGGTGCTACACTGGGTTCCTAAATACCTACATATAGTCCCATACTGTGCTGAGTGATCATCTCTAGCAGTGATCATCTGAAATGTTCCTTGTAACATTTTGGAAGCCCCAGTGAGATTCCCCAGAGACTGGACACTGACACGGGACTTGGGACAGCCAGGAGTCGGGAAGAGCACACAAGGTGGAGAGGACTCCAGCGGGTGGGTGAGCACTCTGAGAGGTTCCAGGGAACTGGAAAAATCCTCTGTAACTGTCGCTGCTGAGTGCTTCAGAGGTGATTAAGCCCACCCCCACTTCCAGCCCCCCTCCTACACACACAAAAGATAAATCAAAAGTCATCTGCTCGGAACATCTTAGAGGTAAGTTCAGTCTGTAAGAGGAGGCATCTGTTTAGGTCTGTCTGACACTGCTGTAGATTCTGTGTCCAGGATCAGTGTGAGATGTCAGTGGACTCCCCTCATCTGTTCAGATGTATGAATGTGTGGTGGCCACCCCTAGTTGTCTTTATTACAGGTGTCTCTGTATGACTATTTTCTCCCCGTGTGTGTCTGGCAATTCTGTTGTTTGGAGAAACAGATTTAAGCTGTAAGAGGAGTGGGCAGGCCATTCTAGACTGTGGCCATCAATGCCTCTGAGGTTGCACGTGATTTCCTCTTTTCCCACAGGCTCACAGGCCATACAGGGTTACCCGCCCTTGCTGTGGCACCCCTCCGTCTGGTAGCAACTGGGGATGCACCTTGGTTACTGGCAACTCCTGTTGCTATGGCAATGCTGGTGGCTCCCTAGCCACACACCCCTTACCCCTTAATTTAAGACCTGTGCTGTCTTGTTGGGGACCTGAATCCTTTTAGCCTGCCCTTGTCATTCACAGAAAAAACGAAACCTCTGTCTATGCTCTCAGTACAGAAGGACACCGGACTTCTCCCTTTCCTTCTGACTTCTTTAGTCACTTGACTCCCGTTCATGGTCCTGGGGTCCTGGCCCTGTTCTCTGTGTGGAAGTGGAGAGGCCTCAGAGTGCATGCAGGAACTAGAAATAGGTCCTCCAAGCAGCATAAGCTCTGCCCCTCCCCCTCTTTGTCTAAGCATCTGGGTTGGACCAGAGAAGGGAGAAGTGATTCCCCTAGTAGTATTGTGAGGGCAGGGAGTAGAAGCTCAACTTTTTAAAACACTTCTTTCATACATTATATCCCAGGTGCAGTCTCTCCTCCCTCCCTGCCTTCTAGTTCCCCCACCCACCTCCTCTCTCCCCCAGATCCACTTCTCTGTTTCCTTTTAGAAAACAGCAGGGCTCTCAGGGACTAGCCACAAACCTTTATATCAAGGCTGGATGAAGCAACCCAGTAGGAGGACAAAGGACCCAAGAGCAGACAAAAGAGTCAGAGACATCCCCACGCCCATACACACACACTCCCACTGTTAGGAGTCCCACAAGAAGACCAAGCTAGACAACCACAACAGAAGTTACACTTCTTTCCTGTTCATAAGTTTGTCTCCTTCTCTACTACTGACTTGGATAACCAGAAGTCCAAAACACCTCCATTTTTAGATATGCTGCAGGCTCTTTAAGCCTGTGAGGAACTGTTTTAAGGTAAGAGGGCATTAGATACCCCCACCCCCATCTTTACTGGGGAGATTAAAAGTGTAGGTGAGGTCACTCGAGGACCTGGTGAATCATCTGCTCAGTCTCTGGAAAAGCTTTGTGAGACATATCAGATCTTTACTGCCATATATTCAGAAGTCCCCCAAAACCCAGAAGGCTGCTAGTGTTGGTTCAAGACATAAGGATAAAAGCTCTAGAAATCACAGAGATTTGAAGGGATGACTGTGTCTCAACTTTTGGAAATTTGTTCAGCAAGTTTACAACAGCCAAGATTCAGCCAAAGACAGAAAGGGAAGGAAACTTCTGTGAGGTGATTGCTGCCCTTGGGGAAAACAACTAAGAGAAGAAATGGGGGAAGCAAACCAGGAGAAGGGGTTCAGGTTATCAGCATTCTTTGATGATAGAGCCCTGAGTGTAGATCTAATGGAATTTAGATAAAAGTCACACAAAGCACCCTATTCCCGTGTATAGATAGATAGCCTCCTTATCGCTCCAACCACTGAGAAAGAATATGGACAGGCCTTTGTAAAGGCCCTCCATGCCCTGGGATACTGAATCTCAGCCAAGAAGGCTCAGTTGTGTATCCCTTTGTCCACACACCTAGGCTACAACCTAGAGGAAGGAAAGCAGATACATGAACATGGGGATACATACAACCATGTTTCAGCTAGCTTGTAACCCTTCTCCCCCATCGAAAATCAAGTACAAGAATTCCTCAAGGTGGTTGAATGATGCCAGCGATGGATGGTGGGTTTTGTTGACATAGCCAAGACCCTCTATGCCAGCCCCGGAGATACATAGACTTTGAGATGGACTGAGACTGAGCAGAGGGCCTTCAGACTTTGAAAAGGTCTGCCCTAGTCCTGGCCCTCTCAGACTAATTACTAAGCCATTCCACTTGCATGTGGACGAAGCCAGGGTGATTGCCTAGAGGTTCTTTACACAAACTCTTGGGACCCTGGAAAAGATTGGTGGCAATCTGTTCAAGAGCCTTGAGCTGGTTGCAGCTGGATGACTCTGTTGAAGTCCTCTTAAAAGGAGCACCCAAGAGATAGATGTGTAACTTCCAGGTAACCTGATACCAAGCCCTGCTTCAGGATTGTCTTAGTTAGGATTTTACTCCTGGGAACAGACCCCATGACCAAGGCATCTTTTGTAAGGACATTTAATTAGAGATGGCTTACAAGTTCAGAGGTTCGGTTTATTATCATCAAGGTGGAAGCATGCCAGCGACCAGGCAGGCATGGTGCAGGAGGAGCTGAAAATTCCATATTTTCATCTGGAGTCTGCTAAGCAGAATTCTGGCTTCCAGACAGCTAGGATGAGGGTCTTAAAGCCCAAGCCCACAGTGACACACCTACTCTAACAAGGTCACACCTTCTAATAGTGCTACTCCCTGGGCCAAGCATATTCAAATCATCACAGGGATCAACACTACATTTGGTTCCACAAGACATCGGCCATCTCATCCCTACCAGATGATAACTCTGAGGGTCCCTACATGACTGTCTTGAGCTGTCTGAACTGATCTAGTCTATCAGGCCTGATCTGCTGACATCCCGTTGATGACACCAGATGAGTCACAGATGGGAGCAGTTGGGATCAGGTATGCAGGGGCAGCAGTAAGTAGTGACTATGATAAGACTACCTGGGCACAGTCTTTAAGCAGGTGAACCTCAGCTCTGTGCTTTTAACTTTGAGTTAAACACAGTGCTGGAGGGAAGACAGGCTACCACCATATACACTGATAGTGATATGCTTTCACAATGGCCCATGGGCTCAATATAGGGAAAGAGGATTGCTAACCTCAGCAGGAAAAGAAATCAAAAATAGAAATCTTGGTCCTGTTGGAAGCTATCTGGCTTCCCAAAAGGGTAGCCACTGTCCATTGCAAAGGACACTAAAAGGGGGATTCCTCAGAAGCCAGAGCAAAAAAGAGGCTGATTTGGCAACCAGAGAAGTGGCCCTAAAAACAATGGAGCCTCTCCAAGAATCGGAAGTTCTGCTGGAGTCTAGTTTACTGGGCCACCTGGAGTATACTGAGGTGGGGTCGGGGTAGAGGGTGGTATTTGACAGGGAGAAACAAGAACTGGCCAAACAGGATAAGCAAGAACGGTGAAGACTGCCAGATGTAGACCCATCCTTCTTGGGAGTCTAGGAAGGCAACTGGTTTTGAATTTCCACCAAGCTACCCACCTATGGACCACAGAACTGCTGAACTCCTCAGACTATTAGAAATTTGGGAAGTCTGATGAATGACATCACTTTTAGATATGCCACCTGGGCTCAGGTAAACCCCAAAGGGGGAAGGAAGATCCCACAAGAGATCTAGGCTTGAGGAAATGGGCCTGGGGAACATTGAGAGTTGGACTTTACTAAAATATGGCCTAATATTTTTGGCTATAAATATTTGCTGGTATTTGTAGACAGCTTCTCAGGACAGGTGGAGGCCTACCCCACCCAAGAAGAGACTGTGCCAATTATTACTAAACAATTTCTTCAGGAAATAATTCCTAGGTTTTGGCTGTTTTGGGGTACAGCAATGGCCTGGCCTTCATGGCTAAAGTGTTTCAAAATCTGACAAAGGTATTAAATTAGAAATTACACTGTGCATATAGGTCAGGTAGAAAGAATGAATAGAACTTTTACAGAAATTATGACAAGCTTGATCCTGGAAACTTGTGAAAACTTGGGTCAACCTCTTCCCTTCGCTCTTCTCAGGGCCCGGTGCGCTCCTCACTGGGAGAAGGGGTCTCTTCTTTTTAAATTGTGTTTGGGAAAGCACCTCTATCTTGGTTAGTGATCTATCATTGAGAAAAGACATCACAACCATAACAACTCATAAAAGAAAGTATTTAATTGGAGCTTGCTTACATTTTCAGAGGTTTAGTCCATTCTCATCATGGTGGAGAACATGGTGGCATGTGAGTAGATATGGTAACGGAGAATCCGGGAGTTCTATATCTGGATCCACAGGCAACAGGAAGGCAGTAAGCCACTGGGCCTGGCTTGGGTTTCTGAAGCCTCAAAGCCTCTCCCCAGTGACATACTTCCTCCAACAAGGCCATATATCTTCTAATCCTAAATCGTGCAACTCTCTGGTGACTAAGCACTGAAGATATGAGCCTATGGGGGTCATTCTTATTCAGACCATCAGACCCTCCCACTCTCCCCAAACGTTGAGAGAATTCCCCAGGCAGAACTATTCTTTTCTCAAGTCATTGAACTTTGCAGAAAGCTCACCAGGCCATTGAAAGCATTCTTGCCATCTTCCACCTCTGAACCCACCCACCAATTCCAGATGGGAACTGCTCTGGATAAAGAGGATCCCTGCCTGGATCCTGGAACCTACCCAGGCATCCTCACCACCCACACTGCTTTCAAAGTAGCGGGTGTTGTCCCTTAAATAGGCCAGTGAGGATGTCAACAGTGGGATGGTCTCAAGGACCCCAGACTCCTTAAAGATAAGAGTGATCAGAGTTTACTAAACTGTGATGTTGAGCCTCAAACCTGGACAAAGAAATTCATAAAAACCAAGGATGGGAAACTCTACCTTTCAGGTGTATCTCTGCTCTCTTATGCCTCCTTCCAGGGGTAAAACAATATGGGTCTAGGAGAGAGATGGGGGTCAGCAGATCAGGTTATGGAGAAGATGGGCTAGAAAAAGGCCTTCAGGAATGCATGCCAATGGTGAGTCGTCCAGCCAAGGACAGTGCGCCTGCATCATGTCCTCAAATTACTTGACTTGCTTGTGCTAACAGTTTGACTAAAATGTGCCACCTCCAACTCACTGGAAAGCCTCACACCTACTACTTGTATACTGGTTTATGTTATCCCCCATGTATATGCTTATAATAGAGAATCAGGGAGAGCTCATATTTGCCTTGACTGTGACTGAAGATCGAACAGCTCCCAGTTTTCGTTTTGATCCTAGGAGGGGCAGGAATTGCCAGTGTGACTGCCATAGGCATCTTAGTCTTGACTGTTGGAAACCAAAACTTTAGGGAGCCCAGAATCAGACCCATGCCATTGGGAGAATTCTATTTTCAAGCTGGAGAACTAAGCTGACTTCCTCTCAGAGGCAGTCTTTGAGAACTACCTGATGGACTGAAGGATGCTGGACATTCTGTTTTTCAATCAGGGAGTACTTTCATCGCCTTAGGAGAAACTTGCTGTTTCTATGACAACCAATCAGTGGTAATTAGGAGAAAACTTGACATGGTCACAGAAAACCTCAAAGAAAGGAGACATAAATCAGATCCTTGATAGCTGTTGGGCTGGGTGTAGAAGCTGAAAAAACTCACTTCAGAGACAGAAGATTAAAAAATGGAAGCTTTATTTTCTGAGCACTCAGGGAGGCAGCCAGTTCAGGATCTGAACCACGTCCCCGAAGGAGTTGTACAACCTTTTTAAAGGAAGGAAACATTAAGTGTGTGTGTGTGTGGGGGGGGTGGAGTTGGGGGGAAGCTGCAGTGTTATCTAATTTTGTCTTGACATTATAGGTTAGGCAAGGGAGGACCCATTGGAGACTGGGCTGTATCCAAGGCACCTGGCTTCAAGGTTCTTAATTCAACTTTTGCAGTCAGGTCCCCTCCTGGACTCTGGCCAAGAATTTTAGAATGATAAACAGAGTGGGCAGGTTGCATTTAGTCAATTAAGGCATAACATACAAGTGGTTATATTTTATAACTTACCCATCTTGGTTTAGATAACAGCACTTTCTATATCCTTTAACAATTAACAGACAATTAAGAAAACATTTGAAGTGGGATAGGAGTTCTGGGAACTCCTATGAACTTCTTTGACCCAGCCAGCAAGATGGAGAAATTGTCCCTGAGATGTCTGGACTCAAACAACTGTTTACAACAGAAGCTCTTCAACTCTAGGGAAGTCCCCAGCTTTTGTTAGGGCCTGGGACTTTGAATTCAACTTCTATGATTAAATGGAGTCTGAAAATGAAGTGGTGTAGTATTTAGAACAAGTTTCTTTTGCTTGTTCCCAACAGTATCAGTCTCCGTTTGTTTGGTCCACCATACTAAATATTAGTGGCACTGCTGATTCATATTTTGATCAGGCTAAGAGTGGGACCCTGCATCGTCAAGTGCATGGCCAACTACATTAAATAGTGTATAAACTTGGTTAAGCTACTGGTCCTTAGGACAAACTATGTCTGCCTAGAAAAAGACAAATCAACAATTTGACTCATGCCTATAGAACACATGGAGACTGGGACTGGACAAGATAGTGCAGAGGTTCTGCCATCTTATATTCTTGCTAAGGCCATTTCAGGTTTAACTTGATTTTCTTGATGGAGAATCCCATAGCAAAATACTCAACTCTATTCCAGTAGCCCAAAGTTAAGATTTTTCAGCTAACATAACTTCTGTTAAACTGCTTGCTTGTGCAAAAACTTGGAAGTAAGATATGATGTGAGTTTTACCTTTAAAAGCCTTTTGCTTGGGCTGGTGAGATGGCTCAGTGGCTAAGAACACTGACTGCTCTTCTGAAGGTCCTGAGTTCAAATCCCAGCAACCACATGATGGCTTACAACTATCCATAGTGGGTCCTGAGTTCAAATCCCAGCAACCACATGATGGCTTACAACTATCCATAGTGAGATCTGAGATCTGACGCCCTCTTCTGATGTGTCTGAAGACAGCTACAGTGTACTTACATATTAACAATATATATATATATATATTTTTTTTTTAAGCCTTTTGCTCTAAATGGTCAAAGCTACACTTGGTTCCTCGAATACCTGAGTATAGTCCCAGCCACTGGAATGAAGACATTCAATTGGCTATAAAAACTGTATTTGAGTAAACATTTCTGGTGAGTTTCCTTTAACACCACCATCTTTCAGTGTGAAATCTCTTGGTTGCTGTGTTCTAGAAACAAAGCCAGTCACTCAGGTGAAACAAGAAAGGGATGTTCAATCTGGCTATGGGCTGGGAATGTGGCTTAGTGATTCTGTCAGTGAGACTACTGTATGGAAAGGTCCTGGGTTCAAATTCCAGTCTAGGGGGTCTTGATTGGGTTCATTTTCTCTGACAGTTAAATAGTTAAAAGCTAGGAAAACATCTATCTCTATTGAGACAGGTAGCAGTGGAGAAATCTAGAACACAGCAAACAGGAGCTGACAGAATCAACAGTTGAAGTTGGAGTTTGGAGGGGTTGAGGAAGCAAACCCATGCAGCAGACACTGAGAAAGAATCTGCAGATCAGATGGGGGACTTGGAAAGCTGAAAAATCTAGTCTCGTTTAGAGAGCTGGGTTTTTTAAAGTCTCTAAAGAGTTTTTCTTCCTGGATTTAGGGCTGGTTAGGTTGAAGAAAAGATAGGATGGTTGATTGGCCCATAACTTTTGTAAAACGAATTCTGATCAAGCCTGGAACTTGTGCCAGTCTATCAGCAGAAGGCCTGCGGGCAGGAAAAAGGCCTGAGACCTTTAAGCTACCAGGCATTTGTTCAGGAGGATGAGGAAGAAGCCTTAAAAGCTCACCATCTTTATTACATAGTTTTGGCCCTTCTGTCTGTCTAGCAAGGAAATATGTCTCCTAGTCTTTCACCAGTCCTGAAAAGAAAGAGTGCATTTCTGGAAGCTCCTAAAGATGTTTTCTACTACTGGGAAGAATCATCTCATGTGGTCTTGCTTGTATCTTTATGCTTGTCATAGGGAGGTTAGGTGACTGTTTTCATTGTAAGCCTTGTTACTGAGGACAAAATCTGGGCTTTGTCTTCAAGAAAGGTGGGATAGCTGCATAGCTAAGCAACAGAGCACCTGGATACTGCCCATCAAGTGTGATGCTAGCAGGGATGTGGGTTGCTTTCATCTTCCTTAAGGTCACATTACATTAACACTGCCCACACAGGGAGGAACAGATTTAGTCAATAGAGGGATTTAGCAACCTATTCATTCATCAGCAACTTAACTAACATTTTCAAACAATTTATGCTTGTCATAGGGAGATCAATGATGGACAAAATAGACATGTCCCTAGTCCCTGACTTCACACAGTATCTGGTGTTAGTAAGAAGAAAAACACAACAATGTTTCCATCCTGACAGATGAGAAAGGTTTTCTTTTCTTTTCTTTTTTTTTTTAAAGATTTATTTGTCTTATGTAAATACATTGTCATTGTCTTTAGACACACCAGAAGAGGGCATCAGATCTCATTACAGATGGTTGTGAGCCACCATGTGGTTGCTAGGAATTGAACTCAGGACCTCTGGAAGAACAGTCAGTGCTCTTAACCACTGAGCCATCTCTCCAGCCCAGGTTTCCCTTCTTCCTTCCTTCCTTTTTTCCTTTCTTTCTATCTTTCTTTTTAAGATTTATTTTATCTTCATTTTTAATTGTATGCATATGTGGAGGAAACTGGACTCAGATCCTCTGTAAGAGAGGTACCTGCTCTTGACGATTGAACCATCTTTCTAGCCCCTAGGGCTAATTGTTTTAAGCAACCTTCTGTTGCGGGATATTTGATTACATTGTGAACTCTGAGATTGTGTTAGTTACAAAACAAAACAGAACAACAACACCCCCAAAACTGTTTCTAGTTGTGGTGTGGCTCAGTCCTTAGTACATACCTTTCATCCTAAACAATGACGGTAATGGTAGTTTGTAGAAAAAAGTACCCCATGCTTGAAAGTGATGTCTAATTGAGTGGCAAACAAAGTGATGTATTAAAGATTGGACAGAAGAAGATATGCCCAGCTCGCAGCACAGAGAGAAAGAGGAAGGGAGGCAGTTTTACTGGGACAGTTGTACAGAGACAGGTTGTAGAGCGAGAACACACAAGACACAGGTGGAAGACAGAAGCCAGAGACTGAGAAGGGAGATTAGAACACATAGTCAAAATGAGTATGATGCCAAGCAAAGCAACTCAGGAGAAACTGCGAAAAGTGAGATTGGATCAGTCAGCTAGGACAGGAGTTTGAGCCAAAACAGCTGAGTTGAACCCACCAGCCAGAGATCAGAAAGAGTTTGGAAAAGGGGATCATATTCAACATTAAGAGTCAGAGGCTGAAAGCCTTCTAGGTCTAGGTTAGACTGTATGGAGGCTAGAAACTTCTAGTACTAGGTCTAGGAGAAAAAGGCAGCCTCTAGACAGCAAATTACATCAGGTGAATAAAAGTTACTTTTACACCCTTCTCTTCTGGTCATAATACATAAGTCACCTTTTCCATATTAATATGGGGTTGCTTTTACAAATCAAGTCAATCTCCAGTAACTCAGCACCTAGAAGACTAATACGAAAGACAATGTCAAACGTGTAAATGCCAATATCAAATACTAGAAGCCAATGTCTTCAGCTACATGGTTTGTTTAGCTCATTAGCCCTAGGTGGTGGGTGGGGAAAGAGTTACTTCAACAGCAGTGACATTCCTAACACTTGGCTGTGATATGACCTTGTCCCTTCACGTCCCAAGTCAATTCATTGACTAGACTCATGCTAAGGACTCAACAAACACATTTGCTGGTTTGAATTCAAAGTTAGACTTTACTCTGCTAGAATGGTAAGACTCACATAGGAATTCTTAAAAGTCAAATTAGACAGCTGTTAACCCTGGTCCTTGTATCTAATAGGTCACAGCTATTCTCCAAGGTAGATGTTAAACTCCCCCAGCAAAAATGCATACTGTCTCACCTGTGGATGTTCACACCTAAAGATGGTTGTATAGAGAGGTTAGCATCCAAAGACTAGAAAGTATTTGCTGAGGGGCTTTTACATGGCAAATGTGCTGAGATGCTGAGTTTGTCAGACCTGGGCAACACATCTCACCTTAGACAGTCACACAAAACCTAACCTCAGCTCTGCACAGCATGGTGAGCAAGGCTTGCTCTCTACAACACACAACATAAGGGTCTAATAGTCAGATAAACACAAATCAGTTTACTTTTACAGGAAGCCTCCCTCTGTTTAGTCTCTTAAAATGATCCCAAAATTCTATTTAGTTATCAGTAATGTATGAAATCATATTCCACAAGTCCTTTGCAGAAGGACACAGAGACTAAACTAAATAAGCCAGCTTTAAGCTTCCCAACAGGACTGCCACCAGAACATGTGGAATAGGATTGCTATCCTTCCTATTGGCAGCACAAACATGTGGACTTAGGAATCGTTAGCTGTCCTTTCATGAGCTGCATGCTGGTGCATTCTGTCAGGTGGGAGGAACGGTGCTGGAGGAAGACTGAGAGGAGAGGAGACACTTCTCACTTCAGTTGTGTACTCAAAGTCCTCTGTTTTCACTCTGCGTTAGAGTGAAATGTTCTAGCATCTGCTCCTCCTCACAGAAACACCACCAAATAGGGACCTGAGACCATTGCCTAAGGCTACAAGATGGCTCCAAGAGTAAACAAGTCTGATGACCCAAGTTTGATTCCCCAAACCTACAAGATGGAAAAAGAGAACCAACTCCTATAAGTTGTTCTCTCATCTCCAGACCTATGCCCACCCCCAAAATACACGTAATAATAATAATAATAAACAATAATATCACGTAATGTTCACAAATAACTGATTTGTTTGCTTGCTTATTCATTTATTTGAGACGTGGTCTCTGCTCAGTCTGGCCTCAGCTCACTATAAAGTTGGGAATGACCTTGAACTCCTGATCCCCATTTTTGAGTTGGTTTAATTCATATGCAAAACATTGACTTAATACAAGAAACAAGCAGGCAAAATATTAACATGAAACAACTCCCACAGTCTTTGGGGAAAATGAAAGTCAGAGCCAGACGCCAGCTAAAGCCTGGCTAGGGAAGAACAGTTTTGTCCATCCAACTTTAAACAGACTTGAGGCTTTGTGGGCAGGCTTTTGGGAATTCAGGGAAGATATGGCCTTTTAAAACTCAGGTTACTACTGAAGTTGGTACTGGTAAGTTAATTTATGTTAGGATGCTCAAAAGTTTTTTGTTTAAAAAAAGTTATAATCCTTCTTGGGACATTTATGAAGTCTGGAGTGGTGACTGCCCACTGTGGCTCTGGTTGCATTCATTACGGGTAGCCTGGGATGCCCTCTTCTCCCTGAAAGGAAAGCCTGGTGCCAAAGTCCAGAGGAGAGGCTCTGCCAACTGGACACCAGGGTTCATGGTTTCAAAGGCCCTGAGTTATATTTCAAAAGTCACTTAAAGCCTATAGCCAAGACAACAGTGGATTAAAATCGTTGAAACATGTCTTTCATGATTCAAATATCTGGTGCCAAAACAATTCTAGAGAAACTAACATCAAAAAGGACAGATAAGGAGTATGGAATATACAGGTGACACCACAGGGGGTGATGTAAGGTGTGAGGGTGAGAAAGGACCACTTGGACACCATTTGTTAAAACCAACAGGCTCTGCTGTAATTGTTACAGAAAGACCCGCGTAGCCATACCTACACAACAGTCGCCTGCAACACGGGAACACTTACGAGATGGGCCAGAGCATTTATGGTAGGGGCTGTTCAAAAAGTCTTGAATCTCAGCAACTGGTGGTAGAGGCAAGAAGCATGTAAGTTCTAAGACAGTGTAGGCTAAACTGTCTCAAACAACCAAAAGACAAAAAAATAGCATTGATTAGAGGAAAGCAAGGCATTTTTAAGGTATTCAATTCTCTTTCTCAATAATTATCTTTAACATAAATTCCCAATAACTCCACCAGGAGAGAAAGCTGGTTTTGGAGAACCGAATCCTTAAATTATCTGTACACCTACCTACCTTTTCAATCCAGGACAGCCCCAACCGACCTAATCTCTTCAGAGCCCCGCCCTAATCGCACTAAGCCCCGCCCCAGATACCAGAGCCTCGCTTCAGACCAGGGAGTTTGTTCTAACAAGTGGCCCCGCCCAGATGCGCTAACTCCCGCCCAAGAGGCGGGAGCTCCGCCCAGACCGGGGAGCCCTGCTTCAGACTGGGGCTTTCGTTCGGATGGGTAGCCCCGCCCGCCAGTGGGGGCGTGCAGCGCGGTAACCCGGAAGTGGCGGCAGCGTGCGGGGGCGGGGCGGCGCGCTCGAGCGGGCCATGGCCGCCGCCGCCGCGGGCTTTGTGTGCCGCGCGCTAGCCCCGGCCGTCCGCACCCCGCCGGGGCTGCGGGGCTGCCACTGACCCGCCCCGCTCGCCGTGCCGCGCCCGCCTGGCCCCGCCCCTGGCCTCTCCGCCTCCTAGGCTGGCTTCCAGTTCTCAGCGCTCTACCTCTGCGCTCCCTGCGCTTCCCTCCCGCCCGCGGCGGGCGCCAGGCCGCCCCGATGCCCGAGCCCGGCCCCAGGATGAACGGCTTCTCGCTTGGCGAGCTGTGCTGGCTCTTCTGCTGCCCTCCTTGTCCGAGCCGCATCGCCGCCAAGCTGGCCTTCCTGCCGCCCGAGCCCACCTACACGGTGCTGGCGCCCGAGCAGCGCGCGCCCGCTCCCGCTGCGACCCCCGCGCCCGCCCCGGCGGCGCAGCCCGCTCCGGCCGAGGAGGGTGCGGGCCCTGGCGCGTGCAGCCTGCACCTGAGCGAGCGCGCTGACTGGCAGTACTCGCAGCGCGAACTGGACGCCGTCGAGGTCTTCTTCTCGCGCACGGCCCGCGACAACCGGCTGGGTTGCATGTTCGTGCGCTGCGCGCCCTCCAGCCGCTACACGCTGCTCTTCTCTCACGGCAACGCCGTGGACTTGGGCCAGATGTGTAGCTTCTACATCGGCCTGGGCTCGCGCATCAACTGCAACATCTTCTCTTACGACTACTCGGGCTATGGTGTGAGCTCCGGCAAGCCCTCCGAAAAGAATCTCTACGCCGACATCGACGCCGCGTGGCAGGCGCTGCGCACCCGGTGAGCCCCTAGCTACGGGTGGGGTGCGGGCTTGTGCTCCGGGATTGTTGCATTCGCTCGGGATCGCCAGCCTTCGGGCTTGGGGAGCTCAGATTTAAAGGGTCCTGCCTGCTTTTCACTGGCCCGCGCGGCCTGGAGTCTTTGTGGCTCCGGTTAAACGCACGTGGCCGCTGTGGGGGGTGCTAACGTACCGGCCAAACCAACTTGGTTGGGCTTGAGTTGTGTCATGAGCTACGTGCTGACCCCGAAGGTCTGGTAGAAGTGACCTTGGGGTTTTCAGAGCCCGTGAAAGCAAGGGGTGGGGGGGAGCCGATGACCTCTAAAAGACTTTCCAAGTAGAAATTGTCCCTGGGGCGATGCCTGAACTGCCCTTATGGCAGGTTCGGTTCGGGTGTGGTGAGGACTTTGCTTCCTGGTCCGGCAGAATATATGGCACCAGGAGATCAGGAAGTTAGCTGATGTCGGAACCCTCCCTAAACCCCACCAGTAGCGCAGAGTGTCTAATAGGTGTGAGGGAATCTGTTGACCTTGAGCTAGCGTTCATAAAACTGGAAAGTATTTATTCAGGGTCTTTTACAAGCCAGGCACAAATTGTTATATTCTGAGGACAGAACAGGTAGAAAAACTCCAGCTTAAGTTTTACTCTGAACTTAGACGTTTGGTTTGTGGGAAAGTCAAGTGACCTGCCCTGTTTTGGTGCTTGTGACCTTCCCATGTAACCCCAGTAGCACAGGTGGCAACCGTCCCCGAAGTCCTGTTGTAATGAGCTTGGGTTTCTTTAGAGGAATAAGTCCCCAGAATAAGGATAGTAGGCACTGTTGTTTTTAGAGATCTTTGTATAGTTTTTATGAAAAGTCTGTTTGCTGGGCTAAGTACATGGCCAGTAATAATGACTTTATTTCCATATGTGTTGCACATATGTTCATAAATCATCCCATATGCTTCTTGGGAAACGGCTTGTATAATAGAGAAGTACTTAGTATTTACTCTGTGTTGATTACTCAGATTCTTCTGGGGTTTTGGAGGGATCCTAAATTGAGGTATAGTTTTTGGAGAATGATGTAGGCGAGTGAGGCTGGATTCTGTCCTGATGGAGTGAGTGGCTGAGGATCCACAAGTAGTCACAGGCCACCTGTTCCCAGAACAGGTTTCAGAAGTGTGTGTCAGAGGCGGGGAGTGGAGTGCAGGTGTGGGCTGTGCCTCAGCACTCCGGAGGCAGAGGCTGGAGAATTGCTGAAAAGTTTCAGGCTAGCTGGAGCTACATGGTGAGATCTGTGTTGGCTAGGGCCATAGTAAGATCTTGCCTGGAAAGAGTATGTGGGGTAGCTGGATGGCTGAGTGAGTGGAGGCTGCTTCGTGGGCAGACAGAGTGACCAGAGTTTCCCCTGTGGAGTCCAGAGGAGGGAGAGAACTGGCGCTCCGAGGCTGACACCCCATAATTGTGCCCACACTCATCTACCATACCCAGTCGCACAATCTTGAGCTACTTAATCTGCCATAGTGTAGGTATTAAAAATAAATTTTAGTACTAGATTTTTTTACAGTGAAACACCAAAGTCGTACCTGGCAGGAGTTGATGTTCTGTAAAAATTCCTACAAAACATTGCTCCCATGTGGACCTTTCTTGAGTGTGTATGTCTGTCTTACCACATAGGTGAGGTTCGGTCTATTGCATATAAAAAGCATTGTTTGGGGGTGTGTTAAAATGTGAATTACTTGGTAACATTTTAAATTTTGCTTGTGATTTATTTAATGTTTTACTGGAACTCATATCTAAAATAAGCATGAGTTCTTTGTTGTTGCTTTTAGTGTTTTTTTTTTTTTTTTTAACTGCTTTTGGAGACTGGGCCTTATGACTCAAGAGGCTGGTCTCAAACTCACCTTACAGCTGAGCCTGACCATTAATTACCTCCTCCCCTGCTTCACAAAGGCTGGTGCTAGAGGAGTGTGTCCTCAGTCCTTGTTCCCAAAATCAGATCTGAAGACACCCACAAAGCCTCATACTCTGCTTTCCCAACTCATTAGATGGACTGCAGTAGGATGCTTATTCTACACCTTGGTCATGCTTGCACATCACATACATCCATGTGAGGCTACATGTCTGAACCAAATGTCTCACAACACCTCCCCATCCCCCACCCCCACTCCGTAGGTACTTTGCATACCAGAATGTGGGGATGTGTTCTGCTTTATTTGACTTAAAAAAAAAAAAGAGAGTGCTGGGTATGAAGAGTATTTCCCAGCGCCCCACCCACCCCAGGATAATCTCACAACCAACCAGCAGGTCTCCTAACTGGTAGTTTAGAATTCTCCCACCCCGAATTTGTAGTCATTGATTTTCTCAAAAGCCTGATCCCGAGCCTGCTTCCTCATCCACCTTCCTCAGCCTGAATTTCTGTCTGTCTCGTCCTACTGTATGTGATCCTTCAGTAACATAGTCTGGAGTAAGCTATCTCTGCCCCTTCCCAACTGTGTTGAGGTCCTTGCTATTGAAGGACTTCTGATCCCAGTGACAGAGGGATCCTCTTGGCTGGTTCAGAAACCCTCTCCTGAACATCAGATATTCTGTGAATGGTTCCCCTCTGACTTTCTGGTTAACCAGTACTGCACTGATACTGACTAGAGAGCTTGCTGCCTCCTGAGTCGTCTCTGTCCTGGCCCGTAGATTATTTCCTGAGAAATAAGTGGTCTAAGTCAGCACTAGGTAGCCCCAAATCCCAGTCACTTCCTGAGCTCCTGGTTGGTGTTTGGAGAATGTCCTTCCTGTTAAGAGTACTGATCCTACCTGGATCCTAGTTATATTAGGAGATTCTAGTGCCCCCATCTTGTGGCCCATGGGTTGAAGACTGTGCTCCCAGCCTCAGTTACAGTCTTCAGAAGTGGAGCTTTGATCGAAGTGATGGGATCATAAAAACCCAACTTCACCCACAGATTATTCCACTGATGGTTCTTAGTCAAATGGACTTTGGAAAGTGGGAACCTGGAAGGGCCTGATTGGAGGAGTTGATTACCATTGTGCTTCTGAAGGTTATGTTTTTCCCTGGCCACTTCCTCTCCTCCCTGCTTCCTGGCTGCCATATACTGGGTAGGTAGGGAGAACTTTATTATGCCTTTCTTCCTTAATAGTCAGCTTTGGCACAGTTCTAAAAGCAGCATAGCCAGCTGAACCTGGATAGAATAAAGGTGTTGAAACTGTGAGCTAAAGTAAATCCACCCTGAAGTTGTGTACCCTGTATCTGTCATAGCCATGAAAAGTCACCAACACACTATTGCAACTGTCACTCAGTCCCTTTACTTGTGCTGGTTGTGGCACTGCCTCAGCTGCTGTTTAATTGTCAGTTCCTTGTGGGAAGGACCCAGAAACTGGCACTGGGACTTAAAATATAGACTCTGATTAAGTATTTGCTCAGGGTGTTTCATTTATAGAATGAGTGCACTGTTGACAAATGGCAGTCAGTCAGTGCTGCTAGGTTGTAAAGAGTGGCTACAATCATTTGCCAAAAATGGTGGGTGTTCAAATGGCCCATGGTCTCAGCTGCTTTCAAGCCGTCATATTGGTGTTCTTATGACATTGTGGTGTCTGTGTTAAACAAAAGAGTGATTATTCTCATTCTTCATTTTTCCTCTGTTTTTATCCATTACATGTCTGTACAGCTCCTGTGTTATTGTGATTTTAACAGAGAGCTGGAATTCTCCTCAGCACATAGACCCCCACATACATTTATAAAGTTCATCAATCCCTTCAAAAAGGGTACAGAGGCAAAAAAGGTGATTTGCTATTTGGGAAATAGATTATTGATTTAAGGATTTAAACATTTTCTGGGGCAAAAGTGTTGGAGAGGAGGTAGAAACCGTGACCTCCTGTGGAAGAAGAAAGTTGGCCTGTGACATAGAAATGGCCTGTAAGCCGGTTGGAGGGTACCTACCGGGGATAGAGGTGCACCCTCTGCAGGTTCAGAAGCATTGGAGAACACACTGTAAATCATGGGGGCTTGTTGGCACCTGTGGTGCTGCTTGACTGGGAAGGTGAAGTGGTTGATGTATGCAGGGCAGGGTGAGGATAGGTGGGTCCAGGCTCTGTGCATGCCGTGTAAGAAGACAGATCGTGTCAAGAATTGTAGACTGCAAATGTTTAACTGTGACTTAGTGGGGTTGAACCCAAATAAGCAAATAATCCCCAAGAATGGGGTGTAAAGTAGGCAGAGAATTTTAGCTGAAGTCTTTTCACCTAGATTTCCAGAAGTGGGAACGTGGCGTGGGGCATTCATTATTAGGTTTGGTTTGGTTTGTCATCTCTGGACCTTTCATTTGATGTAGGTGGCAAGGACAGTGGAGGAGAAAGGCATTTGGTAACAACGCAGATGCCAAGAGGGGAAGATGAGAAGGAAATTTTTTCGTGCTTTGGTTCAAAAAGCATTTTAAAGACCCAATATCTTAGTCAGCAAACTGTTTATTAGCCATTGTCTGTTTCTCTCTCTGACAACTAATTTTAGAAGCAAGTAAAGATACATCCACATGCTGTTTGGTAACTTTAATATCTGCCACTCACAGGCTATGTGATTTGGAGACTCCTGTGACAGACAGTAAAACTATGGTGACATAGGTGATGGGGGTGAAAGGCACTGTCTGTTGATTGTGATTATAGAATTGGCACTCTAGGTATAATTTCCTCAAGAGTCACAAAGCTCTCCTTTCCTGAGCATAGTGAAATCGGTAGCATATCTCTTTGTTCTCGAGGGCATACTGTGTATCAGTTAGGGAAAAAGCCTAGGATTTTTGTCTGTCTTTGATCAGTAGTAAGAAGACAGAACCTGTTTTGAGTACTGTTTGCTACAAGGAGAAAGCACTGTGGTATTTATAGAAAGGAAATGTACTTGTCTCCTGGTATCCATGGGCGGTTGTTTCCAGGACCCTGTGGATACAAAAAATCCACAGCTCAAGTCCTTAGTAGAAAATGGCACAGAATTTGCATATAACCCACATGCACCCTTTAAGTCATGTCTAGATTACTTGTAAGATCTAATGCAATGTAAATGCTATGTAAATAGTTGTTGGATTGAACTATTTAGGGAATAATGACAAGGCAAAGGTCTTGTTCAGTAGAGATGCAGTTTGTGTTTTTTGATACTTTGATGGTGAATCTGCAGGTGTACAGCATGTGGACATGGAGGGTCAGCTGCAGAGGGGGTGGACTGTCTGTGCTGCTCACAGTACAGTCTCCAGCAGTGGGAGACTCCGGTTGGGAAGAACATGGCACAGCAGCGTGGTGGAAGCCGTCTGTCTTCTAGTCTGCAGAGCCCTCCCTCTGGCTGCTCGCTCTTCCTCCACGCTTGGCGCCTAGGCTTACTGCTTCAGCCCTGCAGGGAGCAGTCTGAGTTCTCTCCCGGGAGCTGCTGACTACTTCTCTTCTGATGGACCTTGTACTTCTGCTGTTATCCAGTTATAGGACATCTGTTGTTTTCTTTGGTAATGTTTAACTTCATGATGAGCCTGCTCTCCTCTCAGCATTTTATTTAGGATATTCTTGGAGAGTATCCTAAGTACTCATCATTTAACATTCAGTTGCTAGTGCTGAATTAACGCTTAAGCGTTAAGCCCTTTAAGGCTGTCTGTTCAAGTCTACCTTACCCTTAAGGTCCCTTGCTACCTTCTGCTTCCTCTCTTCATCCTCCACCACACTTTTTTAAATCTTTGTTCAGCAGTCATAATCCCAGGTAAGACTCTGATGTCTGGCTTTAGAAATTGCTAAAGTCATTTGGTCACACCTTTCTTACCTGCACTGTCTTCTGCCAGCCTCACACTGAAGCTAATGGTCTGGTTCAATCCCCACCCAAATACCCACGGGAGATAGAAAACAATTACTTCTTTTTGACACACCTTTAAGTAATTGGCTCCTTGATTTTGATAAGAAGATAGAGACAGTAGATAAAAGCCAAAACTTTTGGATTTGGCAGTCAGTTTTAATTCAGAATCACCACTAACTCTGTCTCTCTTTGTCTCTTTGTGCTGTTGTAGCAGCAATATGCAATTTATAAAGAAGAGAAATTAATTCTTCCTCATTTGTACCCTGTAAAGTCTAAGATCAAGGCACTAGTAGGTTCTGTGATGTGGTGAGGGCCCTGCCTTAGCTTCCAAGTTTCTTTGAATATCTTAGAGGGGCAGAAGGCACATCCTCACAGGGGTTAGAGTTGGGCAGGGTTGATGGGGTTTTGTTTTACATCGAATTATCTTGTGCATGCTTACTGTGCCCTTTCTTGTAAGGCTTGCTTCTTCCCTCTACACTTACCTTCTACTCCCTATGGGTTCTCTATTCTATTCAGCAAAGATGGTGTCCTGTTATGATGAGCCCATCCTGACAGAAGGCATTATTCCTTTCAGGAGGGCCATCTTGGTCTATCATCTCCTAACAGTGGTCCAGTGGGAATGAGTTTCAGCATTGGTCTTGGGGAAGACTGTGGCAGATGCTTAGGTCAATGTTGCCTGCTCTCTCACATCCAGTGCTCCATCCACCCTCACTGTCTGTGCCCAGGTGACTCTGCTTCCCATTCAGCTCGGATTTGTGGCCCAGAATCTCGGCCTTGAAAACCGTACCTGGTTAATTCCTTAAGCCAGGTCAGTGGGGCAGTAGATGTCACTGTTCTTTTGTGACTTCATGTGTGGGCATCTGATCAAAGCCTGGGAGAGATGGTAGAGAGCAGCCAAGGAAGCTGGGGCTCTTCCCTTTGGCCACTTCTGTCTTCCTACACTTCTACAGACAGCAGATGACAGAGGGGTGGTGGAGGTGGCCTGCTGCAGAGATGCCATTCTGAACAGTCCACAGAGCAGAGAAAGCAGGGAAGGGGTGAGGGCGCACGCCGTGCAGAGCAGTAGGCTTGTATGTGGCTTAGGCTAAAGACCCTAGCCTGAGATGGCCCAGTGCTTTATTTCTTCATTTAGGAGATTTACAGCTGGAACTGGTTTTCAATTTATGCCAGAATCACAATAGGCAAGGTTGTTAGAAGGGTAGCCCAGAGAAGCACGTCCCTGCCAGCTTGAGCTCTCAGATAGCGAGTTTAGTGATTAAGGGAACAGATATTTTAGTGGATTTAGGACTTGGCTGTGCCACTTACAAGTTGCTTGGCGCCATTAGGATGTTGTGGCCTTCTTCAGCCTCCATTGAATACTGTAACTGATAATGTGGTGTAAATGGTAATGCCTATGCCAGTCCTGGCGCAGCACCTCCACACAGTGAGGCACAAGCATGAGATGCCATTGGTGGGGATTGTTGATATAACTGTTGCAGTTGCTGCATCAGATGCTCAGGTGATCCTGGAGACCAGTCCCATCGCTCGCTAAGCCCTCCTTCCCCCACTCTCCGACTGTCTGTGGGGAGATGTCCAAGTGGAGCCTCACTTTGTGGGGGTTTAGAGCTGAGAAGAGAGAGGTTCTCAGGATTGTTGCTTTGGAGAGCAGTGTGCAATGGTGCTGTGTTCCTACTATGGTATTTATATACTTGCCAAAGAAGTTCTTTCTAGGAGCAGAAGCCTTACCTGTAATCCAATATCCGCAGTCACTTTGCAGGCTGTCCTTTGTATTGCTACAGCCACAAGGGAGCCCTCTCAGATGCAGCAGGAGGCAGAGGCTCTGGGGGAAATCAGGACAGGGGTGAAGCCTTGGCTGCTCAGGCCATTCAGAACCTTCTGGCTGTTCTTTGCTAAGAGGACAACCATAAGCAGTCACTTGCCCATATCCTGAAGTTGGCCAAGGGACCTGAATCATGTTTCCTTTTAAAATATGAATGTTCCCAGAATGCCTTGCACGTCCTATTCAGGGAGTGTTTTCAGGACTATGTAACAGAGCTCATTGATAAGTTCCATGATATTGATTCACTGTAAAGCTAAAGGGCTGTGGCACCGAGGTGAAACTGGAAGCCTGTTTCCAGGAAGTCTGGATTGCTCAAGTTCGGGGCTCAGGCGACAGTTAGCTGAGTATCAGTTACACACTGAGTAGCTGAGAGAGCCGCTGTAGCTCAGCACAGGAACTTCAAAGAAAAGAACAACAAAGGACCCCTGCCTGCTGCTGCTTCACCTGGCTTTGTAAATGTGTGGAGTGAAGTGTGGGCAGTTGCTTTGGGGAAGAGTGGAAAGCAGACCTATTCAGAATATATTCACCAGAGAACATGTTTGCAGATAGGAAGTGTGACTGCCAGCTGCTACTGCAGTGTTAGGGTTAGAACTCAGAAGGGAGTTCCAGCTTTGCCCCAGTTGACTTTAGTGAATGTCCTAGATGTACCCAAGCTCTGCAGTGATAACAATACTGACTGTAAAGGTTTATGATGCCAGAACAAGATCAGATGATGATGATGAGGAGGAGGAGGAGGAGGAAGAGGAGGAGGAGGAGGAGGAGGAACTACATATTAGTACATGGTGTGGGTGGATGCCAGGGGAGTTTTGCTTCCCCCCTCATGTGGGTTTGGGGGGTTGAATCTGGGTAGGAGAGCTTGCAGCAAGCCCTCTGTGTACTGTGGGATCTCTCCCAGCTTCTATTGTTTTAATTTTTATATACCTGTTAGGAAAAGACTGTTCACATGCTAATTTGTTGCTGTGCATATTTTATATTATAATTAGACTAGATGAAGTAAGTTAAGAAATGAACATGTCATCTTGGAGTTAATGGAAGAAATTAGTTTTTCTACTAGATTAGGAACTTACTGAGCTAAAAATAAGCATACAGAGGGGTAAGAGTTCAGGCTGTCATTGGTGTGTAGAGTAGATCATGAGTTCCTGCAATCTGAAAGTTCACCTTCTCAGGTGGCACTCGCTGGCCTCTTCATGGTGTACGTAGGCTCAGTGTTCTGTAAACATGGTCTACCCTTGTTCTGAGCCTGGAGAGCCCTATGGCGCTTTCCCTCCTTCATCACGTACCTGAGCAGTCGGTCATTTTCCTGATGTAACACCTCTTCCCCTTTACAGCCCTGGTCCCTCTCTGCCACCTTCCTTTGCTGTTTTCTGCAGGCCTCTCTATCCAGTCCTGGGTCAGACCTGAATCTACATGGTTTTCTTGGCTTGATAGTGCTTCTCACTAGCCATGGAACATTCTGGCATGCTGTCTGCTGAGTAGCTAAACAGATGTGTTGGCAATCGCAGGGCTGATGTGAGGGTGTGTGATCTAAATCTTAGGGTCACTGGGCCTTGTAAGCTTGTGGAGTAGGCAGTGGAGAAGCCTGCATGATGACTGGCTTTTAGCTATCACCCTTCCCCTGACATTGCTGCAGTTCTTCACCTGGAGTGGAGAAACATGTCACTGGTGTAACAGACTTTAGAAGTTTGTTTTGAAGTAAACAGATACTGTTTTGTTGTTTTAAAACAGTCTCTGTAGCCCAGGCTGACCTGGAACTCAGCATTCCTCAGCTTCTGAGTGGAAGCTACCATACACGGCTGATGTACAATAAATGCATAGTTCTCCTGGTTTTTAAGCTCTTTTGGCTTTGGCCAGGGAATCACAAGTCCAAGGCCAGCCTAGGCTACATGGGAAGATCCTGTCTCAAATAAATAGATGGATAAATGTACAAATAGTTGAGTTGTAGGAAAGCTGGTCTTGTTTCTGTTGAGTTAGGTGGCTAGGGATAGGGACACCTAAGGAGTGTGCTGGTAAGCTTCTGAGTTTGAGGTGTCCACCATACAAGTGTGGGGTTCAGGAGGGAAAGGACTGGAGGTAAGAGAATTGAAAAAGGAAACCATAGAAAACAAAAAATGTCTGTTCTGGCTAGTCTTACATGAACTCAACACAAGCTAGAGTTATCTGAAACAAGAAACCCCAATCAAGAAACTTCGTTCATAAGATCTAGCTGTAGGGCATTTTCTTAAGTGATTGATGAAAGAGGGTCCAGCCCATTGTGGGTGGTGCCAAACCTGGGCTGGTGGTTCTGGGTTCTATAAGAAAGCAGCCTGAGCAAGGCACAGGGAGAAGCAAGCCAACAAGTAACACCTCTCCATACTTCTCCACGCCTCTGCATCAGCTCCTGCTTCTAGGAGCCTGCCCTGTTTGAATTTCTGTCCTGACTTCCTTTGAACAGCAACTTGGAAGTGTGAATCAAATAAACCCTTTCCTCCCCAAATTGCTGTGATGTTTCATTGTAGCAATAGAAAAACTTACCTAAGACAGCATATGAAAGAGTTGTCACTTTGGGGCCAGCAAGCCGGCTCAGCAGGTGAGAGTGAATGCTACAAGGCTGAGACCTTAGGTCTGAGCACTAGAACCCACGGAGTGGACTGAAAGAACCGATTTCTACAAAATGCCATGACTACCCCGCCCACCCCAACAACAGATCTAGAATGGATGAATATAGAAAGTTAAGAGTTCCCATTTTTGCCTGAGATGAGGCTGCTTCTGTTACCATCCTTGCCAGGACAGCCCTGTAAGAGCTCTGGTCTGTCTATTTTCTCCTTCCAGGGTCTCTGGTTGGTGTTGCCAAAGGCCTGCTAGAGGCCAGTGCCGAAGGCAGAGCACTAAGGGCTGGCGTCCTTTCCTTGGGAGAGAATCCCTTGGGGTTAGATTGTGTGTTCTGTCTGCCTGGCTCATCTGTTTGGATAGCCATCCTAGTTTCCCTTGTACCCTTAACCCTCCCAAAGCCCGTGCAGTTTTGTGCCTCTCTTGTACTGTGCACTGCAGTTTTGACAGCAGGCCCCATGGCTGTATGCTTCCTGGCTTCCAGGGATGGGATCAATTTGGAAAGCCTTCCTACTGGCCTGGTGTGCTCTTGATCTTTTTGATGTGTGAAGTGCCAGAGACCTGTAATTACTTTCACAGGATTAAGGATGGCAAAGGCTAGCCATCTTAATTTACTGGCTGCCTGTCTGTCTCCTCCATCCTCTCTGAATGAACTGAAAGTGGGACAAGTCTTTCTTGGGGGACTTTTGCAAGCTTCTTCTTAATCCTCTTAACTTTACATTTAACAAAGAACTGCAAAGTTAATTAACACCCCAAACAATTGAAATCTTTTAATCTTTTAGGAGTTGGAGTTTTCTGTTCTGTCTTAGCTTTTTTGCAGAATAAGAGACTTCTACCTGTATATTTCTGAAAGGGACTCGCCCCATCCCAAAGGCGTGACTTTCTCTCTAGAATCCTCTGGCTCTTGGTCCCTTGCATGTGCCTTGCCAGCATAGCTGTCTCATTCTCTCATCACTCTGATGTTGCCCCTGCTGGGCCTTGTCCCCACCCTAGTCCTCTGAGTAGCTTATGTGTCTGCCTTCTGGGAATGTGACCTCCGTGAGGAAAGACAGTCACAGCTGATTGTCCTTAGATGTAGTAGACGCCCAGCACGTTTCTTCTGCAGAGCTGGCCCTGCCTGTGCTGACAGCATTAGTGGATGGGCTGAGAGAGTCCGAAGCACCGGGTTGTGTTTCGGCACTTGGCCTTTTCAGATTAAAGATCATAATCTTGATCTCCTTAATTCTGGCTACAAAAGTACCAGTCAGGTTACTGGTACAGTTTAGCTTTCAGTAAAGTCCTCTCCAGGGTTGAGTATGGGCAGATAACCCAGCTCTGGGAAGTACAAGGATCTGGGAAAATTGAGGTCTTCTCTATAGCCTGCAGTACAGCTCCTTAAACAGTCTTGATGAAAGGTGAAGCTTTCAAAAACTCAATATCCCACCCCCCATATGTGTGTCCAAAAAGGAGGGATAACCAAGTTGCTTAGAGGGGACAGGGTGTGTGTGTGTGTGTGTGTGTGTGTGTGTGTGTGTGGTGTTGGGTGCAAGTCTAGCTACTATCAGGTAACTACCATACTTAATATGTATATGTGCAGCCTCCTCATTATGTTCTATAATAACTTGTGATAATGGTTGTGGGTATTACAAATACTGTCAGCTGATGGTGAGAGGAATGTGGTCTCACTAACTGCATCCCCTCTGGTCTATGAGATCTTGATGCTCCCTTTTCCCATACCATATTGTTTATGGAAGGCTACTTTATTTGGAAAATCTCAAAATGTAAGTAAAGTAAGGAAATACGGGAATAAACCCGATGATATTAGTATTCCTCTTTGAGCAATTATTAACATCCTGCCATCCAGCATCCATCTCCACTCATGCTGCACCAGGCTGTTCTTGGTACTTTGTGTAGGCTGTTCATTTTCAAAGGAAGAATGTAAAAGCCTTGAAACACAGCCATGCTGGCTGTCTGATTGCTGGCAGGATCCCATTATCTGGTCTGGTGGTGAGCAGGTGTGGCCCCCCACTTTCCTCACCATACAGTAGACACAGTGCTAGGTGGCAGCTGGAGAGGGCTTCGTGTGTGATGGCCTGAAGGGGCCTGCAAGTACATGCAATGCAGATAGAAGACGGCTCTAGGTTACTGGCTGATTTTTTTTTCCCCTCCATTAGTCGTGTAAAGATGATGGGTGGATCAGTGGCAGAGTTGGTCAGAACCTTAGGGGAACAGTGACTTCTGGGTGACTACTAAAATACACAGCTGTCAGCTCCTGTCTTTAGGCCTCAGTGCCTGTTGTAATGAGAGTTTTGTGCCTATTCTGCTGAGGCAGCATTTGTGCTGAAAAAACTATTTCATCTATTATATATTTTCAGCACACTACATCTATGAAGCAGGGATTTTGGCTGACCCATTTCACAGGTATAGAAACTGAGGACTACAGAAAAATGAATGACTTGATTTGGATCACATTGAATTAAACAGCAAGCCAGAGTTTGACCCCAGGTGGGCTGGCTGACCCTGGAGGCTGTGTTCCCAGATCAGGCACCATTCTACATGGTGTGTGTGTGTTGTGGGGGGACACTCAAGCTTAAGTATAAGGCAAGATCAGAGTTTAGAGTTCTGTGTGCCAGTTACCATCCTCACTGCCTGCTTCATTTTTCTGTGCCTTGGGTGAGCATTAGTTGTGTAGCCTAAAGTCATGCACAGGCGCAGACTCCTGCTCTCATTTCAAGTTCAGAGGCCAGTACCCTACGATTTCTTCTCCTAAATTATAAGATTTGAGCACAACAATAAAATGTTTAGAAAGTTCAGTCTTTGAACAAATTGAGTACCTGGTGTGTCCCTGTAGGATGTAGGGCTAAATGCCAGGTAGGGGTTTTCATTGCACACACTTAATATTTAATTTGCATCTGAAAAGATGACTTTGAATCCTTCATACGGACTTCCACCACCCCTTAGGAACTCAGAGCTGTTGGTTGTGTAACAAACAGTATTCTGAAGACAGTACTTTCTGGCTCTGGAGAGCACCTGGAAGAAGGAAGCAGCTTCTCTAGAGAGCGGTTGTTTGGGTTCCTGAGGAGTTTTTGAGCCTTCAGTTTCCTCCTCTGTAAAATGGTGTCCTGTGTCCCCATCCAACCACCCCACTCCACACACACACACACACACACGTGTTGGCAAAGTTTGGTAAGTTGTTTTTTGTTGTTTTGTTTTGTTTTAACTGAAGAGAATTGAGTCAGTTCAGTGTATAGCTAGTCCTCAGCGATGTGAAAGATAGAAACCTGCTGCTGTTTCTAAGGGAGTTGAGTCTTCAAAGTGCTCCAGGGACCTTTGATCCGGAGAACAGTTCTGTGGGAACAGCAGGAGAGGTGCCCTGCACTTGGGGAGTTAGCAGGAGGAAGCCAGCTGGCAGGTTAGCTGATCCAGGGACTGAGGACTGAGTGTCACTTGTTATTATTTCTCTAAACATTCCTGTGACCCGCCTCAGGGAGTCTGTTGGTAGTTACTTCCAAGTAGTGTCTCCTGTGTTGGACCCTTTCCTCCATATAGGGCAGTTGAGTGTTCTGCCTCACCTACTGATATTTCTGTTGGTGGTGTATGATTAATGATTAACTCAGTTAACTTGCTTGTTTATTTTGAAATACTCCAATGCAGTTGAGGCTTTGAAACTGTAGCAAAGCCATGGCAAGAACACCACCATTTAAGTAGGGTCCAGCTTTTTCTATAAATTGCCATCTTTGTGTGTGTGTGGGGGGGGGGGTGGTATTTAAAACAACAGTTTGATTTTTTTTTTTTTTAAATGGAGCTTAAATTAGCATTGCTAGTCCCTTCCTTCCTGGAGTCGGGTAGACTCATGGGGTAGAGCGTGCTTGGAAGACTGGCACTGGACAGTTCTGGAATGACTTACTGACCTGAGGACCTGGCTCCCAGTGGGCTTGTCTGGAGACCACAGGAACAAGTAAGACAAGTTCTGTGACCCAGTTGGAGGTGTGATTCATAGCTTGTTAGCAGTCGGTACATCGGTCTCAAAGTTTAGACAGTGGTGGCCTCATTTGCTCCTGAAGCAAGGGGGACTCTAGAGACCTGTCCAGACAGAGCCTGTAGACAGCTGGGCAGGATGGAGCCGCCCCTCCCCCCACCGGATCCCACTCAGGTTTAGTCTTAGATAGTCGGAGAGATTCAGAGGCATGGTACCTGTACTTTTCAACAGGTTTTAAGATTTTTGGCCCTTGCATTATTAAGAATACCCTTATACATGATTATACATGATCCTTGGGGTGAGGGGGATGGGAATGATCAAGTAAACTAATGCCAATGGCCCAAGAAGACATTTTGACTCCACAGCAAAGTAGGAAACCAGGAAGCAAAGACAGCTCCAGTTCCTGGAAAGCCAGATGCAGAAATTACCTCCTTTCTGCTTTTTATTGAAATAATTGATTGCTGTTTGCAAACTTATTAACGTCTTTGTTTTATTTTGGGAAAAAAGGAGTAATTTAGCAAGTATAAAATCTAGACATCTAGGATACACTCATACTGACCTAGGACTTAATTCCTCTCACAAAGTTCTGATGCTAAGTCCAGAGTTAGTGTGCATTTCACAGTGCTAGAGATAGACCCTGTGACCTTGCTCATGTTAGCAGGTGCACCAGGATTGAGTCACACCCCCAACACAAAATTTGGTTGATCGAATTATCAGTTGTTGACTTTGCATGACCCGTCTAGCTATCAGTTTATGTTTGCATTTATTTTAAAATGCACTGGGTTTGCCATGGGCAAAAGGTGAAGACGTGGTCATCCACCTCCTGTGTGGTTCCCATCCTGCTCTTTCTCCTGCCTCCCAGCCCAGTGTGCATCTCTACAGTGAATCAAGCAGAACTGCAGACAGTGTCAGGGGCCACTTCATTCAGTGAGTGCTGGAGACAGAGGTAATCTTAGTTATGTCTTGACTTTTAAGGATGATTTTGTAGCTTTTAAGTGTCCCCTTTTCCTCTTTATAAGTGAACATGCACTCTCATCCAGAGGCTAGTGATCATTTACTGTATGGGCTGTGTGTGCTGGGGAATCAAAGCTGTATGTGCTGAATCCTTTTTATCTTCACTGTTGTCATTTCAAGCACATGCGTATTAATTTTAGCACTTTTATCTTTCCATTTGGAGCTAGATGATTGCTTGCCTACTGTGCACAAAACTAAGCCCTGGGTTCAGTTTGCAGTACTGCATGTGCTGGGCACCGTGGACACATATGTGATTCCAGCACTTAGGAGATTCATAATTCATGGAATTCAAGGCCAGCCTTAGCTACATAGTGAGTTCCAGGCTACCCTGGGCCACATGGGACCCTGAAAGCCTTATTTGACTCCTGGCATATTTCTTTCCAAGTAGTGGATATTACACCTAGCAGGATTTCTAAGGTTCCTAGGAGCTCAGGTGCTCTAGTTCTGGGACAGCTTTATCAGACTAGTTTTGCTGGATCTGTAGATCAGGTGTGGGGGAAGCAGCTTGCTCTGGGACTGTGGGGACTCCGTGTGTTTAGCAGTGTGATTGCACTTCACACCTGTGGTAAGACCATCCCCACTGTTTTCCCTCTATAAGAACCCTGGCCAGAACAGGTCCCTAATTTAGTATTTTAATTTTCTAAAACCAGCTTTGAGTATTTTTGAAATACTGTTAGTAAATACCTTCTTGATGACCAGACATGGTAGCACACATCTTTAATCCCATCACTGGGGAGGCAGAGGTAGGAGGAACTGGGAGCTCAAGACCAGCAGGGGTACAGGGTACCACCCTGTCTGCAAAGGAAAAAAAAATTAATAACCATGTTCTTGTAATTTTGAGTGACATGTTTCTTCCATATCCCCCTGCCACTGATCTTGTTAATAACTCTGTCTTGATTTTTTTGATGAGAAATTGAAATGTAATTATTGTGCATTAGCGTCTGGTGACCTGGGGGCTAAGTGACAGCATTGCAGTGAATAGTTTGCATCTTTTGTCACAGCTTAAGAGACAACTGATTTGTAAAGGACAAGAAGTAAGAGAGAGAAATAGTCATTTGGGGGATCTGTCTGAACCAGACCTCTTTAATTTCCCCCTAAAGTGATGACCAGTGAACCCAGGTAGTGCCACCATCCTCAGAATTTTTAACTGGGGACACTCACATAAGTTATGTCTCAGTAACTACAGACTATCTTTAGGTACCTACACTGACCAGTCAGTGCACCTGTAATATGTGCCAGGAGAGCTGAGTGACTCTGATGACCAAGTTTCATGAAGAGAATGCATATATATAATGTCAGCAACAGGACAGAATGCAGCGGAGAGCACAGGTGCTCTCAATTCCCTAACTCCTCCCCACAGCAGCTTCACATAGTTATCAGCATTCTGTAGAGGAATGTTAGTATCAGCCCCTGCCAGGCACCCCAGCTCTTGACAGTTTTGTTTTTGGGTCTGTGCTTTCTGTGCGGGTGATTTTTAACTAGTGGATCTGAACTTCTTACATGTACGTTCGAGGGGGTCACCCTCCTGTTCCCGTACCTCTTGCTTGACTTCAATTCCGCTTTTATTACCACAGGATGTAATTTATGAACATTCACATCCTTTCTATTGTTATCCAGTGACTTTGCGCATGTGTGTGTGTGTGTGTGCACGTGTGAGACAGACAGATGGACAGAGAGACAGCCGGTGCGTGTGTGTGTGTGTGTGTGTGTGTGTGTGTGTGTGTGGAGGTCATAGGATAACTTGCTGGGTTTGGTTCTTCATGTGGATTCCAGGGTTTGAACTCAGGTCATCAGGCTTGGCACGAAGCCATCTGGCCAGGCTCTTTTGGTTTTCTGTCATTTGAATTGCATTACGAAAGCCAACAAATACCATTCCCATTGGCATGAAGATGCGGTAGGAAGATGTCTTCATCTTGGGCCTGATGACATGGCTCAGTGGCTAGTAGTGCTTGCTGCCCAGCCTGATGACCTGAGTTTAGTGTCCAGAACCCACACAGCAGACGCTGAAAAGCAAGTCCCACAAGTTGTCCTTTAATACATTCACACACATGATAAACAAAGGACTGTAAACATGAAAGGAAGAGAAAGAGTATGTACTTCTTTACAGATCAGATTTCTGAGCTTTGGGGCTGCTCCAGTGAAGTCACTTTTATCTTCCTAGATTACCACATAGATCATGTATACTCTTTTTTTTTTATTATTCGATATAATTTATTTACATTTCAAATGATTTCCCCTTTTCTAGCCCCCCACTCCCCAAAAGTCCCGTAAGCCCCCTTCTCTTCCCCTGTCCTCCCACCCACCCCTTCCCACTTCCCCGTTCTGGTTTTGCTGAATACTGTTTCACTGAGTCTTTCCAGAACCAGGGGCCACTCCTCCTTTCTTCTTGTATCTCATTTGATGTGTGGATTATGTTTTGGGTATTCCAGTTTTCTAGGTTAATATCCACTTATTAGTGAGTGCATACCATGATTCACCTTTTGAGTCTGGGTTACCTCACTTAGTATGATGTTCTCTAGCTCCATCCATTTGTCTAAGAATTTCATGAATTCATTGTTTCTAATGGCTGAATAGTACTCCATTGTGTAGATATACCACATTTTTTGCATCCACTCTTCTGTTGAGGGATACCTGGGTTCTTTCCAGCATCTGGCAATTATAAATAGGGCTGCTATGAACATAGTAGAGCATGTATCCTTATTACATGGTGGGGAATCCTCTGGGTATATGCCCAGGAGTGGTATAGCAGGATCTTCTGGAAGTGAGGTGCCCATTTTTCGGAGGAACTGCCAGACTGATTTCCAGAGTGGTTGTACCAATTTGCAACCCACAATACAGATGTGTGTTTTTGGAGTTTCAGTCATCAAATAATTTTTCTCCATGCTATTTTCTTTTTCCTTTCCTCGTGCTTTGTGATTGCCTTCCCCCCTCCCCCCATCTAGCCCTCAGATCACAGCTTTCTGAGATTGGACGGGCTCCATGGTGTGCAGAGGTAACTGAGCCATGGCCTTCCCTAGCACCAGTGAGGTGTCCGCCCACTCAGGTGCTCCCTGGGTGGAGTGAGCCCTTGTGTTGCCCACCACAGCAATGTATGCTTGAAATGTCAAATAGATGCTTTTGGAGAACGTAAGCACCAGATGCGGGTTCTTGTGCGTAGCGCACAAGGTGCTCAGCCACCACCAGCCAGGCATCCTGTGTGTGCCACCTGCTCCCCAACAGGATCCTAAGAACAAGGCAGCCTGGCTGGCCTCTATGGCCTGGATTCCAATGCATGTTCAAAGGCAGGAAAGGGCAAAAAGCCTTTCTTTCCTACAGTCAGGCAGAGCCCCCTAGTCAACTGTGGCCAGCAGTGGTCAGCTGTTAAAGAATGTGGTTTGCGCAGCCAGATAAACATTTGAGTAATTTGGGCTTTTTGTTGAGCTGAAGAGTAGAGTTCCAAAGTCTAGGAGCATTAGACCAGTCTAGGAGTCCAGTTCCAGAACACTGCTGGGGGCAGACACTCACTGGTAGGCCAGATCCTTTTGAGGGAGCTGCAGTCTGGCTATAGGTCTCAGATCTTCAGAGCTGGTGTGTGTCCTTTTAAACTTCAGAACTTAACAGCAATTTGTGATAAAATAGGTCTAAAATGCCTTGATGTGCTTCCTTTTCATTCTGTGTAGAAAATGAATGGCATAGTCATTTATCAGTGACTCTGGATTATCATTAGGAAACTTGGTATTCACTGTGTAGTTTTTGATTGATTGCTAACTTAATATCTTGCCTCAAGTGAGGTCTATTATACATGGAAATAAATGAGAGTAGGGGGGAACAGAATAAAATGGAGCCAGAGGTGCTTCTGGGATGACCTGAAGTTTGTTGATTTGATGGCTGTTTCTACATGGCCGTGCCTTGGGGTGTTTCCTTCTTTCCCATCCTTTCCCCCTTCCTCCTCAGCTTTCTTATGCCTTCTTTTCTTGAAGGTAGAGCTTTCATCTCTCAATTCTTTCTTGGGATCCTTATGGTGAGTTCCACTGGATGGGAACAAAGTAACATCTCTTTAGTTTGCCAGTTTTGATTATGAGTTGCATCATCAGCCTGTACCCAGTGTTCTCTCTATACTAGTTATGTGATTGTCATTTTTATGTTCTTTAGCTCTGGAACCTTGCAGAATAACCAGTCAACTTATCCAAGGATCTCGGGGAAAGGCCTGGTGGCATGGTTTCATTCAGAGATGCTAGTGTCCATGAGTGTCCTAGGTTGAATTAACTGACAACTTGACCCAGCCTGGGATCACAGGGGGAAGGGTCAGGAGGAGGACTCAGTTGAATGGTTATCTCTGTCAGCTTGGTCTGTGACTGTCTTTGGTGGGGTTCTTGGTGGTTACTGATGGAAGGCCCACCTTGGATGGGTTCTACTGGGCTGCATGTGGAAGCTAAATGAGTGCAATAGAAAGTGAGCAGCAAGTTACTGTTCTCCATGGTTTCGGCCTTGAGTTCCTTCCCTGACTCCCCTCAGTGGTGGACCTGCACTGAGAAGCCAAACAAACTTCCTTTCCAAGCCGTTTTTGCTGAGTGTCTTATCACAGCAGCAGAGAGAGAAAACTAGAATGATGGGTTCCAGACTGGCAGCCATATATAGATGAATACCATTGAACTCATCAAGACTTGTCCCAAATAGTTCACAATTCAGAATGTTTTAAATGTCTCAGCTATTGCAGACCCGTGTAGTAGCGATGGCCTAATGCACTCTGTGATGTCCTGAGGATGCTGGGCTGCTGCAGGCCGGAGATGCAGGGAATCTTGCTCCATGCACTTGGCACATGTTGCCTTCCCCACAGTCTTTTGTGCACTGAGTTTCAGATTGTAGTTCAGTGTTGCTGGGGATGGTTTGGTGATGTAGATGGTCAGGGGGATCTGAGTAAGTTACGTTGCCTCAGTAGTTGGTGCTCTCATTGTTTGTTTGTTTGTTTGTTTGTTTTAATCCTGGATTTCCCTCAAATACCAAGGCTTTCCCCTACTCTTGGTTAACTACTCCTTTACTCTTGTGCTGGGCGTCCACACCACAGTGAGAAAGGGTGCCATGTTGTTTACCGTGGTTCTTGACCTCAATCCCTTTCAGCACACGTCTAAGTGGGTTTTTTTCCTTATAGCCTGCTCTGCTGTCCCCACAGTTGTCTGGTGCTAGGGGTTGAAGTAACTTCAGTCTCAGGTCACAGGTAGCCCTGTTCCAGTCTTGCAGAGGAAGAAAGAAATGTTAACCTGAAGTATAAAAAGAATTCATTAGCTCGCTTGTAAATACCGTACTGGGGTACTGGGCACGATGCAGTCAGACCTTGGCCTCATTGCCTCTGTGGAGTCCTTCCTTCCACTACAGAACTGAATCACTGAGTGTGGTCTGGTGTGCAGGGCATTTATGCAGAGTCTGGGGCAGCCAGCTGCGGGAGGCTATGTGAAATTATTTGGCTACTTGAGAACTTGAACGTGAGAAATTCAAACTATGCAACTGGTTGGCAGGTGGTACCTCCTAGCTCTTAAGCGCTTAAGCACATGTGATGAAGTGCATTCTCTGTGCCCTGCCAGCCTTCTGTGCTGTGAATAGTCCACGTTTCCTGAGCCGCTCTGGGTCCTTCAGCCAGCCATCGCTGTCATAGCATTGCATTCTTTTAAAATTAGAGCATGGCCAGGTTCCCAAAATAGTTGCAGTAACTGGGAATGCTGGGCGGGAGAAAGGGAGAGTGGCTGTCACTGAGTGCTCCTGTGGTCCATGGAACCCGTGGCTATACTGGTCTCACAGGCCATGCTGTGACTAAATTGCCCCGTGTCTCGGGCAGCCTCCTAAGATTTGCACTTCATCCTTAGCATCATGAGTATGTTATGGCAGAGGCCCGGGTCACCTCCTTAGGAAATCCTTGGCTGCTTGCATTCCTGATTTCATATTACTTTGCACTGTGTAGCAAGGCTGCTCACTCACCACAGCCTTTACTGGTCTTCTGTGGAGACCTGTTGCTCTGAATAGAGGCTTGGACCCCTAACTGTTGACCTGACTGATGGGAGATGAGTGTCTTGGTCTGTATACTGGAGCTGGCAATGCCAAATTGTTGCTAAGACCAGAGACTAGGTATATAGAATGGTCCTGCTGGGTGCTGGGCATTTGCTAATGACAACAAGATCAAGCCTCTGCTGTAACACTTTGCCTGCCCGAGCACATATCTTCCTTCTCTACAGATACTAGTCGCCCTCGATGTGCAAATATTCTTGCAGAATCAGGCTGTTGTTCACATGAGAGCTGAGCAGATGGTAACAGTGGTCCCCGGGCATTGGTCTGCATTGGTCTGTTCCACTTGGTCTGACCTGGTACACAGGTTGAGCTAGTAGGGGAGCTAAGCCAAGCTATTGTAGCTAAGAGGAGAAGGCATGGGCAGGATCCAGGCCTGATCCAGTCAGTGCCTAGGACAGTATTTAGGATTAGTGACTTGTGAGCACAGGGTCCTGGACTTCACCTGGTTGGTACACCTGTCAGTAAGCCACTTAACCAAGTACCAGGGCCTTCCAAGGTCTGAAGAAAACTGAGACTGCTTTTAGGAGATAGAACCTTATCTCCTAGGTGATCAAAGGGATTATCTAAAAGCACAGATTTCCCAAAGTATATTCAGCCTAGGTTGAGACCCCTGAGTGGCAGCCCTGGGAAACAAATTGGCTAGACTTAAGAAGTCTTGTGTTCTGGTACTGAGTACAGGTAACACAATGTTCCGATGACCTCTAGGGGCATCTCCCTAAGTGAGAACTGCCTTTCCCCAGTTCCTGAGAGGCCTGGTGGGGCAGTGCCAGGATGCTCAACTCAAGTACTTGCCTTCCATTCTTAAATCGCCTTTCTCATGAAGTTTGCTTTGTGATGGAGCATAGTAGATTTTCTTAAATACTTTAGCCATGTTTCCTCATTTTTTCAGTCTGAGGAATTCTAATCCATTGTAGAAAATATGCTCATTTCAAGATAAACATCCAAATAAGTAGATATTATGGAAAGCATTTGTTCTTGCTTTGTAGATTTTATATCATATTTTATTTCCCTGACCTCCACCCCCCACTTCTGTCTTTAAGACCATACTGTAAATTAACAAAGGGGCAGTATCAGAAATAATGAAGAGAGGGTGTCCCTAGGCTGGGGATAGATGTAAAAGTTTAATATGTTGAAGTGCCCAGAGGCATCTTGGAGGGATTTCACCAGGATTTGAAGTCAGGTGGATTTAGAAGGAAGAACCCACAGGGGAAGCTATTGAGTCCCTGAGAGGGCAGATACATGGTAGTTACAGATAAGCCTTTCTCTAGTTTTGAGCCTAGCCTTTAACGGCTGAGCCATCTCTCCAGCCTGATAAGCCTTTCTCTGACTCAGTAATTCTGTGCTCAAAACAGAGCAGGAGCACTTGTCTCTCTGTCTTGACTCTACTCTGCTATTTACGTCATCCCCTGCCTTGGTTTAACCTCTCAGCCGAGGGTACTGGCCTGGATGTCCCCTGTCTTCATAATCCATGAAGCCCACTTATGCCAGCCCGTGCTGTCCTCTTCTGTTCCTGTTGGCTGTCAGAGATGAGGAGCCACCTCCTGCCCACCTCCCGGGCAACTGAATGTGGATGATAAATGCATCCAGATGTTACAGTCTGAAGGGTTTACAGTGACAGAACAGTTTCATTTCAGAATATGAAGTGGGTTTGCATGTAGAGCTGACTGAACATTTTTAGCGTGTAGCTTGTAGAGCTAGCACCATTTCTGAAACAACTGAAAACAGGAGATAGATAATATTTTATGTCCTGTCAAAGAAGCGCGATCATTACCATGACAACAGTGTAAGACAGGTGTGGGCCTGCTGCTTAGATGTTTGTGAATGTAGCTGCATAGTGGTGCACACCTGTACTTCCAGCACTAGGGAGGAGAGGGTCTCTGGGAGCTTGAGGCCAGCCTGGTCTACATAGTTATGTTCCAGGACAGCCAGAGCTATATAGTGAGACTTTGTCTTAAAAATAAACACCAGGTGCTGAAAGTCTTATCGTGAGCACGTGGTGCTGTGTGTTTGTCTTGCTTGCCCCAGCACTCCAGAGCTGCTACACCTCTGGGTACTTTGCATTTACTCCAAGGAGTGCATTATAAGATATTGTAAGTGGTTATGGGGAAGTGTGTGGAATGGAATGTGGTTAGCTGGAGATTTTGAATTATTGATCATGTTACTTGGTGTTCTTAGTGACCTGGAAAGCCTCCTGTTTATGATAAGTAAGAATGTAGGATTTGCTTCATTAAGTTTATACATGGCATAGTATTTTAATTAGAATAGAACATTGAAGACTTTATTTGAGGCCGACTAGGAAGAGAAAATGAGAGGTTCTATGGGTTAAGCCTTAGAGTCACAGAGTCGCATCTGCTGTTTTCAGGGTATAGAGATTGGATTTGGCACACAAAATCCTAGAGCCCTTGACAGGAGGGAGAGATGGCACATTAGAATGCAGCCAGCCCTGTGACAGCTGCCCTTGAGTGTTCAAATATGGAGTTCTCTTACGGTTTTAGTCAGATGAAATAGACCATTGAGAGGAGTGCTTCTGTCCTCAGTACGTTCCCACTTAGCACATAGCTTCCTGTTGTGGGTCCCCAGGGAGTCCTTTCACCTCCTGAGAATAGGCATGGTAGACAGGTACCTTCTCTAGGAGGAGGGGCGACGGATGCCTTCCTGGCAAAGAAAGTAAAGGGATGTTCACACGGCAGTATTTAGGATCTCACTCATCACCCAGCTTCCCTGAGCCTTTTATGTCTCCTCCCCTAAGTATCCCAGAGAGGAATAGTCTTCCACATTGGTAAAAGAACATAGCAGGATTACAAGGGTCACAACACCTGGCTAGAGAGACTTTTGAAAAAATAATAGTACCAATAAACCTTAATGCCCTTGGATTTATAGTAAAAAAAAAAAAAAAGACAGTTTTTACTGTGTTTCTGTTTTAGCCACCTTTTGCTATCTTTACTTTTATAGTAAAATCTCATTTAGAATTTGGGAGAACTGGTCTTCCATTGTAGAATCTAGAACAATAAGGAAATAAGATGTTGGTTAGATTTGGGAGGAATGGCCACACTATTTTCTTCATAAAAGTTGTGGTATATATATTGTAATCTGATACTGTTTTTTAAGACAGTCTTAAAATGTAAACCAAGCTGGCCTTGAGTTCAGAGTAATTCTTCTGGCTCTACTTCCTGCATGCTAGGATTACAAGTGTGTATCAGCACACCCCGCCTTTACAATTTATTATTTATCACTTTTAAAAACTTTTTTTTTTTTTTTTTTGAGAAGAGGTGTAGGGGCACACACCTTTAATTCTACCACTTGGGAGGCAGAGGCAGGTAGATCTCTTTAGTTCAAGGTTAGCCTGCTTTATGGAGTGAGTTCAAGGACAGACAGGACTACAAAGAGAAACCTTGGTTTGGAAAAACAAAACAACAGCAACAACAACAGCAAAAATTGTGACATAGGGTATATCCTTGGTTTATCCTGGTTGACCTGAATCTTGCTAGACTGGCCTTAGATTTAAGATGATCCTCTTGTCTCTGCTTCTCTATTGCTGGCCTTCTAGGTATTTACCACCATGCCTGGCTCCAGTTATAAACACTTTTTTGTAGGTGGTCCCATGGCACTGGGCGCCCTGACATTGTTGTGTAGGCCTCTCCTCCCCATAAAAGCTAAAACTGCTAGTGGATGGACTTGTTCTACTGTTGGATCCAGCAGCATCACCTGGGTATAGACTGCGGCATCTTTTGAGTTGTGGGTGTGCTTGTGCTAATGAACAGTGCTGAGCAATCACCCACTACCTCTGGTAGGGAAGACTGGCACACGGTGGGAACTAAAATCCAGTTCAGGGTTGGAAAGCATGCCCCCGACGTGTCAGCGGTGGAGGTGGAGTACCGCAGTTACTGACCTATGGAAGCTGTGTTGATACCAGCTCACTCAGTACCTGCCAGGGAGCTTGTAATCCACAGGATCTGTGGTCCTTTTCCTGCTTGGTGCCGACTGATTCCCTCAGACCGTTGTCTTGGTAATCACACCCTCAGTTTACTCAGCACCCTTGCTTAGAACTAGTGTTCCTTATCTGTCCAACATAGTCTTCCATCTGCAGTCTCTAAGGACCTTGCTAAACTGTCTGTCCTGTGGTTTGATTTATTTCTATAATTGATGATGTGAATATTGTATGCTTTTAAGAAAGAGGGAGATGGAAGATTCTGGAAGCAGAAGGAAGAGTGGAGAACACAAGGAGACAAAGAACACGGTCCATACTTGGAAATTTGACGCAGAGGAATGGAGCTGAAAATACCACTGAGGAGAGGCCAGTTGGTCGGATCTGCACAGAGGTGTAATGGAGCATGTCTGGAGCATAGTCAGGATGAGTCCAGGGGAGGGCCGACAGCCAGGCAAGTGAGCCAGTGTGCTAGCCTCAGTCTGGGGATGCTCTGTGCTAGCTGGGGCCACAGTAAATCCTAGCTCGGCAAGGCCTGAGATAGGAGTCAGGGAGACAGGACTGTGGAAAAGAGCGCTTAGAACTTGTTCACTTGTAGGTGTATAAAAGTTAGTCTAAGAATCGGGATTGCTGCCCTGTCCATCTATCTGTTCTTCATTTGCTTCATTTGTCCTTCGCTGCAGTCCAGGAGTCACCCGCTTTGTGGCCAGAGAAGCAGGGTGTTGGAGCCCTCCTACTGTGGTGCAGTGGAGACCTGGGTGTATTCCTAGGACTACTAGTTCCCAAATGTGTATTTCCTCCTGCTCTGTTCTGCACATCCCACCAAAGTCATGACCACACTGTTTACCAGAGTATGTTGTTACCCAGCTTCCTCAGGAGTCATCATGGTCAAAGTACAAGACTGGGCGTGGGTCCTCAAGCAGTGGCATTAAGAACCAGTTTCACTTGTACCCTTATGTGGCTTTCCTTGTAGTAATTGCCAGGGAGGCTATGTGGTGACAGAGATGTCCTGCCTTAGTCCAGGACATGGTTCATTCAGACAATAGTGCAGACACCCAGGAGCGACCTGGAGAGACCATGCTTGAGTCCTGTGTTTACCCTGATACTACCTGTGATTACCCTGTTAACCTAGACGCTCCAGACCTCTTTGACCATCCCAAATGTCGTACTCTCCAAAAAAGAGTAAGTCATAGGTAGCCTCTGTCTTCTCTCTTACCATTCCAGGACTTCCTAGTGGAATCTGTTTTGCTTCAGGAGCTGATGGGACGTGCAGTGTCCGTCCCACTCCTGCTAAGGCAGGGCCACGTAGGAAAGCTGCTCTGAGACTGTGTAGAGTGAGATCAAGTACTTCGATGTTCTAGTTCTGAGAAGTGACTTTCTGCCTTGCCAATCATGTGGGTCATGGAGTTGGTTTTTGTTTTTTAAACTTTGTCTTCCCATGGAAGAGCTTTCATGAAATCTGTAACTTTTCATTGGGGTTTCTAAGAGGTGAGATGTGTGTTTAACTGTGTTTACTGTGGACAAAGCTAACACTTACCTACCAGTCTCTTGTCAAGTGCTGATCTAGGATTTTGCATAAGCCAGCTTCCTAGGCCTCTGAGGACTTAAGGGCAGCTGTGCTCTCACCTGCTTGAAGGTATTGTGCAGCTGTGGGGGAAGTGGCATTTTCTGGCTTTTCCAGCATGTCAGATAATTATACAATGCCAAGAGTCTGATTATCATTGGGATAATTTCATGCTCAATTATATTTAGATGAATTCAAGTAAGTGATTCTATTTTAATTGTAACAGATCCAAAGACAGTTAATTCTATATTCTTTAGAACTGTAGTTTTCCTCTGAAAGATGGTTTTTAAAATATTAAAATTAAGTCATGTCAGGCTTTATTTATTTTTGCTTTGACAGAGAGTTGGAGTAGGGAACAGTTTTGAATGTCAGAAATATCGAGTTGTCAGAGAACCCTTCCCTTAGTCTCTATTTAGAAAGAAATTGCAAGCATCTAAGCTAGAAGGGCTCCTTGTGACAGGGGTGGCGCTTTATGAAAGGAAGTGCACAGCCTAATGGTGTTCAGATAAGCACTGAGAACAGCTGCAGTGATAAGCATTGTACACCACGGCGAGCCTTCCTGTAAGTTATTATTTTTCTAGAGCCTTCTGTGTCCTGTGTATTTTATTTTATCATTGGAGATGGGATCTGGGCTACTTGATCCCTCCCGGAGTCTCTGGCATTAGCAACACTGTGAACAGAACATTCCTTACCCATGGATTCTGCATCTATGACTCCACCGACTACAAATTGGGAATATCTGGGAGAGAGAATTAGATTCTAGAAAGTTCCCAAAAGCAAAACTTGAATTTGATATTTGTTGAGAAACATGCTAAAACCCATATGAATAGAGTGATATGTATGCATGCAGCTCCTGCCTCTCAGGACGGTTTCCTCTAGCCCCCATTGAGCACTGTGGACTGTAGTTAGACCTGCTGTGGCTACACTTGTACTGAACATGTAGGCTTTATTTTCCTTGTCATTATACCATAAACAATATAGTTAGGTATCATATAGAGTATAGATATATGATTTAAAGTGTGAAGGTATGCATAGTTATATACATACATTACACTATTTTTTTGATGTTGTTTTGTGTTTTGCTTTGTTTTTCATGAGAGGCTTAAACATCCCCCAGTGTTTACATACACTGGCATGCACCAGACTGCCTTTCCAGCCAGCCATCTTCTACATTGTATCAGAAGATAGGATAAGGAGAACTTTGCACTCAAGGATGCTCTTTCTAGCGTATACATCAGACAGTGTATATGGACAAGGCTGTTCCTTACAGCTGATCTTGAGAAGTTATATCACTGAAATTCCCAAGTTCCCAGTGACAAACCAGGTTACAATCCTACCAGAGTTCACTCTGAGTAACCAATGAGTTGATTAGGCTTAGTTACAGAGATAGAGTGAGGGGCTGTGGGGAGGGCATAGGTGGCCTTGAAGTAGTCACACTGGAAAGTTTGCACCCAGCAGGCACAGTTGAACTCATGGAGATTGTAGTAGTTTCTCGCTTGGAAGAAGATGTCATGCAACAGGTTGACTTTTATGTGCCTACCTAGTATTCCAGTTTCCTGAAATTCAGTATATTTCTAAACAGAACTTCCTACTGAAGCAAACAAAATTCTAACTAGATCTAGTGGATCTCCTTTACAACTCTTCAATTCAGCCAGTTTTCTCAAGAGCCCTTCCCTCTGGTGTAATTTGAACACCCCCTCTTTTTTTTTTTTTTAACCCTTCCCTGTTCCTTCCTGTCATCAATGTAAACAGCTTCTGACTTCTACCCCTGGACTTCTCCAGACCACAGCTTACAACAGTCCTTATTCTGGGTATCTTGTGCCTGACCCTCAAGTCCTTCCTTTCATGCTGCATCTTCACTAATTTCTAGTAGCACCCTTCTACACCCCAGGTCCTTGTGTGAGCTGCCTTCCCCATCTGGGGCCCTGCCTTTTGTGGGGGGGGGGAGGGGGGGTGTGGTAATTCTAACCCTACCCCAGCTGGCTTCTAACTGCCTTCTGGAGCTTTCCCCAGCTGCCGGTACCATCCTCTCTACCCTGTGTTTGGACTAAACCTACCAGCTGTATTGTTCATTTTGCCTTCATTTGTACCTGGGTTTCTGTCTGTTCTCAGCTTGGGTCTGTTTACTTTTTATTTCCCCAAAGACATGTGACTCAAGAGCACATAGTTTACACCCCACCCCTTGTAACTTGGATCCAACAAGGCTACTTTTCATGGTTTAGGTGGCCTGTTTGATTTTATAACCAGTATGGAAGGATCGTGGTTGTGCTCACATTGCTTTTTGTTTTTTCTAGACAGGGTTTTTCTGTGTAATTCTGGCTATCTTAGAATGCAATTTGTAGACCAGAATGCCCTTGAACTGACAGAGATCCGCCTGCCTCTGCCTCTGCCCCTCTGCCCCTCTGCCCCTCTGCCTCTCTGCCTCTCTGTGCTTCTGCCTCCTCTGCCTAAGTGCTGGGATCAGACATGTATCCCAGCATGCCTGGCTGTGCTCACATTCTTAAAGCTTCCAGCAGGGACAGTTTATGGAGTAAATGTCCCTTTCAAGTAAATTAACTAAAAGTTAGAAAGAAAAGAAACATAGCTCATGGCAGTAACCTGTAAATCTTTTACTTTCTAATGTGGCACCATACAGCAGATTCAAGAGTGCTTCCTGTTTATCACTGCAATAAACTCCTGGGGAAGCCAGTATGTGATGCTTTTGCTAGTCTATCACTGAAAACCCTCTCCAGATATACAAAGGTGTGCCTAGAGAAAGGGAAATGAACATCTTTAGTGGTGGTTGTCTTTTCTCCTCCTGCTGTCCGGCCTGTGTGCACCTGCTTCCCTGGCTGGTGTTCTGCTCTGCAGTTCTGACCCACAGTAGACAGGGCTTCTCCTTACCCTTAGTCCCCATCCTTCAGTTAGCATCCCTGCTGCCTTGTCTATGTATCTTCATCCTGTGACTTAAAAAATTTCCCCTAGGAATTCTAGCTCTGAAATATTTAAAATGTTGACTTCAAAGTCAGCGGAACTGTGCCAGGCACACTTGTGAAGATAAATGAGGAAGCTTTTGACAAGGGACAAAGCCAAGGTCCATTAATGCACACAGGACGCGGGGTGGGTGTCTCAGGGAGGCTGGGCTTGTGCTCTTGTACGGAGAGAAGAAAGCCTTACACAGAAACAAAAACAGATGACTTTAACCTTATAGGAAATGATTCCAATGGGACAGGAGCTCCTTGACACTCAGCTTCTGGAGTAGGTCTTCTGGCGGCCCAGCAACTCTGGATGCAGAGAGGGTCCTGGTGCCTCTGGCTCCAGACCACTCCTGGACTTCATGTAGCTTGGGTTACAAAACTACAGCGCACATTTGGAGTGGCTAAGAGGATGATGTGCAAGGGTGTGTCTGCATATAACCCTGTGATTACAGAGTGGTACCCAGGGCCATGGCTTCCTCAGACACCGACTCTGAGACCTTGGGCATTGTTTCAGGAAAACCTTAGGCCTAACCTCTAAGGCCAAAGCTCATATGCTTACTGGGTACTAATATGGATAATATTCCTGTCCTCTTTGCATATCAGAGATTCTGCTCCTGTCCAATAGATCCAAGGAGATGTCAGACTTTTCAGTGAGTTTATACCATAGGAATATTAAGTATGCATGGAATTTAGTTTTAAGAAAATAGCTTTTGGGTCTGGAGAAATGACAGAAATGGAGAAATCACTTTATAGAACCTGAATTTGAGCTTTAGAACCCATGTGAGAAAAAACAAAACAAAACAAGACAAAAAAAAAAAAGGCATGTTGGTGCACACATGTAATCCCATAGTGTAGGAGACAGATAGATACTGATCTGTGGAATCTTGGGGCTCACTAGCCAGCCAGCTTAGCCTACTTGGCAAGTTCCAGGCAAGCAAAAAAGGTAGGTAGTATCTCATTGCCCCCACCCTCCTGCATCGTGTGTGTGTGTGTGTGTGTGTGTGTGTGTGTGTGAGAGAGAGAGAGAGAGAGAGAGAGAGAGAGAGAGATTGTGTGTATGTGAGAGAGATTGTGTGTGTGTGAGAGAGAGCGTGAGAGAGAGATTGTGTGTGTGAGAGAGAGATTGTGTGTGTGTGTGTGTGTGTGTGTGTGTGTGTGTTTGTATCTCATACAAGTAGCCTTTGACTCTGATCACATTAGTTCAAAGCTGGAAATGCCTCCCCCTGATCCCTAGACATGGGTGTCCTTGACTTTCTTTCCTAAGGCGTAAGTTAGGGTTGTAGGCTTACACTCTGAAAGCAGTGCTGAGCTCACCTCACTTCACAAATGGGCACAGTGAAGAATAGCTCAGGCAATGGTAGTGCTGGTGGATTAGGGGCAGAGGGAAGTGTGGGAAGGAGGTGAGACTGAGAGGAACTTGGAGGGCTCTGCAGGGCCCAGTGTTTTGCAGTGGTGAAGAGCAGTGAGGGCTTTCAGGAAGAGGGTGTTTGTGATCAACAAGAAATTCAGCAGTCCATGGCCGAAGGACCACTTGCAGAGAAATGTGGAATAGTTATCTGGGTCAGGTGTAGGTTTCTCTTCGGGATGTAGGCTTGAATGTAGGGATTTGCTGAAGGGCTTGATTCGATAGTAGCATGATAAACTGTGTTTTGCAGTGCTTTGCTTCTACACAGGCGCCTTCTGTAGTGAGAGCAGGAGACATGGGCAGGAATGAGCAGCGTGAAGGTCCGTGTAGATAGAACTGGGAGTGCGTCAGCTGAGAAGGGCCGAGGTCCGACACAGTCACTTGTCAGGTGTAAGTAATATCTGAGCTTCGCCCTGGGCAGAGGGCAAGGCCAGGGTGGAAGCTGGCAGGTGGCAGAGTTGTGTATCATTAGCATGAGTCAGTGAGCCAGGGGCTTGAAACTAGGACAACTGCCTCCCGTACTCATGAAATGATCCACAGAAACAGGAAGAATGGGACAGATTAGAAGTCAGCAGTCTAAGCACCCTGGGGAATGATCAGACAGTGCCAGTGAGATCTCCAGAATAACCTATGGAAACACCCCAGATTCTGCGACAGAAATGCGCATTACCTTGAAAGCACACCTCCTCTTGGAAGTACACCTGTCTTACCAGGACCCCCTGCTTAGTTGCTCACAAGATACTGCCATGTGGAGCCACCTGCTTGTATGGGCAGTTAGTGTGGAAAACATCTCACAGACAGGAATGGGTTGGACTCAGTGACTAAGAGGGTGTGCAGTAGAAAGGGGAGATAAAAGAAAGAAATTTCCTCCTGGATCCCAGCCCATGGGCACAAGTTATGGGATGGGAGAGAAAGAAATATTAAGATGAGGAAATCAGTATGAAGAGTCACCCTGGGAAGGTGCTGAGTGTGAGGTGCCGAAAGCTCAGAAGAAATAGCAGCACAAATTGGGGTGAAAGTCAGGCCTACCCACTCATCCATCCGGCAAAGAGATGTTGCACAGCTGTGATACATCTGCTACTGTTGGAAGCCGACACTGGAGAGTTGTACATGGAAATGATTATGAAGAGATTCTAGAAAAGGCTGAGGACAGAGGCTGTAGGGTTCCTGAGAGGACGGAGACATGGGCAAGGGAGCAAAAGGAAGACCCAGAGGGAGAAAGAATGTAACACTCTCACGGAGATGTGCAGCCAACAGCAAGTGCTGCCTCAGTACCTTCCTCACTGGAGAGGAGGTGTGGTTCGCCCCCTTCCTGACCAGAGAGCACAGCTGCAGTGAGCCCCTAGTCTCCAGAGAGTGGTTTTCTGAGTTGTTGGCTCCTTTGAGGCCAGAGAACTTATACAACCTTTTACCCGTTTGTTGTTTTTTTTCCCCACAACTCTCATCTTGGCTTACTGGACATTTTCTTCCTTGTCATTTCTCAAACTGATGGTGCCAGATAACTACTCAGCAGATGCCAAGTGGCCTAACCTTTGGATACACTCATGTCTCGCTTCCTGCTGCCTAGGTTTGCTTCTCATGTTGATTTTTGGACCTCTCCTCTCCACACATGCATACTTCCCAGGTCCTCTGCTGACTGACTCTGTGGTACAAGATGCAGCACCTACCTCAGTTTGCCCTGAGCTCCTTCCATGTTCTTCTGTGAGTCTCCCTGCTGGCCTGCAGCATAGTGTTGCCCCTTGACATTAAAACAAAACAAAACAAAACAAGCCCTTTTTCTTGAGGTGCGTCTTGATTTCCATGTCCTCAGACAGATTGGGCTCTGAGTCTTTACTTGTTTCCCATTCTGTAGGCTGAATTAGCTGTGAAAAAAGGGGGAAAACGATTGGATTTTACCAAAACCTGAAAATACACCATAATTACCACTTCCCATTCTGCTCAAAAGTCCCTTTCCTTGGGTTCTTTAAGTTTTAAAGGAGCACTGTCTTATTTTTGTAGGTTGCTTTTGCTGAACATTCTGGTGTTAGCTTTTTTCTACAGTCTCTATTTATTGACCTGTTTTGTTAAAACGTGACATTTTTGGAGACTGGAGAGATGGTTCAGTGTTTCAGAATACTGACTGTTCTTCCAGAGGATCTGGGTGCAGTTCCCAGTACCCACATGAATACTAACAGCTGTCAGAGGATCATAAGCAGGCAAATGTCCAGCTTAATGACCAGCAAGATGGATAGTGTAACAAGACACATCATTACTGCTCTGCGCCCTGTGTGGGCAAGGCTTCTTCCCAGATGAGACCCTTCCTTGTCCCATCATCACTGTCCTGACTTCAGGGATTCAGTATTTCTTTTTCAGTATCCTATCAAGTTAACTATAACAATGTTGTTGATGAGTGAACAATATGCAGTAACATTTCATTTTGGTGGGTTTACACACTTTACATATGGTACATTAGTGTGGCCAGATAATGTCAGATTGCCAGATTGCTTCCCTAAGTTTCTGTAGCAGATGATACTCCTAAAATAAGGTAACACACTCTACTATAAAATCTTCTCATCTGTATTCCATTTCTCATTGCTGTGGCAAAAGTAGCAAAACAGCTGAGGAAGGCTAGGGGTTATGTTGGCTTCGTGCCTGAGGGCAGTGAGGTCAAGGCATGGCAGCAAGAGCAGGAATTGCTGGGCTCCGCAGTCAGGAAGGAGCAGAGAGATGGGGCCTAATTCTTAATTTCACCTAGAATTCTGGTCTTCCAAGACTCCAGCCCATGGAATGGTGCCCTCTTCAGCTAGAATTGCTGCAGAACTTGCACATGTTCAAAGATTCTAGGGTTTCCTAGAGGATTCCAGACTCCGCCAAGATGACGGAGAAGATTAAATGGCACACTGTACCTTGACGTTGTCAGTCTTATTTTCCTCAGTCTTTTGGATATAAAATAGCTATTCACTGCTTTCGTGTGTATCTTCATGAACAGTTATGTATCTGTCTGTGTTTGTGCCATGTTGCACATATGTCAGTCAGATGACAATGTAGGAATAGGTTCTCTCCTTCCATTGTGTGAGACCTAGAGATAGAACTTAGGCTCTCGGCATTGGCAATAAGTATTTTTATCCATTGAGCTATCTCTCTGTACATTGGTATTTTTTGTAGGCCAATAAGGGGATGTACTTGGTGTCTGCCTCCTGATTTGTTATACCTCATAGGAGAGTGGAGCATTCTTTCCTACCTTCACCAGACATCACTGTCCATCCACATGGACAAAGGGGAGAAAGGAGAGCAGACTTCCCTTCAGAGCTGCACCTAGCGCTTGCTCCCTTCCATGTGCCTGTGGCTGGAGCTGCCTGAAGGCTGGGAAGTGCAGTCGTGTTCTGAGTATGGTGTTTACCTGGCCAGCCTTTACACAGGCAGATCAGGAGACCACTGCTGAGTTGAAACCTTAGAAACATTTAGCCCCAAGAAGAGGCTAAAAAATGTGATTGCTTTCAAATTTGTTATCTTTTAGTGAACTGTTCTATGATAAATGACGTTGTCTTTCATCTCATTAAAACTTTACTTGAAGAGTTGTTTGCCAAACCTTCTTTTTACTTTGCCTTCAAAAAACATGATTATGAAAAGGGATGTTAGGAAATGTAAGGACTAAGTAAAACCTTAACTGAAGCTCATAGTGCATCTGTTTAGGTGAGTAGCTAGGAGCAAAGTCATGATTGTAGTTTGCAAATGTGGAAGTCAGATTTGTAGTCATTTAATTGTGAAATAGGTCTCTGATTTTATAAAATTAATGTTCATTTTAAGCTAAAATACACAAAATAGAAGATAGCAGTTTTAAGCTAATGCATGTGGGAGTTTGTGGGCTTAAAGTACTGTTGTGCTCCCACACACTTTATGTTGTGTAACCTTTGCTCTCCTCAGGTATGGCGTGAGTCCCGAGAACATTATCCTCTATGGACAGAGCATTGGCACTGTCCCCACTGTGGACCTGGCCTCGCGGTATGAGTGTGCAGCCGTCATCCTCCATTCCCCTCTGATGTCTGGTTTGCGTGTGGCTTTTCCAGATACCAGGAAAACATACTGCTTTGATGCTTTCCCCAGGTGAGCTTACAACTGGACAAGCGAGAAGTCGACCAGTGTTCAGAGTCCACGTTTCTATTAATTTCTAAGTATTGGCTGCACGCCCCTCTATGCCAGGCACCCCTGGCTATCACTGTAGATGTGAGGCAAATGTAGCACACTAAGATTTCAGCTGTAACATGGCAGCATGTCCTGAAGGAACTTCCAGTTCTGTATTCATTTATTCTGGGACCTGTAGTGCTCAGTTACTGAATAGCTATACACAAGAGGTGTCAAGAAGCAATTAGCCCTGGCTGGTATAGACCCTGAACTAAAAACAAGCACACATAAGACATTTCTTTTTTCAGTCAGAGAATATGGGTGAGGGGAAAGTGACACTATAATCTTTGTGAAAAGAATAAAAAGATAGCCCTGGGGATGACTGAAGCAGCCTTCCTGATCTTATACTTTGAGACTGTCCCTGCAGAGATACTCTGCCCTGGGACAAGCATAAGACCCAGTTGTGATCATCCTGAGGCCCCTCCTGCTAGCTGACCCCTGCTGTTCTCTAGCTCCTCCTAATGGAAGGGAACCAATAAATGTAAAAGCTGTGAGCAAAATGTTTGCTTTGCAAGTTCTTCTTGGCTAATTGTTTTGGTTTTTTATTTTTTAAGTGATAATGTGAGAAGTGTTTTTAAAGTATTTGCCCCCTAGGTTTTCCCCACAGTGCATTGCAGAAGCTAGCCAGCTTGCATTGCACTTTCCAGGAAAACATCAGCAGGAGGAATGCATGGTCCAAATGAAGATTTTGGTTGACCTATTAATTGCCACTGTTCTGCTGTCACTGGAGAAGAAAATACAGCATTTGGCTGCATGACGTTATGTTCTGAGTGTCTCATTTCACAGGAAGAGACCTTTGTTAGTGTCTTGGCTGATTCTCAACATGTGTAGCTTGTACCAGGCTTCACTGAAACTGCTTCCTGGGAATGGGACACTGCATTTCTGGTGGCGTGGCTGTGAATGCTAAGTAGGGTTGACATGCCTGGCAAATGTGGCCTTATTTGTGCTGAATTGGTAATGAGAGGCAGTTTGTTTAAAGACATGTTTTGTGGGAAGCAGTTCCAGGAGTTACCTTGGCAACAAAATGATGAGATTAGCTTATATCTTATAATGTAGCCACTGAAACTAGTTCCCTTGTAACTAATTATACTGTATTAATTAATAACAACCCAACAACAAGTGCTTTTTGTCTGATTCACCAGGCATTGAAGTCTGGCCCTTCAGTTAGCCTTCCCAGCAGCTTTGAAAAGTTGATCCAGTTACTGTATTCTTTACAAATCAAGCCAAAAGCAGTGACGTCACTGGCTTCGTAAGGTTGGAGACAAAGAGGCCACCTCTCCCTAAATTATTGATGGAATAGATTTCAAGCCATTAATGGCTACACTGGCTTTCATCATTAATTGGATTTGGAAGCATTTTCTTTTATGCTGTTCCTTGCTGTCAAATGGCAGAATGTTGTCTTTCTCAAAGGGAAGACGGCATTCATGGTTCCTTCCTGTGTTAAAAAGATAGAGATTGAGTCCTGCTCATGTTCAGTGTTGTTTATCATCTGCCTTTGCAAACAGGGTCGGTCAGACAGTGACTTTCAACTTGAGATGCCCTCTGCAGACAGTAAGAGATTTCCATAAATAGCAGCCTGGGATATAGTCTCAAGCCTGTCATAACTGTTGAGTAAATACATTTTTTAATTGAGTATAATTGAAGGCTTATAAAGCAAGGCACTTTAAAATTAAATCCAGGAGAAGAGTAAGTTTTTGGTACAAAAACTGGTCTGCAAAACTGCAAAATGGTCACAGAGGCTCTGATCTTCACTGGTCCTGTGGCTTCTGGGGTTTTGGAGTCTTTCTGGGGTGCCTTTAAGCAGTTGGCGGCTTCATGAGTTGTTCATGAAGACTGTGACACTCACTTACAGACCTTTGGAATGTGTAGCTAATGTTAGCCCTCTTTATTGTCTCCCTGGCCTGGTGCCTGTTATTTTATAATCTCTGAGCTTCAGTTCCCTCCCTGATCAAACAGCAGTCAATTCCTCATGGGTCCTTTTTCATAAGGATTAAGTGAGACTTCATGTGGACTGTGCAAAGTGCTCTGCTCTGACGGATGCTGGCTGGTGTTATCAGTCAGGCAGACTCCCACAGATCGTCCCCATCTGTATCCTGCTGCAATCCTGACTGAGGAGCACTGTAAAACAGAGTCAGCAGCAAGCAGGTTTGGGCGGAAGGACAGATGGAAAGAGATCTTTATTCATGGCGTACAAAACCATCACCCCATCAGAACAGTCCCCCAATCACCCAGCCTGGTACAAGCTGATGACCCTTCGCTCCTCCCTGGGATGTGTGTGAGAACCTAAAGCACAACAGTCTTGAAGGTCCATGAGAAGTCGCCCTGTGCGAGTACATTTCTATAAACAGTTGGAGTAAACTCTAAGCACCACATTAAACTTTTGATGGTACTGAGTTTTGTTTTTGTTTTTTGGTGTTTTTTTAGTCAAAAAGTTAGTTCTCTGCTTTTATGAAATGGGACTTGTTTAAAAACATGTTTTTTTAAAGATTTTTTTTTTTTATATGTGTGAGTGTTTTGCCTGCATGTATGTGTACCACATGTGTGGTTGGTACCGAAAAATGCTAGAAGAGGACATCAGATCCCTTGGAGCTGGGGTTACTGATGGTGGCGAGCACCATGTGGATACTAGAAGTTGAACCTGGGTTCTCTACAAGAGCAGCAAGTGCTATAAACCGCTGAGCCATCTGTTCAGCCTGGATTTGTTTCTTAAGAGTTCTGAGAATTTGAGGAATATCCAGTCCCACTTTACAGAGCTATTCATTCAGATTTAGCAAGTGCTTGTTTGTTTATATCTTAAAGTCTTCTCAAAATATTAAATCAAAATTAGTTACTGTTTTTCTAGTTTGATGGCTTTAGTTGTTTTTAATAAAACTACTTTTTAAAAAAAATCACTAAATTCAATATAGTATTCTTGATGGGATGTTGGAATAGGAAAGAGACATGGAAAAACAAGTGAAACCCAATTAGAGTTGGGAGGTTTTAATTAATAGGAAATACTAAAGGTGGTTTCTTGGTTTTGACAAATACATTATGGTAATGGCTGCTGTTAGCCCAGTAGAAAGTGAGTTAGGAGTTATGGGCATTGGTAATATCTTTCTTTGCCATAAATCCTAAATGATTCCAAATTTTTAAAAAAAAAATATGTTAAGGAAAAAATATTAGAAAAACAATGGGAAAGCAGGCTGAGCCATTATAGTATATCAGTGTGAGGTTGTCTCATGGGCATCCTCACACTGTATACCTGGGCATCACTCCTAGTTAGGAGGGCATGGCACAGCTCTGTGATGCCCAGCTGGGATGCTGGTGGTGAGCTTGGCAGGGCAGCATTTCCTTCTCCTGTGAGTGTGACTAAAGGAGTCCTTTTCTCCCCCTCCCACTTCTGTCTTGCAGCATTGACAAGATATCTAAAGTCACCTCTCCTGTGTTGGTCATTCACGGTACTGAGGATGAGGTCATCGATTTCTCCCATGGCTTGGCGATGTATGAGCGCTGTCCCCGTGCTGTGGAGCCCCTGTGGGTTGAGGGGGCTGGGCACAATGATATAGAGCTCTATGCACAGTACCTAGAACGACTAAAACAGTTCATATCTCACGAGCTTCCCAACTCCTGAAGACGGCAGCCAACCTTACCTCATTACTGTGAAGCGAGGAGCCTTGTTTGCACACGCTTTGACTGGATTTAACAGTGATACCCAATAACCACAGAGAAGGGCCCAGCCTTTGTGTGTTCTTCTTAAAGAGCTAACACAGTCTGTCTTTTGTACCTAATCTCCACCTTCCATTAGGCTGAGCAGCTGGATTCTCAGCTGCAAGACCTTGCAGGAGTGGGAACGAGAGCTGACCGTGAGGACTGTTTCCCAGGGCCGTAGACTAAAGTGTGATCAAGTCTGTTTCCCCCCCTGTCACCTCTGATTCCCCCACCGGTGCAGGATCACCGTCTCACCCATGTGCCGGTGTTTGACCTGCGGCGCTTTCAGCCCTGGTGCCATGGGTGAGATTCATTTGTGAAGCTATGGTAGTATAACTGGAAAACTGTTGTGAGAAATCCTCCATTAACTTGTGTTAACACGCCAGTCTTTCCCACACACATGAAGAATGATTTACTGGAACTATCACTAACAGCTTCATCAACTGTTACCATTTAAATACAACTGGAATATTCTTAAACAACAGGAAACTGGGGTTTTTTTAAGTGTAAATTTATTACTAGCCAAGAGTTTTAATATTTTGATTGTCTGGTCTAATAGAGCCTGGCCGACTTTCCTTCTGTAAAGTCCTCCTTGTCGGCTTTCTTAAAGTCCTGTACATATTTGCAATTACATTGTGCACAGATTCTTAATGGATAGATTTCTTTTGTCAGGCTCCAACAACAGACTGCAGATTCCTTGTTTGTATTGTAAATGATTGAATACATTTTGTTAATATGTTTTTATTCCTATGTTTTGCTATTAAAATTTTTATAACATTTCCAAGACAAAAATTCCAAGTTTCTGCTTTGAAGAATTTAGGTAATTAAATTACCCTAAGCTGATCTCTTAGTTTAGGAGTTATTTGGGTTTTGACACTGGAGTTGTGCCAGGTGAATATCAGAAATGAGATGCTTAAATCACTACACTACTTGTATTGGTTGCAAGATTGGGTTTGGGGTCGTTTAGTCTTATTTTAGTTCTTTTCCTTTTTTTTTCAAATTTAAAGCCTTAAATGTACTGTAAGCCTCAGATCGTTGTACAACTGGATCGCGTTGGTTGCCAGTTTGTGTGCTGTTGCCTGGATGCGGCACGGTGGTTGGTAATGGAATAAAGGACGCATGGATCAGAATGTGGACTTGTGTGCTCCTTCCTTCAGCTCGCCATCAAAGGAAATGAACGCACCATTCATCTCGCCTTAAGAGGGGATCCGTGGGGTACCATTGTGGTAATGGCCTGGGATAGTGCCATCAGAAGCTGAGACAGAGCAGCAGGAGACATAGATGGTCCCTAAGTGGGCCATGCTGTAGCATTGCCACAGATGCTCAGACTCAGCTGGGAGAAGACAGAACCTGTTCTCTGGGGAGGGTGAGTCAGGGGAATGCTGTAAGGTCTTTTTGGCCTTTTGATCACCTTTCCAGAGAAAGGAAGCTAGCTTTCAGCCCGAAGCCTTTCCTGATCATACTTGAAGAGGATATAATGCTTGCCTAGCATGGCACATGCTCTGGTTCCAGCACTTAGACAGTGAAGGATATGGATGTGTGCATGCACGAGCAGAGGAGGTACCAGGGAAGTAGCAAAGCCTCCAGAAGTCCAGAGCACTCGATGGGAAAACACCCCAGAGGCCTGTTCTGGAGAAGCTAACGGGATTCTAAGCATCTAAGCACGGTGCTTGGGTCTTTAGTACTCTTACTCCCTCTTGTTTCACAAGTTACCAGTCCATCATCTAAATGTCAGCAGTTATTAACAAATAGGAAACTATACAGTGGGCACATATAAACTGAGAGGCCTGTATTTATTATGCTTCATATGCATTCAATGAAACTCACGCTTTTCTCAGAGCCAAGGGGGGTGTGGGACACAGGAGCAGCACCCTTCTGAGCATGGCTTGTGAAGGAATGGATTCTTGGGGCGGGGGTAGGGGGGCGTGCGTCTTGAGCCCCTGAAACTTGGCCATGCTGACTGGAGGTTCCCTCCTGACCTTGCTCCACCACTACTCAGATGGATGCCCACCAGATTTGCTGTAGTTGCAGAAGTTTCTACGGGAGACATAAATTGCCTTTTTCTATAGTTAACAAGAGAAATCAAGAGGCTATGAAAAGCCCCCTCATAGACTGGAGATTAACTGGGTTATTTCTAATATATGAGTGTGTGCTTTTCACTTACAAAAACTCATCTTAAACTCAAAGATGGGCTTAGAAATCACATTCAGAGTAAGGTACTGTGACCGAGTTCTCTTTCATTCTGATGATTATTATCTCTGAAGTCAAGAAGTCAGTTACTTTTCTATTGCTATGAAGACACAGAATGACCAAGGGAAACTTTAAAATAGCATTTAATTGGAGGCTTAGAGTTTCAGAGGGTTAGTCCATGACCATGACCATCATAGTGGGGAGCAAGACAGCAGCAGGCAGGCATGGTGCTGTAACTGTAGCTGAGAGCTTACATCTAATCAACAACCAAAAAGCAGAGAGGGAGTTAACTGGGCCAGTGTGGGCCTTTAAAACCTCAGTGGATATTAACCTAGAAAACTGGAATACCCAAAACATAATCCACACATCAAATGAGGTACAAGAAGAAAGGAGGAGTGGCCCCTGGTTCTGGAAAGACTCAGTGAAACAGTATTCGGCAAAACCAGAACGGGGAAGTGGGAAGGGGTGGGTGGGAGGACAGGGGAAGAGAAGGGGGCTTACGGGACTCTCGGGGAGTGGGGGGCTAGAAAAGGGGAAATCATTTGAAATGTAAATAAATTATATCGAATAAAAAAATTAAAAAAAAAACCAAAAAAACCTCAGATCCCACCTCCGGTGGCATTCTTCCAGGGCCTTCTGCTAATTCTTCCCGAGCACTTCCACTAACTGAGGACCGAGTATTCTGCCACTCAAACAGCTGAGCCTGTCTGTGGGTGTTGTTCTCATCCAAGTCACCAGTCAGTGAGTGATCCAGACTGCGGTGAATGTGGTTTTCATCATAGGAAAAAACATCAAATCCTAACATAAAGCACTGTTTTGTCATATTCTTTGTAAACTGGAGAGTAAGGTGGTTTTTGTCTCAGAAAAAATATCTTCTGTCCAAATAAAATCGTTCTTATATAGGCTGTGAGAACCATTTGAAGCGTGGAAGGGCCGACGACTTGTCAAGATACCCCTTTGAGGTACTACAGTTCCCTTACTCTGGAGATAAGCAGGGGAGTGCGGAGTCCACAGACTTCTGAGACAAGAAACCACAGATGTGTGCTGTGTCAGAGAACAAAGCTAGAAGCATCAGGTTCAACCTGAAAGCCTCTGACTTGTCTGCTCCTGAGGATAATTTCAGAGACCTGGGAACAGCTTTTCTGGCCTTTAATAGGCGGGGTACAAAGGCCTTCTCATAGCAGAGATACTCAATTGAGGCGTAGCTTCCTGAAGAAAGCGTGCTGATAACTGGAAAAACTGGTAAAAATGGAAAACTGTCTCCAAGGCTCAAGTAGTTCATACAGATAGTTGTTCACATTGTTAAAGGAAACAATAAATTCATGTAGAGACGTACTTATGAAGACCAGAGTAGCACTCCCAGGCAGAAGCCAGTGCGTGGAGTGGACCGGTAGGCATTCTCTCAAGGTCACAGCATTCTGATTACACAAAATGCAGATACTTGTTAGTAAGTAAAGCAAAGTCTCAGAAACACAAACAGTAATGGTTTGGGGATCAAGCCCAGGATTTTGGACTTATTCAACAAATGCTCTACTACTGACCTACATCCCAGTCCAGCAATAATAATGTGAAGTTCATTTGTTTTGTTTTTGTTTTTGTTTTTTGTTTTTGTTTTTCGAGACAGGGTTTCTCTGTATAGCCCTGGCTGTCCTGGAACTCACTCTGAAGACCAGGCTGGCCTCAAACTCAGAAAGCCACCTTCTTCTGCCTCCCAAGTGCTGGGATTACAGGCGTGTGCCACCACTGCCTGGCAAAGTTCACTTCTTACTTGAAATCTCAATAAAGTAGGTAGAGAAGGATGGTTTCTTCTTTTGACAGAGTCTTATCCAGTAGACCAAGCCGGCCATAAAATGGCAACCAGTTCCTCCTACCTCAACTGAGACTCAGGTATGCACCACCATGGTTTTTTAATTAATTGAAAAAGAACTAAACACTTAGGTCTGTGGTTAGCTTATATTGGTTATATTCAAGTTGTTTGCTCTGTAGTCAAGGATTAATGTTGCCATCAACACTACAGTATAATGCCAGGAATTCTAACCATGTGTTAATTAAGCCTGGAAATGGAAAGAGACTGCAACAATCTCAAGAGAGGCAATTGCACAAAGATGTAAGATTCATAAGAACCATGACTTATTACTGTGATAAAACTCCTTGGACAAGCAGGGCAGTGGTGGCGCATGCCTTTAATCCCAGCACTTGGGAGGCAGAGGCAGGCAGATTTCTGATAAAATCCTGGTCTACAGAGTGAGTTCCAGGACAGCCAGGACTACACAGAGAAACCCTGTCTCGAAAAACAAACAAAAATTCCTTGGACAAAAGCAACTGGGAGAGGAAGGGGTTTATTTGGTCTATATTTCCCCCGAGGATAATAACCAAGGCAGGAACTTGAAGGCAGGAGCTGATGCAGAGGCCGTGAAGGAGTGCTGCTCACTGGCTTGCTCTCCATGGCTTGCTCAACTTGCTTTCTTACAGAACACAGGACCATCAGGTCAAGGATGGTACTGCCCAGAGTGTCATGAGTTCTCCCACATCAATCATTAATTGAGATGATACCCTATAGAGAACTGTTTTGTTTTTTTTTTATTAGAACTCTGTCTTCCCATTTATGTATGGGTTTGTGTCAAGTTAACAAAAACTAACCAGCAAAGTTGACAAATAAAAATGGACAAAAAAAAAGTTAATACCAAAATTATTAATAATAATAATGAGTTAGAAAAAGTATTCATGAGATCCTGTCTCAAGAAACCAAGCCACCCTCCCCACCAAACACATACACACAGACACACACACATACAAACTCACTAATATTTGCAGATTTTGAGGATTGTATAAAGGCTGTGGAGGGGTTGAGGAGCCTGAATCTACTTTGCAGGCTCAGGGATCCCCAGGAGGCATGTCAGGGCTTTGTGCATAAAAAAATTAGTATCTGGAGATGAGAGAGTTGAGCGAGGAATGCCCAGAGAGTATTACACAGTTGCTAATTCTGTGTGCAGCAAGCCTGGCTTGGATTTCTTACTGTGTAGTGAGCTCATGACCTTAAAGAATCCCCTCCCAGAATCTCTCTGAAATAATGGTAATATCTGCCACAGTCAAGAAAGAATTGAATGCAATTCTGCAAGTAGAAACGCCTGGCAAGAAGAAATGGGAGCGTGTACCCATGTTAAATAGAGGTCCAGAGTCTGGGTTTAAAACAAAAACGAAATAAGAGACTGACAACTATTCACTGAGTTAATTTGTCTGCCTGTGTCCTGCCCTGCTGCATGATCATTGCTGTGTTCCCTGAGAACTTCCCATCTGACTGCTTCCAGCCTGTTCATAGCTGGCCCTGTCTGCTGAGGTCTGAAAGTATATGGAGGTCGCTCCCAGCTTGCAGACCTACGGGGACAATTAGCTGCTTGAATCCCTACACTACCCTAGCACTTCCAAGATGGGCTGCTCCAGGCAGGATCTGGCTGTGAGTAGCCCAGGCTTAGCCCATACTGACTCTGAGCCTTCGAGTCTCTTATTTATTTATTCATTGTTTGTTCATTCATTGGACTGTAGAGATGTCTCCGGTTAAGACCAATTGCTGCTCTTCCAGAGGACTATGATTTCATTTCTAGCACCCCCGTGGCAGCTTACTATTATCTGGAACTCCAATTCCAGAAATTTTGAAGCTCTCTTCTAGCCTCTGAGGACATCAGGCATGGACTTAGTGCATATTCATCTGTGCAGGCAAAATACCCTTACACATAATATTAAAAAATAATGAAAATAAATTACCCCCCCCCAATTTTACAACCAGATTTCTGTTATTGAATTAAGTAATAATTATCTTGAAGACCTTAGAAAACCATTTTGTTCCCTTTCTCCCAGGCACACTCTCTTTCCTCCCATATTCCAGAGGGGTCACAATCCCAAATACCCTCCTTTGCATCTGTTCACATTTCTGTGTAGCCAGAACATCAGTGACATGCTGGAAATAATGTAAGACATTCAAGAGACTAGTAGTAGACATGAAGCTGTTTTTAACATGCAATTCCGCATGTTAAATAGGCACACGGTGGGGCTTTTCAAGTCTGCTAGTTGAAAAAAAAAATTCTGTCCTCTTCTCCCAGAGTCTGGGACTTGACCTTTCCCCAAATTCCCCATTTCACTGGTTTAAGACACAGAGCCATAGTTTGGGATTTGAGCCTGTTCCCGTTTTTATTATGGGCCTAGTCACATTCTAGACAACTAGTAATTCTACAACATTTAGAGCTCTAGCCACCACCTACGGAAGAAAAGGCCCAGGGCCTCCTGCTCATCTAACTGATGACACTAAGCACACCTCATATGGAAAATAGACTAGTACAATCTTACAGGCATGTTCATGGTATGACTATGCATGTCTGTATGTGTGTATGGGAAATGTTCCTCACAAACTCATGTTTGGCTGCTCTATTTCCAGTTGGTGACACTAACTTGGGAACTTGTGAAACCTTCAGGAGGCGGGGCCTAGATGAAGGACATAGATCCCTGGGCACCAGTCCTTGGGGTGTATCACCCCATCCACTTCCTGTCTCCCTTTCTGCTTCCTAGTCAGCCATGAAGTGAACAGCTCTCCCCCACCGTTTGTTCCCCACACCCTGATGTTTTCCTCTAAGCACACAGATCCAGATGGCCAAAGATTGATCTCTTTGAAACCAATATCTTGCCTCCCTATCATGGTCTGTAGGCAAGATGCTTCTCAGGCTGTATTTGAACATGTGCTCCCCAGCTGGTGGTGATATTTTGGGGAACTGTGGAACCTTTAAGCGCTGGGCTTCGAGGCTCTGCTTCCTGCCCAGGCTCCCTGCTTTCTGACTGATGCCATTACCAAACAGCTGACTCCAGCACTGGCCATCTGAGACCAAGCCACATGGGTTGCCATCCTTTTCCTGCTGTGGTGGGCAATCTCCCCACCACCACCCCGCGCACCTTTTTAAGATTTATTTATTATTATATGTAAGTACACTGTAGCTGTCTTCAGGCACACCAGAAGAAGGCGTCAGATCTCGTTATGGATGGTTGTGAGGAGCAACCACATGGGATTTGAACTCAGGACCATTGGAAGAGCAGTCAGTGCTCTTAACCACTGAGCCGTCTCTCCTGCCCCGACAATATCCTTAAACCATGAGATAAACCTTGAGATAAACCTCTCTCGGCTCTTAAGCTGTTTTAGCCAAGTATTTTGTTTACAGCAACGAAAAGCTAACTAATGAAAGTGGTGATAGTGAACACCTTTGTCTCATTCCTGATTTTTTAGAAGAAAAGTTTATTTTTTAATATTTCCCCATGCATTATCATATTGGCTGTAAGTTTGTCATATCTAGCCTTTTCTATGTCGCAGTATGAACGAACCATCTAGTCCCAGGTTCTTTGGGATCTCATTATGAAGAGCTATAGACTTGGTCACAGGCTTCTGTGTCTTTCAAAATAGTCATGTGATTTTTATTGGTAAAAGTAGCTGGAGGAAGAATGGGTTTCTTTGGCCGAGGGTTGAGGGTTTAGCCTGTCATAGCGGGGAGAGTATGGAAGCCCTGTGTGCAGAAGGCCTCAATGTCTGAGAGAAGCAGAGAGAAAGGAGCTGGTGGTGCCCAGCCTGCTTTTCCCTTTCTTCCCTATTTCATCCCATCCAGAATCACACACAACTGTAGGATGATGCCACCCACATTCAAGGGAAGTCTTCCCTCTGCATTTAAACCTCTCTGGAAACACCATCGCAGACATGCCAGAGGTGAGTTTCCATGTGACTCCAAATCCAGTCAAGTTGACAGTAGAGAATGACCATCACAATATCAAACTACCTTTGCATCATTGGTCCTAGCCAGGGTCCACCATTTTGTACAGATCTTGCATTTTGCTTGAACTGTGATAATTCCTATAACATTAACACAAGTCATTTGATTTTTAGGAGTAAATTAACTTTGTTTCTCTAGACCAGTGGTTCTTAACCTGTGGATTGTGACCTGTTTCGGGGTGCTATCAGAAGACCTTTTCTTTCACAGGGGTCACATATCACATACCTGCATATCGGATACTTATATTATGATTTATAATAGTAACAAAACTACAGGTATGAAGTAGCATCAAAATAATTTTATGGTTGAAAGTCACCACTGCATGAGGAACTGTATTAAAGGGTTGCAGCATTAGGAAGGTCGAGAATCACTGCTCTAGATGACTGCCCTGCCCTGTAGAGCCCAAGTGATGGCCAGCCAGGCAAGATGCATATTGATCACCTAACATTCTTTAGCTTACAGCTCACTGGGTACCCTCTAGCAATGCAAACTGCTGACCAGGAGAGGAAAATCTTCCACTTCTTTCCCCATAAGTGGAAGAGGCTTTGATTCTTCCAGGAAGCCCCTCTGTAGAATCATTCCCCTAAATACAGACCTTCTCTGTTTCAAGTAGCTTGCTCTCTCGTCTGTTTTTCTTTCTTTCTGACTTTTCACCCAGAATGAAAATGCTGTGTGACCTTTCAAAATGACCTTTTAAGATGTTTATTTTTTATTCGGTTTGCAAGTATAGTTTAACAATGTAGGTATTTATAGTGTCTTAGTTAGGGTTTCCATTGCTGTGAAGAGATACCATGACCAAGGCAAATCTTATACAAGACATTTAATTGGGGCTTGTAGTCCATTATCATCAAGACAGGAAGCATGGCAGCATCCAGGCAAACATGGTGCTGGAGGAACTGAAAATTCTACATCTTATTCTGAAGGCAAAAAAAGAGAAGACTGGCTCCCACTCGACTAGGAGGAGGGTCTCAAAGCCCAACTCCACAGTGACACACTTCCTCCAACAGAGACACACCTCCCAACAGTGCCACTCATTCCCTATGGGCCAAGCATATTCAAACCACCACATATAGCCATCAAGGAAACTGTTCTATAGTTTTCCCTCTTGGTGTGTGTGTGTGTGTGTGTGTGTGTATGTGTATGTATCTTTATCTGATTTTGGTATCAGAGTGATGCCAGCTTCAAAGCACAAACTTCCTTCCACTGCTGTTTTATGGGCCTGTTAGATCATATTGGTATTGATCCTTTGTTGAAGGCCTGTAGCATCCAGAGTGATTCTGTTGAGTTTTGGGCTGCCATTATATTTATTTTATTTTAATGTTTTTGCTTTCTATTCTGCTTCAATCTCTTTTCTCATTATTAATGTTTAGGTTGTTTGTATCCTCAACTCAATTTTCATAAATTGTTTGTGTCTAGAAACTTAGTCAATTCTTCAAATTTTTCAAATTTATTCAGTGTATGCTTTCAGAATATTCCCTCAATGAATCTTCGAATTTCAGTAGTATCTGCTGTGATAGCTCTTGTTCCTCTCATTGCAAATTTTATTAATTTAGCGCTCCCTCCCTTCCTCCCTCCTTCCCTCCCCCATCTCAGTTTCACCAAGGGCTTACCAATCTTGTTAATCTTTTCAAGTAACCAATTCATTTTTCACTGATCCTTGCATTAATATCCTAGTCACATTTTGTTAATTTCAGCTATGATTTAAGCTTATCCATGTGTCAGTTAGCTTTCCATCGCTGTAACAACATCATAGATGAGCCACCCTGTTGTATTCCATAGCTGCCTGCAGCTATCACGAACTGGGTTGCTGGAACAGAAGCTGAGGGATAGATAGAGAAGGGGCGAAAAGAAAGAAGGCCAGGACAATGTTTCACTGATGAAGGCCCAAACTTTAATGTCGGTCAGACCTTTTAACAGTTTGGGCAAACCCTTCCCCCCAGACTCAAGGAGATATCTGAAAAATCAATGGCTCCTCTTCTCAGCGGGTCGCCTGCTGGGATTAAAGGACTTCATGTCTTACAGTTCCCAGGATGTTTCTAGGTGAGACTGCCCTGAAGCAGCCTTCATTTCCAGGTGAAAGCAGCTGTATTGTTCTCAGAAGAACAAAGGCCAGGTATAACACAAGCAAGGCTGGGGGTGGGGGCCAGGAATGTTGCAGACTGATCGAATGGGCTGAGAAGCCCAGCTCAATGCTGTGGGGGAAGGGACAATTCCACCCCAAGAGAGGGATTTAGTTTTGATTTAACTTTGGAGAGTACAACCCACATTCATTGGCTCCGTGCTTTTTGTTTATGTGCTGTGGAAGAACATTACAGGAGAGTGTGACGGATCAGGATGCTCATCTCACACTAGCCAGTGAACGAAGAAGTCAATGAGGAGTACAGTGGATCCCATACTTCCCTTAGAAGTCACCCTCTAGTGGCCTCATCTCACACTATACACCACCTCTTAAAGATCTTGAATATGTCCTGATAGCACCAAGGTGAGGGCCAAGTCATTAACATGAAAAGAACTTGAGATGAGATGAACTAGAGCCATTACAGCAGATATTACTGATATTTAGAGGATCACTGGGTTCTATTCTGTAAGCATACACTGAATACATTTGAAAATTTACAAGAAATGGCTAAGTTTCTAGATGTAGCACATGGGCTTTGGGAATGCAATCCAGATCCAAACTGCAGCCCCTGTTAATTCATGTGGCGGTAGCACATGGGTATTTGTAACTATTCTATGAGCATATTCCAGTTTATGCTATGGGTGGATGGTGGGCATTTCATTTGAATTCCATGTTGTTGTTGTTTTGTTTGTTTGTCTTTGGTTTATTTGTTTGTTTGGTTGTGAGCCTAGCCTTTAATGACTGAGCCATCTCTACAGTCCCAGGTTTTTGTCTTACTAAACATGGTTTTTCACATCTCATGATTTAAGAGACTTCTTCCTGATGGTCCTTAATCTTACTAATGTGTTGAAATTCCCAAGCTACATTTAACTGTGTTAGTACCTGAATCCTCATCCTCATAGATTCTAATTGGGTTGCTGTCTAGTTACGGTTTTACTGCTGTAAACAGACACCATGACTAAGGCAACTTTTACAAGGACAACATTTAATTGGGGCTGCATTACAGGTTCAGAGGTTCAGTCTGTTATCATCAAGGTGGGGCATGGCAGTGTCCAGACAGGCATGGTACAGGAGGAGCTAAGAGTTCTACATCTTCATCTGAAGGTTGCTAGCAGATACTGACTTCCAGGCAGTTAGCATAGGGGTATTAAAGTCCACATTCACAGTGACACAACTACTCCAACAAGGCCACACCTACTCCAACAGGGCCACACTTCCTAATAGTTCCACTCCCTGGGCCAAGCATATACAAACCATCATACTTGCTCTGGGCATCTAAACTTTTAAGCAAAATGCCTCCAGATTCCCAGGTAGACATGTAAAAGTGGAAAAGTTGACCTAGAAGGGCTTCCTGGTCTACATGTGCACTCCCATTTTGTAGACTTTGACTCAGTACATCCATGATGGTTTGAGATCATAGACCATGATGGTTTGATTTCATAGAATCTCCCAGATGACCCTGGTCCACTGCCCCGGGTGGAATACAGCTGGGTCTTACAGATGTGCCTTCAGCTCCATTAGAGCCATGCCAACTCATTTTTAAAAGCCAGGACACATGTCTTCTCTCTACATTGGATTAGAGTTCTAGACTTCCACACTTGTTGTATCTAACTTGGTGTCTTTTGTCTAAATATGAAATATTATATCCCTGATCACTCAACAGATAAGAAGATTTTAAAATCCCAAGGGACATTTGAGAGTTCTCTACTGAAAGGAAAAGTATTGGTTCAGGAAACCCAAGACCAAGTTGTCAGACTAAGTTCTCAGAACAAAGGAGATGTATTTGCCCCAGAGGGACAGAGAGCAGGGATGAGGGACAAAGACAGGAGACCCAGGATGAGAGAGAAGGAGAAGGGAACAAGAAAGAGGGCTAAGGGGTATTTGTCCTATAGTGGGACAAAGGACTGCTTCTGGAGACAGAAAATGGCAGTTTATAAGGGTACATGGGGAAACCCTGTGTTAGGATGAGGTGCTTAATTCTCACTGGGCACGTTAACTAGGTGAGCCAACGGAGACTTTTCATTGCTGGACTTTATACTTAGAGAGCTGGACCTTGGTCCTCAGGAGGAGGAAGTGGCCAAATAAGGGAATAGGGACTTTTGGGGCTAGCTTCAGGAATGTCATCTAAGGCTTTTAGCAAGGCTGAGGGACTCAGGGACAAGGGCAAGGCCTGCCAGAGCTATGCTTGCCCCACTCAAGCTGGCCAGAGTCCCTTCATAGATGGCTGGCCCTCGCCCGGTCACATGGTAAATGCTGTACTTCCATTGTTCTTAGTAATTCCTCATTAATTCTAGGTAGAACTTTCTCTTAGTCAGGGTTTCTATTACTGCACAAACATGACCATGACATCACGACCAAGAAGCAAGTTGGGGAGGCAAGGGTTTATTCAGCTTACAGTTCTGCATTGCTGTTCATCACTAAAGGAAGTCAGGACTGGAACTCAAGCAGGTCAGGAAGCAGGAGCTGATGTAGAAGCCATGGAGGGATGTTTCTTACTGGCTTGCTTCCCCTGGCTTGCTCAGCCTGCTCTCTTATAGAACCCAGGACCACCAGCCCAGGGATGGCACCACCCACAAGGGGCCCTCCCCACCTTGATCACTAATTGAGAAAATGCCCCACAGCTGGATCTCATGGAGGCACTTCCCCAACTGAAGCTCCTTTCTCTGTGATAACTCCAGCCTGTGTGAAGTTGACACACAAAACCAGCCAGTACAAACTCCTTTATTTAATATATGTAAATATACTCACTCAGTTGTCCCTCAAGGAAATGCTCTTTTCGAGAATCATGTCTCAATGGTGTTCTCATTGGCACACTAATCCCTGGTTAGGAAGGATTCTTGTGAGGTGCACTGAAACCCGTCCTGTGCCCCAGGTTCTCAAGCAGTTTAAGAAAATCTCAGGCAACGAAGGGTGAAGAAACTTCCTCAACTCACACAAGCAGCCATGCTGCTGTGACAGAAAACATGTGTTCACAGTCTTGGAGGACCTTTTACTTCTCAAACAAACATTCAGCCAGGGTTGTGAAATCAGAACCATCCAGCTTACAGTGTTCTGATCTGATACCCTGATTCTATTACAGCATTTACTCCCCCACCAAAAATGATACTTAAAAAACTCTTTGCCTGGGGCTTGGAGAGATGGCTCAGCAGTTAAGAGCACTGGCTGCTCTTCCAGAGGTCCTGAGTTCAATTCCCAGCAACCGCATGGTGACTCACAACCATCTGTAATGGGATCTGATGCCCTCTTCTGGTGTGTCTGAAGAGAGCAACAGTGTACTCACATAAAATAAATTAAAATCTTGTGACTTTCGGGGAGTGGGGGACCAGAAAAGGGGAAATCATTTGAAATGTAAATAAAAAATATATCGAAAAAAAGAAAAAAACAAAAAAACAAAGAAAATCTGAGGCAATGGATAGATTGGTGAGACTAGGCGCTTACTCTTCACATTACTTGTCCCCTTAAAGGTGACTTCTGTTCCTCTCAGTGTAAACCCCAGGCTGCTTCTTGGAACCAAGACCACCTGACATATAACTAATGTATAAGGAATGTTTAATACAGTCTTTTAAATATTTTTTTTTACTTTATATGCATGGGTGTTTTTGCTGCACATTTGTCTGTGCACCATGTGCATGTTATTACCTGCTGAAGGACTTTCGGCACCACGATGAAGGGGCTTAAAAGGGGGGAGTATAGGGGGTTAGGTGAGTGTAGCTAGGCGGCGTGGGGGAAGGTGTCCAGGCGGGCCCTTGCCTGGGCACCTCTGCCCCTGAGGGACCACACACACACAGACATGGTATAGAATAGAGTTTATTGGGAGTTAGTGGTAGAGAGAGGTAGAGAGAGAGAGGTAGAGAGAGAGAGAGAGAGAGAGAATAGAGAGAGTGGAGAGTGGAGGGCAAAGAGAGAGAGGAGGGACAAGTAGCCCCTCTTATAGTGGGCCAAATCTCTGGGGCAGGGCATACCTGGCTATTGCCATGTAGGTATGGGGTGGAGCTTAGACAAAACCTCAACATTCCCCAATGTTTGGTTAATTAATAAAAGAAAAAGAAAAAAGAAAAGAAGTGATGGCGCATACGGCGAAGCAGGAATAGGGTCGTTGTTGAGAACTGGCTGCTTCATGCTGACATTGGGGCTTTATTTAAGATAGGGAAGGGGTAGCGGGCGGGAAGGAAGGGGAGAAGAGAAAAGAGAAAGAGGAAAAGAGCGCTGCCCAGTTATATACCAGGGGTGACGTAATTACAGGTAAAGGTGGGCTATGGAATTCTGGGTAAACGGCAGCTGTTGCCTTGGCAACAGACCTATACATTGCTTGTATGGCGTCACAAGCTTTGCAGGCCTCAGGTACCTACAACTGCCAGAGGCCAGAAGAGGACATCAGATCCCCTAGAATGAGGCTTACAGGTGCGATGTGAATTGCTAGGTGGGCACTGGGAGTCAAACTCAGATCCTCTGGAAGAGCAGCCAGTGTTCTTAAGCCTTCTCTTCCACTCCGTATGCAATCTTTTAATCAGACCTTAGAATGGTTGATATCCCAGGTTCAGCACTCAGAGAACACATTCTGACACTCCTGTCCTGGGCTTCAGCAGAGAACAATGTACACATTCTTTCAGAGCTTATTCTGATAGAAAAATGACAGTAAACAATGTAAAAATTAAAATCCAAAGTGAACTATGATTTGCACAATGAACAGAACACTGAGAAGAGGCTAAGGCTTAACACATCCTTTAGTCTTTGAGGGGCGGAGCAGTGGATTGACACATGTGGAGTCTGTTACCTCAGTGAGCATTTCAGTCTCCACCCTGGAGCCAGCTGTCTGTCACAGGGATGCTTTTTAACCTCTCTGTGGTGTTTTTTCTTTGCTAAGCAATTTAGGAGACCACTATCTTCCATCCATCTAAAAGCTAAGAATGCCATCAGATGGCGTCTGGGAGCAGTGGCAGGGAGTTCCTGGCTTTGCTATAACCTACCTCTTGGATGTTCCTGGCATGGCATTTGAAAAATATCTTGATTATGGTTTTGTTTCGTTCTGTAACTATAAAACTACATTGCACTGTTTGAGCATTAGAGCACGGCATGGTAGGCAGCCCGAATCTCTATTCTTGGGCCACAGTCACACATATTTGGCTTAAGAATAATCAGCTTTGTATCTCCTTTGAGGTGAGTGTTTGCAACACAATGGGCCTTCTTCATCAGAATTACTAACCCAAACAAGTCCTTGGAAGCACTTGGTCTGGGAATTCCCTCATATGAGACGGACCACAATGCCAAGAAAGAAGATGGGGCGATAGAACCCACTTTTCTGACCACAATATGTAGATGGAGGATATCTCACTGTCAGCACCAGCAGCCGTGCCTGCACGGGGCCTGAAAAGCCCCGCAGAACCGCACCTCGGGTACTCAGCTCCAACTGGGTCCTTGAAAACCCAAAGAAAAGAATTTTAGGTCAAGTCAGAGCAAAGCCAGCAAGTTTATTCATTATTAGAAAGGGCAGCTGCACTTTACAGGAGTTCAGGGCTAATGCTGAGAGGGACCTATCTAATAAGTACTGCAGAAACCACAGGACTTTTGCAGTTTTGTTGTTCAAAGGAGGTAACATAGAATAAAGGTTGATAGAGAGAAAGAATATCTTGATTTGTTTATTTCAGCACAAGAAGGCTTTAAGCAAGTATTTTATTTATCGTATGAGAGTGGGTATGGAGGTCAGAGAACAACTTGCAGGAGTAAGTTTTCTCTTTCCACCATGTAGGACTCAGGGGCTGAACTCATCAGCCTTGGCCACAGTCACCATTTCCCACTGAACCATTTTGCCAGCCCACAGGAACGTTTGTTGGTGTGCATGTGTGTGTGTGTGTGTGTGTGTGTGTACGTGCATGCATGTGGTGTGTGTGTGTGTGTGTGTGTGTGTGTGTATGTGTGTGTGTGAGAAAGAGACAAGACAGAGACAGAGAGACAGAGAGAGAGAGATGAGATTAGATGACAGAAGAGTGAGCTTCCTAGGCAGGTTTACATATCAAGAACACTATAACAAATATAAGGACATGGATAAATTATTAGAAATTGAACAATTTTGCTGTACCTAGGTCATGCAGAGCTTAGACCATGGTTCAAGAGCTGTGGTTTCAGCCCTGTATGTAATGGTGACTGTGTAGAGTATTCTCCAGCCAGCAGGCTGTATAAGCCAGATCTCAACAAGGTAGGTGAGGGACCCTTTTCCTGTCTCATGGCCCGTCCGTCATTCTGTGTTATTCTAGCCATGACTCTGAAATGCAGATAATGCTGTCGTAAACCAGGCTGTAATCTTACTTTAAGGTGTCCTCAGACCCACTAGTATCTTATTGTCCATGTGAATCCTGTCACTGCCCCAGTAGAGATACTCAGACTTAATTCTGGGCCAGTTGCAGCCACTTCACTGGAACTTGGGAATTCGGAAGGCAGATTCTTGGCCCCGCTCCAGGCCTATTGACTGAGAGAGTCAGGGCTGGACTGGGTATGTGGCTCAAGGATGGACTGTGTTTGTTTTCCAGTGATTTCATTTCATCCACAGTGAATCTGAGAATCACTAAACAGATTATTTTCTATTTAATTACAAAAGGGATTCTCCAGAGTATTGATGGCTCTTGAAAGTCTCTGTTGACTATTCTTAGAAAGAAAGATATACTGTTCTCTGGTCATAGAAAGAGGAACAAGAAGAACCGGTTTCATTTATTGATTTAAATTATTTACCCTTTGACAATTTTATATGTGTAAATATACATTCTGGTCACACTTGTTACCTCACCCTCTCTTCTCTCCCTCCCCCAGTCAAGCCCTCTTTGTGTCTTTTTGCTTTGCTCATATTTTGTGACATTTGGGTTTTACCAGGACCTCCCTTCCTGGCACAGGCAGAGCTATCCTCTGGAGAGCACGTAACTCACCAGCCGTTACACCACTAGTGACAAGGATCGAATCTTCCCATCCCAGAAGCCATCAACTGCCAAGAGCTCTCTGGAATGGGGCTTCGACCCATGAGCCTCTCTCCTACCCACGACTGAATATTGACAGATGAGGTTTTGTGCAGTCCCTGTGCAGGTAACCACACCTGTGAGCATGAATGTAATGGCCGTGTCATGCTCAGAAAACACGGTTTCATGGCCTTCCTCCACAAGATCTGGCCCTTATGCTATTTCTCCCCCTTCTTCAGGGATGTTCCCTGAGCCTTGGCAGGGCTAATATGAATGTTCTGTTGAGACTCCTTTCCTGCACTGGGAGGGGTTACAGGCACGCACTGCTATGCCCAGTTTTTTATGTGGCTGCTGGGGACACACACTCAGGTCCCTATGCTTGCCTGGCAAGCACTTTACCAACTTAGCCATCTTTCTGGACCCTCTGGAGCACACTTTTTTGCTTTCAAAGAAGAAACAGGGTTTTGCAGCACCGAAGATCCAATATGATGCTGTGTCAGCAGTGAAATCACCAGGGGTGCGTGTGCCACCTTAGGCTATCTCCACGTCTACTTCTTCTCTCTGCAAGAATGACGAGCATTTTGCTTACACATTATGTTCCATACTAAGGCTTCTCTTTGGGAGGATTGTCTGAATCCATCTTAGGGTTTTACTGCTGTGAGCAGACACCATGACCAAGACAATGCTTATAAGAACAACATTTAATTGGGGTTGGCTTACAGGTTCAGAGCTTCAGTCTATTATCATCAAGGTGGGAACATGACAGCATTCAGGCATACATGGTGAAGGGGGAGCTGAGAGTTCTACATCTTCATCTGAAGATTGCTAGCAGAATACTGATTTTCAGGCAGCTAGGATGAGGGTCTTAAAGCCCACACCCACAGTGTCATGCCTACTCTAACAAAATCACACCTACTCCAACAGGGCCATACCTTCTAATCGTGTCACTTCCTGGGCCGAGCATATACAAGCCATCACAGAATCCTTGTAGAGAAATGTTGTTGTTTGACATAGCATCTACTTGAGTCATCCTTGTGCTAACCTGTGGTCAGAGATGGGGTGATGTGGATCACTATTCCAGACTCACAGCTGGAGAGAAGAAATGGACAAGACACCTATGCACATATGCACACCTCTGGGATTCTATAAGGACCTTTTATAGTCCACTACTGAAGCAGCATAGAAAGACAGGGGGAAGTGAAGGGGAAATGGGAAGAGAGAGCACTCCCTCATCCCTGGAGTCTGACTGGGACGTCTTCCCAACTGAGAGTCAAAAATTCCAGCACAAATGATAAAATGTACTTTGAAGAATACCTACACAGAGACAACATCCCCCTCACTATAGAGATATTTTCAAATAAGAATGGTAAAATTGTAATGCACCATGCTTTGAGTCTACATACAAACAGATTGCATTCCCAGCATGAAACCACTAGTTTTCCAGGAATTTTACAAACAAGATTACACATTTTTATTTACAGTAAAAACATCTCAACTTCTGTAACCCTTGTGACCCAACGATTTTTTTTTACTTTATTAGCTGTAAGCTCACCCAGTGCACCTCAGCAGCCACCCTATGATCTCCCTTAAAACTTCTCAGCAATGCTTTGAGGTGCAACAAACTTCAGAAGCCACAAAAATCAGATACACGTCTGCCGTGACGTCATCTCTCCCTGGAGAAGCCCACTTTCATACTGGGCTCTGCCTTGCCTTTTCTCTGAGTGTCTCTCTTTCTCTAACTCCACTCTTAAATATATGTTAAAAACTCCACCCAATAAGCCCCAGCACTACTTTACACTGAGTCATCCTGAAATGCTTTTCTGTTGTGACTTCAAGTGATATGGAGGTTTCTGAACCAACCCCCATAAGTGAAGGTTTCTGAAAATAACATATGTATCCCAGCTTGAGCCCCCAGCCACTGATGCCATGAGAATTCATGGGGAGATCAGAATATTTCTCTAAATAACAGTGACATTTGAGGTAGGTATTGAGGGTGGCTTCATGCTTGCCAGACAATAGGACAAGGAGCTGTGTGTGTGTTTTCCTCATCTTCCCAATCTTCAAATTATCAATAGTACCAAGCAAGAAATCAGGCCAGGCATATGGCTAATCAGGTAAAAGAGCTTGCTTTCAAGCCCGATGATCTGGGTTCAATCCCCATGAGACTGATTGTGGAAGGAGAGACTCCTAAAAGTTGTCCACTGTCCTCCACATATGTGCCATGACCTATATGCACATATGCACACACCCACCACATACCTTAAAACATAACTATATAAACATTTGAAAAAGAAACAGTAGTTGCTCAACTTTATGAATCTACTAAATATTGCTGAACACACACACACACACACACACACACACACACAAAAACAAAACATCATGTTCTTAGCGTCTTATGCACCATCTAGGTCATTTATATCCATGTGCATTTTCTTCCCGTGTGTGCAAAACTGGTAGTATTCATTTTAATTTTTCATTTTATTTAAAATCACTTGAATTCTTATTATGGGGCTAGATAGATGGCTCAGTTATTGAGACTATATACTGCTTTTCCAGGGGACTAGAATTGAGATCCTCACACCCATGTCAGGCAGCTCACAACTCCTGAAGATTCCAGCTCACAACTCCTGAAGATTCCAGCTTCAAGGAATTTGGTATTCTCTTCTGGACTCTGTGGGTACCTGTGTTTATATGCATATATACACAGACATAGACACATATGACATAATTAGAAATAATAAAAGTAAATCTAATAAAATAATAATTTTTCTCTCTCCTTTTGTTCTCTCCCCCATCTCTCTGTCTCTGTGCCTCCCTGTCTCTCTGTCACTGTCTCTGTCTGTCTCTTTCTCTCTCTCTCTTAGATGTAGTTAGATGTCGTTTTACTCTGCCACATGGGCTGGTGTTGAGTTTGCAGATCTCCTGCCTTAGCCAAGTAGCAGGGATAATAGACGTATACCTCTGTGCTTTTTTTTTTCCAGACAGGTACACAATACTCCATCCTGTGGCTTAACATCTTTAGCAACTCCAGTTGTATTGTAAACATTAAGCCATTTGCTTTGCTATAATTATTAGATATAGAGTTACAGGAGTTGGGGGCATGGCTCAGTCAAGCACTTGTCATGCAAGCATGGGGACTTGGGTTCAAATCTTTAGAAGACACTTAAAGCTAGTTGTAGTACGGTGCACATCTGTAATCACAAAACTCTTTCAGTGAGATGATAGACTGGTAGAGGCAGGAGATTCCCTAAGAGCTCATGAGCCAGGAAAGCCTGATGTACACAGGAATGAGAAGACCCTGTCTAGAACAAAATAAAAGGCAAAAGGGTTGATACCTCAGGGTGTCCTCTGACGGCCATACCCACACTGGCACGCACTCACACTCACATAGACCAATATGTGCATGAATAAACACACACACACACACACACACACACACACACACACACACACACAGAAAGCTGCAGTGTAAATCTGGTGCTAATCATTTTCACATCATATCTGTAGGGCACATTCCTGAAGGTGGAGTTACTAAGTGAAATGCTATGTACATTTCATAAGCCTTGTCAAACTGTCCTCACATATTGCACGGACACAGGCTCATGTCAGCAAGGAATGCGAGGGTCTGTTCTCCACCCTCACTGCCCAGCGCCAGCAAAGGTACTATCAGATTTTTGACTTTTTCCAACCAGATTATTTGCATTTTCTTACTTTCTCTCTCTCTCTCTCTCTCTCTCTCTCTCTCTCTTTCTTTCTTTCTTTCTTTCTTCTTCTTTTTTTGTTTTTTTTTATTTGTTTGTTTTTGTTTTTCCAAGACAGGGTTTCTCTGTATAGCCCTGGCTGTCCTGGAACTCACTCTGTAGACCAGGCTGGCCTTGAACTCAGAAATCCGCCTGCCTCTGCCTCCCAGAGTGCTGGGACTACAGGCATGTGCCACCACCGCCTAGCTTTGCATTTCTTTATTAATGGACAAAGTGGAGCATCTTTTCAAGAGTTTGGGCCTCCTCTTTTTAAATACTTTTAAACAGATTGTGTGTGTGTGTGTGTGTGTGTGTGTGTGTGTGTGTTACAGCATGAATGTGGAAATCAGAGGATGACTTGGGGAAATTGGTTTTCTCTTTCCACCATATGAATTTTGGGAATGAAACTCAGCTTGTTAGTCTTGTTAGATGGCAGATACCTTTACCTGCTGACATCTCTACTGCGTTCACCTTGTCTGTCTGTCTTTTTAATTTTTTTTCAAGATAGGGTTCCCCCCCTTCCCCCCCCCAACAACCTCCCCCACCCCCAATCCCCCCACCCCCGTGTAGCAATCCATCTCACATTGTCTTTCTAAGAAACATGTATTCGTGTGATCATTCATTCCTAACCAGTTATACCTGGTTGGGCTGGAGGATGTAGGAGTTACTGCAGGTAGACAAGAGCATCCAAAACAGCCCAGGACACATACTGTGGTGGAGAAGGATTTTGAGCTATAGGGCCATTTGTTGAACACTTATCTAATTCATGTATTTCTGCATTTCTCTAAGTAACATACATGGGCAAATGTTTGGCTGTGTATTGAAACTAACAGAGATGGGATTGATTTGAAGAGACTTTCCCTCTTTGTGTTTCAATTCATTTTCAAGCTTTGGTTTTGCTTATTTGGGATTAGCCCTCAAATAGCTCAACCTGGTCTTAAACTATCTATCTTAGGCTTCTGTTGCTGTTTATAAAGATCATGACCAAAAGCAGCTTGGGGAGGGAAGGATTTATCACAGTTACCATGAATGAAAGTCAGGGCAGGAACTCAAGGCTGCCACCTAGAGGCCAGAATTAGAGCAGAGCGCATGGAGGAACACTGCTCCCTGGCTGGGTCCTCTTTAACTTTTTTTGCTAAGCTTTTTCATGCCCGACAGGACCCTTGGCCCCAGGATGATATCAGCTACAGTAGGCTATGCCCTCCTACGTCAATCATTAACCAAGAAAATGCTCTACAGAGTTGCCGACAGGCCTAAATGATAGGTGCTTTCTCGATTCAGGTTTGAGATGACCAAACGCATGTCTACAACTCATCAGCACCCATTTCTGTGGAGCTCCAGGTTTCCTTTCCTCTGCCTACTGATCTGAATTACAGGCGTGAGCTACTGTGTCCGGCTTTTAAAAACATTGTCTACTGTAACTGTCTACATGGTAAACTTGTTGGTACATTGTACCAGAAGCTAGGTGATACCCCTCCCACCTCCTTCCCTCTCTACCACTCATTCATTTCAGAAAATGAACTCATTCATTTTCTGAAAAAAAATATTTCTCTTGAAAATAGGAAACACATAGAATTTTTTCAATTAGGAAAAATATATACACACCAGCTTACATGTATTTTATATATACTTGTTCTCTGCGGTGAGGACCAGCTCAAAGGAGAAAGGTAGAAATTCACTTAAATGGCTCCTGAGAGGTTGACCAGGGTCCGAGGACTTCCTGTCCCAAGTTCTGGCCAGATGTGCACTCTTCAGCAACACTGGTGACCTTTCATCCCTCCCTGCCGGGCAAGCTCCTTTGCAGCCAACAACCAGGAACCTAGCAAGTTGAACTTGCTAGAAACCGGGCGTCAGGATGCAGACGTCAGAATTTTCTTTTTCTGATGCCAGCTTCAGGCTCTGTGTCCGAGGGTGACCCCTGTTGGTAGGATTTCAATTTGCTCTTTTTCTCTACCTGAGCGTTTTGGGCTCTGGGGATATACCTGAGGCTCGCTGTTTTGCTTGTCTAGGAGAACTCTCAAGGCCTACAGCCAACTCCTGCGGCCTCATCCTGCTTCTTGTTTCTAATGGTTTTCTCAGTACCTAGAGGGGAAGCCAGAACTAGAGGCTTGGAGAACAGAGCCACAGGTGTAAACAGCCCTTCAAACTTTGCACAGGCATGTAGGGGCGATGGTAGCTTCGGTGGTCAATAGGTGAAGTGAGGTGACCTTTGTTTTAAGGGATGGATGTGGACTATGGCTGGCCGGCCAGAATCAGGCAGTTTGTGGAGCAGGGGCAGACAGGCTATCGCGTCTCACAGGATGAGGTCTAAGGAATGAATATCCCGGGAAGGTGGTGTGAATTCAGTGCAGGATGTGGAGGCTGGGTGCGACTCCGTACCGCCCCGCCCCCCCAGCTGAGAGCACCACTCTTCCCTCTGGGGATCCTGGCAAGAATTTGAATGCTATCAGTTCATTTTACAACCAGCCTCCATCTCTGCATTTATAAGTCTTGGATTTAGAGAAGTGTAGATAGGAAATCCATCAGGTTCACATTGCTGGTATTCACCCCAAAAGAATTACCCGTCATACCGTGCGGGTCACAAAGGACTGGGTAGAAGTGCTGAGTGGATGTGGCTGGAGAATCTGGTTTTAGACATGTGGAGCCGGTCTGTAATTCATCAGCATTGCTTCTCCCATCCCGGGCATTGGCCAATGAGAAAGAAAAAAACTGGATGCCAGCGGAGTGAGTGGCTTGGAGAAAGCATGACAAAGCACTTCCCAGAGCCCGTCCCCTTCACAAGGGACTACTCCTCACCTCTGAGATGCCTCCATTGCTTTGCAGCCTGTGCTCCCCTGCTTGGAGAGGGAGCCCCAGTGAGGCCTTTGTCCTCTGCGCACAATGCCCAGCCCGCCCCTCTTTGTTGGTGGCCAGGGGAATGGTTTCCTTAGGAAAGGGATTCAGCCAGACCCACACTGCAAGGACAGGATAGGCACTTTACAAGGAGGTAAGGTCCCAGTTTCTTTCTGCTAGAAAGGAAGGGCCGAGAAAGGAAGCCTGCCCTGGACCCTGCTGATGGTGTTCTTGGATACCAAGGACAAACTGAGACTCCTGATCGTTGTTTCCAGCTTCCTAGAAAGGATCTGGAAGCCGAATGCTGGGCTTCTCTGGTTCCAACACGTGCTCACAGGCTTCTGCCCAGAGGACCTAGACAAGGCTTCCACAGTCTGCCATAGACTGGCCCTAAACCTGAACTTAGATTCCTAAAGCTGGTGGCCACTTCCTAGAATGAACGCCCTTTTGCACAGCAGTGAGCATAAGACATTGGCAGGAAGGAAGAAAGAAATGGGTGTTTGAAAACTCTTTAATCAGAGGAGGGAGCTGGAGCAATAAGTCTCGAAGAGTGATAGGATGTAGAGTTGAGATAGGATGTAGAAATTGCAATCAAAGCTGTCATCTTAGAATTAAAATGAAATGGAAAAAAAAAATCCCCAACACCTGTCGCCCTTTGCCGCCTCAGAGTGGGTCAATAGCTGGTGCTCAGGGCACACACTGTTGAGAAGATGCTCTATGCTCTGGGTGGGTTTATTTATTCCTGTGTCAGAGAATAATTCATTGGTGACACTGTCTTGGTTTGACCTTTGAGAACACTGACCTTGGCCTGTCCAGGCAGAGAGGCTCAGGGTCCTCCCATCCTACATGCAGGATAGCAAACACTTGCTATGAATTAGTACCCAGAAAATCTCACTGAAATGCTCTCCCCAGGCTCACGGGAGCCCAATGGCGAAGTCCCTTGTTTATGGTCAACTGGCATGTGCAGAAAACTGGCACATGTGAAGTAACTCTACCATCCGTGTGTGTGTGTGTGTGTGTGTGTGTGTGTGTGTGTGTGTGTGTGTAAAGCAGAGGTCAAGCTGCTTGGAGTGTTGTTTATTTGTTTTTGAAACCGGGTATCTTTATTTTACCTGGACTAGTCAGCAAGCCCCAACAAACCCCCTGTCTCCACTGCCCCAGCGCTGGAATTACAAATTAGGGCTATCACCCAAGGCCTTTTTATGTGGATTCTGGGAATTGAACTCTGATTTTCAAGCCTGTAAACATCTTAGTGACCATCTCCCTAGCTACTTTCTCCCTAACCTCGTTCCTCTAAGAGACCTCTAGACCTAGGCGATCCTGGATTCTGTTGCTACTTTGGCTTACAAAAAGGGTTCCGGGTTTGAAATCTAACAGCCTGAACGTAGAGTGGTGGCGACTCTGTGAAAGTCTTCCTGCCTGTCTGTCCCTTGGGGAGGGCACTGAGTACAAGGCGCTCTTCCTTCACTACAGCCCTTGGAGGTCCGCAGCTCTCGTCCTAGGCTCCAGCGCCCTCACCTGGTGGCCGCGGCTTGTCCCGGCGGCGGCTCTCAGACTCAGGTCTGCTCCTCCCGGAGCGGCCGCCAGAGCCCGCCCGGTCCGGCCCCGCAGGCCGCCCACCGCGGTGAGTGGGAGGACGCTGCCCTAAGACAGGGGTGGGACAGGGGGGACGGGATGAGTGCGGGCGCCGGGGGCTCTGGTGGGGAGGAGTCAGCCCCGGAAGGCGACTATAAAAAGCGGCGGCTCGGGCTGGCAGCTCCGAGCTAGCTACTAAGCCAGTGAGCGCGCGGAGTCGAGCGACCGGCGCCTTCTGCGCTGAGTGGCAGTGGTCTGGTGCTGGGGGAGCACTGTGCCGAGTGAGGCCAGAATCTTCACCCACTTTCCACGAGCTCCCGTGCCGCTTGCTTACGCTCAGGAGCTCAACGCGTGGGATCAGATACCAGACTCCGGGATGCTGCACTTCAGATCCCCGAGGCGTGGCGGGGTCTCGGTCATCAACCTGAGGTAAGAGGACCGGAGCTAGGGCACGAGGGCTGCTTGGATTAAGCCATGGGGAGGAGAGGAGAGACGGAATCCCACACCTCCCCACTGTTTAGGTAGAACGTTGCCCTCGATCAGTCTGATTGTCCAGCCTATTCTATGCTGTCTACCTCTGTCTGTCTGTCTGTCTGTCTGTCTGCTTGCCTGCCTACCTGCCTATCCATGAATATATTGGTGGGCACACGCCCCCGTCACGGTCCTTCGTCTCTGAAATCTTTACAAACGTCAGGTATTGGGGACACCATCGTCCGGGAATGCATTCGACGGGAGGTGGATCTCTGTTTTGCTTAGCTTGTGCCCCTGTGAATGGCACCGGATGTTCACACAAACAACAGTGTCTCATCGAAGAGAGATGGCCCCTAGGCAAGGAGCCCGGTGCAGGGAACGCGCTTACCCTGTGGCTAATGGTGAGCTTCGCAAGTCTGCACCTTGTCGCTACCACCTAAGCAAGGTCTCCTGGGCCCCCAAGCTTGGCTCTGCCCTCCCAGCGATACGCTGGCACAGGGCGGAAGGAGATGATCTGATGTTAGACGACCTCGGTGGCCTCTGCAGTTATTTAAACAAACGCTAAGCCTGGCAGCGCTGCAGGAACATTTGGTGGCCCCTAGCAACAGATATCATCTGCAAGAAGGGTCGCGCTAGATTGACAGAAAAAAACCAAGGTCTCCACAAGGCACAAGTCTGAGTTGTCCACGGTTCTCAAGCTCTCCGCTCTGGGACCGAGGTCCAGTGACATCTCGGAATAAACCCCAGAGAATGCTTGTGCTCTGGACCAGAGCATTGCGCTGCTGTTTCCCAAGAGCTGGACGTTCTACCCGCACCAGGTCTGAGCTTCTCAGTCCTGCTCCGAGCAGCCAACTCTGCCCACAGGTAAGCCCTTCTCTTTAAAACCAAGCTTTTGATGTGAGAGCCATGACCTGGCTGAAGCCTGCCCAGGAGACAGAGAGCCAGGGAGTCATTTCCATCTCCGCGGTCTGGAGAGGGACCCCAAGGCGCGCCCGCGGGCGGGGAATAGGCTGCTCTGCGTGCCCAGGCTCGGCGCCACCATGGACAGCTCCCAGCTACTTCCGCCACTCGGGGCCTGTGGCCCTGAGTCTGGTGTGTTCAGGCACCTCCCTCACCGATTAAGGTGTTTAGACTCTAGGAAGGTAGAGAGGGACTAGCCTCGGGGGCCTAGGTATTTTTTCTAGAGACGCTAAGCACTCAGGAGGGAGCCTACTTTGCCGGAGGCTGTGGTTTTCTACCAGGTCCCAGCAGAGCTTGCATCTTTTTCTGTGTAGCCCCTTGATGTCACTAGGGGCTTCCTTTATTCTTATGTGACACCATGGAGATCCCTCAGAGGTGAGACAGGTGTAAAACTTTTGTTATATGACCCAGACAATGAGATAAAAGTATATATAATTATGTACAGAACGAAATTGCTTTCAGTGCAGGGTGTAAGATCATTTTTTAAAATAAAACAATTTAATAATTATGGTAATGAATCAGTACTTTAGTTTCACAGTTTATGAGAGAATGGAGAAGAAACCACATTTAAAAAATTTCAAAGGAAATGTCTGAGTGTGTGTATAAAGAAAGCAACAATGCTCTTTCTGATCCTAATGGTGTCCTCTAAAGCTGGACTCTTGAGGCAGCTTCCAAAGGCTCCACATAGCCCAGTAGCTGATGATGCTTCAAACTGATAACTTGGGAGTAGAGTGAGACGTTATGTTCTTCTTCTTGTAAGAAGTGATACTGCATGGGCTCTTCTGTCAGCACCACCAAAACTCAAATACAGAAATGTGTGCCCCTTTATTTTAAAAACTATAAGAAATCAGCTCTTTTTTGCTTGTGACTGAAGCATACATATAATAAATAATTACAAAAAAGAGAGGGGGAAAGGAGGAGAGAGGGAGAGAAAGAGAGACAGAGAGATCTATGACTTCGGGAAAGTCGGCTAAACTACGCTTCCTCACCTCTAAGTGGGGGCAAGTGGAATCTCTCGGTAAGTGGCTGAAATTACTAGTATAAGGCCAAGCAGTTAAGCCCAGTGCTGAGCACAGAGAACTCTGCTAAAATGGTTCAGATTACAGGTGCATTTCAAAGTGCTGCACATTTTTCTGAGCTGTCTACCCGCCCTGTGTCCTCTTTCTTAGCCCAGTAACTGGTTGGGAGCAGTTCCACCGCCTTGTTATTTTCATATTGGTGAAAGTGCTGAAGGAAGAGAAATGGAAGGATTTTTATGAGACAAACCGGTTTACTGTTTCCCCACCTGCACCGCTTGGAGGAAATACTGTTTTTTAAAAAAGAAGTAAGTAGTTTTCAGTGCTTTGTTTCAGTCCTTTGATCTAGGACAGCAGTTCTCAACCTATGGGTTGCAACCTCTTTGAGGGGGTGTCGAGTGACTATTTCACAGGGGTCACCTCAGGCTATAGGAAAGCACAGATATTTACATTAGGATTCATAATGTAACAAAATTGTAGTAACATAATTACAAACACAATTATGAAGTAGCAAGGAAAATAATTTAATAGTTGGGGTCACAACATAAGGCACTGTATTAAAGCGTCGCAGCATTAGGAAGGTTGAGAACCACTTATCTAGATAATCATTTCTTCCTGATTCTTTTCCCACATGATCTGGTAAGAAGCCTCACTGTCTTTCTAAGACAGTGCAGGCTTGGGGTGCAGGCCTGGAGGGTCTCCAAGGCCTTGTTTCTAGATACTTCTGGTTAGCTACAGAGGAAAGACATTGGTCTTATTAGACATAGAGTGGTCATGTCAAACACTCTCAGTCATGTTTGAGTTTTGCTTAGACATGACAACTTAGTCAAGACTCTTGGTTCACGATATTCTGGTCTATATTGGATTTGGAGGTGCCCTTAGGTTCTGCATTTTGGGGTTCTGGTAGAAACCACTAGAAACACACCACAGAAATTTGACTACCGGACCCATAAGCATACAGGACTGTAGGTAAATCTTTCCCTACAAAGTGTGCATGCGCATGTGCCTATTTCTGTCAGCTTCCCATTCCGATGTGCTCAGATTTTCCTTCTTTCCTCCTCTCAACAGATCAGAAGGATTCTTTGTTTCCTCACTTGAATAAGTTCAGGAGCATCCTGCAGATGCTGAGAGTCTCTCTGTGTGTGACTCTCCTCAACTGGTGATGTCCCTACAGCAGAAGTCTTTTCCCAACTCGTGCTGAAGTCTGGGCTGTGTTCTTTGTGCTAGAGTCCAGTCTCCTGTGTCCCTGTGACTTCTAGGTAAGAAAAATGACTGAACTGCTGAACCCTTGTGGGAAGCAAGGCCAGTGGGGAGCACGCTGCCTGGGTGGAAGGGAGGAGCTCGTCCTTAGTCCTGTAGTCTTCTGACCGTGCTAGCCATGCCTGAGTTTCTGGGGCAGACAGTTTCAGATGGCAAGGGTGGCGTTTGATAGGAAAGATGACTCTAGTTATTCTCGTTGGCTCCTTTGAAGCCCGAGGCATAAGTGACCCCTTTCAGTCCCGTGTACTCTTGGCAGATGAGCACTATCATGTGGATTACGTGCACTTTACATTTTATCTGTAGCTCAAAAGACACCTACTTGCAAGGAGGTTGGCTTCCCATGGGGAACAAAGTTATGATCATGAGTTTCATTCACAAGATTCCCTAGCTGTGACAGTTTGGGTGACATGTGTCTTTGTGCACGATGGCGAATACACAGGTATTTGATCTCATCGGAGTGATGTGTCAGCTGTCTTTGCTGTTTTTCATCACTGCAAAGGCAGCTTGTTTCCTTTGAATGGGGACTATGAGGATCTTGCTTGTTTGACTCTGCTTGGGTTGGCAGCCATCGGGAGTGGGTACTGGATAGGTTCTCAGGGCCCTGTGTGTCTTTCTGTGGTTTGTCAGCTGCTCTGCATGATCTTCAGCTCCCCCAAAAGCCATACTTGTTGGAACTTTGCAGATTTGGATAGGGTGGCGGCTGTCATGGTGACTTTTATTAGTCTCCGCACCTTGCTGTCTAGCCACTCCCTTGGGACCATCCTGGCCTCTCTGGCAGGTTTCTCGGTTTTCCCTTTATCTTCTATCTGCCCCAGTGCCAGGCTTTATTCTAGCCTAGGTCTCTGGCAGGGAGGCTGCTTGCTGAGAAATATCATCAAATATACATTATACTGCTCCATAGTCCCTCGGTGCCAGGAAACACACTTACCCACCCAGAGGGAGAGGAGTGCCTTCCTGCCCCTGTTATTTTCCAGGGCCTGTCCCCAGATTCTGCTTGGCTTCTCGAGGTTCTACTTGGCTCCAGGAAGCTAATATGGCCTTCCCTTCCCAGACCTACAAGGGAGGGGTCCTCTGGAAGCCCAGCAGACTTTCCCTGCAAAGGCACCTACTCTGAGCAAGAATCTCTCTCTCTCTCTCTCTCTCTCTTCTACTCTCCACCATAGACAACAGAGCTTCTTGCCTTGGGAACTCACTAAGGTATTCACTTTGAATCCTTTGCAAGGGCAATGAGACCACAGGATTAGCACAACTTTATATTGCTTTAAACAACTGCTTTGGAAGGAACTATGCATTTTTTTCTCCATCTGCTGAGAAACGTAGCCATCAGGCATTTTCTCTTGCAGGGAAGTCATGACTAGAGTCTGGTGGCTTTGCCGTGCAAAGCATCGATGGCTGACAGCTGTCTATCTGTTTCTAGGTAGGACAAGGGGACAGAAAGTCTGAAGGCTTCTTCAGTAGCCTACTGCACAGCTGTCCCATTTTGAGCTGAGGGGCTTGTGCTGTTGACACCCGTCTTTATAGCTTCAGGAAATGGGGCTGAGGACATCATGGTGAACATCAAAATGGGACTCAGATTTCCCTTCGTATGACTGCACTTCTCAGGAAAGATAGAGGACACTGGGGCATCCTTTGGAGATTAGATAGAAGGTGATGGCCCTTGTCACTCTGCTCCCCACCTGGACTGTCAGTCAGACCTTGGGCAGGGTCCTTGGCTCTTCCTATCTTCTGCTTTCTTACTTTCTTACATTAGAGGAGCATCCTGCGCTTGAACGTGTAAGTAAGAAGCTACAGGGGGGCTTGAGAAAGCAGGATTCTGGCTCAGCACATGAGGGACAGCCTTGGAGGGCCTGCTTTCAGGGGAGAGCACTTCTGATTCTCCCATTGACTTTCTGTGATTCCAACTAACTCACTTTGTTGTCATTTAAGCCAATATCTGATGTCCCAAGTAGATGGACCCAAGCTGGCCCATAACCTCTTAGTGACCTTATAAAGACCTTTCGAATTCCTAGAGACGATTATGGTCATTCCTAAGCTGTCTTATCAGCAGACTAAATATCTTGAACCCCCTTTTCCTGTCATAATAAATTTCCCCAAACTCTCTGGACCCAGTTACTTTTAAGTGCAAGATTATTGTGTAAATGGTAATTTATCTTTGCCTGGCAGAAGTATTTGAATGCAATTTTGGTAGCATTAAGAGATCATTTGAGGAATTTCATCTAACTCTGGTCCCAGACAGTGAGAATGCATGCTTACATTAAACAATTTTTCTGGACTCTAAAAGATTACATTTTTCTCAAAAAGTGAAAATGAAATTTAAAACCCCAATTGTCTTCCCCAGTCCCCCATCCCTGCAGCTTTCCTACAAGGGTGGGGTGGCCATGGAAAATGCACTCTGGGAGCTAGAGATGCAGTGTGCTCTTGCAGTCTGCCATGCACCACCACAGTCAGAAGCTGGAAATAGAGAACCTGTGATCAGCCAAGTGGCTTAGCTTCTGGGGACACAGAGTAGAAGCCATGGCCCAAGATCTAGAGGAAGGACAGACCTCAAAGCCTTCTGGGAAGTTGCTTCAGAGAGTGAGACGGACCACTGGATATGGCTCACAGGGTGGAGGTTAGGACAAACTGGGGCGGGGGGACAGAGGTGTTATTGACTGAGCTGGAGGTGAAGCCAGGAACCTTTGTGGAAGTCTAGAGGCTTCTTCCTTCCTTCCTTCCTTCCTTCCTTCCTTCCTTCCTTCCTTCCTTCCTTCCTTCCTTCCTTCCTTCCTTCCTTTCTTCCTGCCTTCCTTTGACAGGGTTTCTCTGTGTAGCTCTAGAACTCTCTCTGTAGATCAGGCTTCAAACTCAGAGATCCACCCACCTCTGTCATCCGAGTGCTGGGATTAAAGGCATGCTCCACCACCTGGACTAATAGGTATTTTTAACTTAAGCAATATGGATTCTAAGAGGGAAGCTCAGAAGCATTCCACATAAAGAGAAGGGCACTGAGAAAGGTCCAGAAGCAGCAACAGTCCTAAATGGCTCAGTTTTTGCAAGTCTCAGGTGTGTATCTGACTCGGGGACACATGCTCCCTAACACGCCCAGACCTTGGACTATACCATGGAGAAGAACAAGCCTGCAAATGGTGGTAGGTCTTGTCTCCTAGACAAGAGGCTTACAAAAGGACTTTGACTATAAAGTGTTTTATTTCTATAAAATCCAACTAAATTCCATTCACAAACCAGATAAAGAGTATCTGTGACTAGGAGGGGTAGCAGTCTTTGTATTGACGTCCATACAAGGTTCCAAACATCCTCTGGGTTTCCAGGCACACAGTTGAAAAGCTTTTGTCTGGGATCTTTTTGTTTTGCTCCAGGCAGCCATATTAATGGTGTTATCTTAATTTCATTGTAGTCTATCTTGCTGTGTCTTCTAAATATTTTGGTGTCTTGCTGTTTTTTTTTAAATGGTATCTGTATGTGTGTGGCATTAATTTTCAAAGAAATAAGGCCACAGTTATTTTGTATGTGGTAGCTTAGAACACAGAGGAGGAGGCTTGCTATTGGCAAAGTCTCTCTGATAGAAAACGCCAGTTGAGCTCACCATGGGAGGAAGCAATACAGCTGTGAGCTCTCTGCAAAAATAGGCTGTTTATTTTCAAACCTGTCAATCAGTATTAAACCTCCTAAGACTTTCATATGTTATAAAAGCTGGAAATGAAGAAAATTGGTTTATTTCCTGGATGTAAAATGTTGACACATTTACAGAAGACCTTGAATCTTTTTTTCATTAATGAAAGGTAGCCAAATTTGAATGCAAAGTGTTTTTGAAGGAGGAGTCTGGTAACCGGAGGCAAGGCTGATAGGTAGGTTATGGTGGAGTTTCGATAGCAAAGTAGTTCAGGTTATGGTTCTTGTGAGCCTCCTACAAAACTCTCTCCTAAAGAGGAAATGGATATCCTGATAGGACTCCATTTGAATAGAACCTGTCCATTCCTGATGAGTGGTCCAAGTCACTCAGAGGGGATCTGGAAAGCCAATTCTGGGGCTGGTACCAGCTCTTCCAGTATAACCAAATGAATGATTTAAGATGGCAAAAGCAAGTCCTGTTTAGTCCGGAGAACTAGAAAGCACTGCCTTTAGAAGAACCTGCTAGGTATTTGAGGAACCCTGGCAGAGGCACACAGCACATCGGTATATAAATTCCACCCGGCTAAGCATCTGTGGTTCTCGGAGGTTCCCTCTGTCCTTTGGGAAGTTTCAGAGAAGGCTGCAGAATAAGGGCAATCGGTGACCCTGTCCTCTGGGGAGCATCTGGCCTTCATCCCTCATTGCCACAGCAATTGGAACCCTGCACAAAGACTGGTACCCAGAACATGGTGTCTTGGCCTCTCCCTTCTTCCTAGGCTATTCCTTGGACTACACTCAGAGTAGGTCCTGCATTGCCCTAGTGTCTTGACAGAGGTGGTCCCTGACTGTGGTCCTCTCAGCCACATGGGAGGCTAGCTGGAGGTAAGCCTGAGCCATGGTAGACACGGGTGTAGAGGCTACTGCTTACTATCATCAAACTTCACCCCTTCTTTCTCTGCCTTCCTGAGGGGCCGTGGTATCTGCAGGTAGGACTTGAGTACACTAATGAGTTACTGAGGTAAGCCTGTGTGGTTCTTCTGTCCAACTTTCAGCTTAAGGCACTGCCGTCTTGCCTTTCAAAATAAAATCGTTTGTGTGTGTGCACATGTGCAGCATGTGTGAATGTGCATGTACTTGTTTGTGCATGCACGTAGGGGCCAGAGGTCAATATCATCCTCAATTGTTCTTTACCTAATTGTTTTGAGAAACACCTCTCACAGAACCTGGAGCTTACAGACTCAACTGTAAGTTGGCCAGTGAACTTTAGAGATCCTGGTGTCCCAGCCACTCCAGAGCTGGGATTATAGACACAAGCCACTACTCCTGGGGACCAAACTCAGGTCCTCATGCCTCCCTGCCCTGATTCCTGCCTCCTGTAGAAGACACTTGTCACACTGTCTGATGGGACACTTGTTCCTGCCTTGTCTCTGTGTGGTGGGACACAGCTGTCCTTCCTCGAATGAGCAGTAGAGATCAGCCCCCAAAGGAGTGTGCAGTGAGCAAGCTTGAGTGAATTACTAACAAATGCTTTTAAACAGGCTGGTGGTTTGTGACAAGCACATTTCAAAGCTGGGTGGCAGGCCCTGAGTAATTTGTTCATGTGCTCATTTTCCAAAGGATCGGGTTAAAAAAAAAAGACCTCAGACACCGCAGCTAAGTACTTTTCCTTTCCTTCCCTTAAAAAATCATGTTGTTTTTCAAAGGAACTTAATCCATACATTTCAGATCCATTTCCATGTTACTCAGCAAAAATGTTGCATTTCTCTACTGTTGCTCAGTCCTGAGTGAGGTCACACATTCCTCTTTTGCTCCGACTCATGCACACTGGCTGGCTCACAGCTGGGCGACTCTACAGCCATCCATTGCACACTAAGAAGCTTATAAACAAGAGACAAAGGGAGAATAATCCACTGAACTGACCCTATTCTTAGTTAGAATTTTCTCCCTTGGTTCTTCATGGAATGGAATGTTTAAATCTTTAAATGTTGGATTACAGTATTATTTATACATTAAGGACTGAGCTTTCTGTTCTTTCTGATGATTGTGTGTGTGTGTGTGAGTGTGTATGTGTGTGAGAGTGTGTGTGTGAGTGTGTGTGAGTGTGTGTGTGTGTGTGTGTGTGAGTGTGTGTGTGTGTGTGTGTGTGTGTGTGTGTGTGTGTGGTCTCTTTATTTTATACCTAAGGTAAGTATTTTTACTTGCTTCACCCTAGGCCAAGGCGGCTGTAGCAAGCCTGTGGACATGCTGAGGGCACTTGTGACTCTGTTGGGATGTGAGAGTTTTGGGACTGGCATCTGAGAGGCACACAAAGCCTGTGTAGGCTCTGGAAATGAAGTTTCATATTCTCTTTCCCCTTGCTTACCTGTCTGTCTGGCCCAGGAAGAAACTGGTGGCTGATATAAGGGCCTTCTGCAGGTTTTGCTCTACTGCACCGGGCCTGTGTCCGTGACTTCTTCCTCTATCCACTTTCTCTAGGGTTGCATGCATCCCAGGCTGGTCTAGAACTTACCGTGTAGCTGAGGATAACTTTGACTTTTTTATTCTCCTGCCTCTACCTTCTGAGTACTGGGATTTTAGGAGTGTGAGTCCAGACCCAGTTTATGTGGTGTTGGGGATGGAATCCAGGCTCCTGTGCATGCCGGGTACACATTCCACCAATTGAGCTATGTCTCTAGCCCATATCCCGGGACTTTCTGAGAAGGCACCGATGCCATGAGAATCCTTCATTCTCTTCCAGGTAGTAAGAGTGAAATCAGTTGAAGGTTTGGGCTTCAGGATGCCCAGACCCATGGTTTTCTTCTTACCGAAATGACGTTGTGAAAGTGAGAAGGCCTGGCCATGCTGGCGGTGTATATTGGCATCACAGCTTCCAGCAGCTTGGTGATGATGCTGACCACATAATTGTGGGCTGTTCATACGTTGGGGCTTTTCAGGTGGCTGAGGAAGACCTTACATATGATTCAGATTTTAAAATCATAGGGTACGGTTTGTACAAATGGTAGCGATGTCAACATCTGAAATTTTCTGAGAATGACCATGTGATGAAAGTCTTTTTTTCCTTTAAACATAACCACATACAGTTGCTTTAAATAAGAAGCTATTCTTGACATAAAGACAGAGGTGATGGTTCTTTCAAATGTTGCTTTGCAACTATAAACTTGAGCCCACACTCTGTGGAGGTTGCCTGAGGACACTGGGATCTGGGGAACTGAAAGGGGAGAGTCATAATTTGAAAAGTGTGCATGCATCTTTCCCGCTACTTGTTGACCATTCTGGAGACTGTGGCCCAGGAGGCTGTGGTTTCTTTTAACTGGAGATGACTTTTCTCTCATCACCAATAACGCAATCAATGGCCCTTTCCCCATTCAGAGACAAAATCCCTACCTGGTGCAAAGCAAAGACTTGTGTTCTACTTATTGCCAATGGCTAGCATGTAGTAGGAGCACATGGCTCTTGTAGGTTTTACAGGCTGTCCAGATACCTAGAACTGTGCTCAAGCCTGGACTACAGGAGGATTCCTGGTAGTTAGAGAAAAGCAAACACTCCTCAGGAGCTCATGAAACTAGTTTCCTACTGCCAAAGGGGTCATTTCCCTTATCTCTGTCGGAAGGGACATATGGCTCCATTGACACATGGCTATGGACTTATCATGGCTCATCAAAGCCCCCACACCAGTGTCCTGGCCCTTCCCTGCTCCCAACTACCCACCTTTCTTATAACCTGATATTTCCTACTATTCAGACACTTTCTCTTATTCTCTCTTTTTCTCCCTTCTTCCCTCTTTCTCTCCCTCCCTCCTTCATTCTCTTATCTCTTGCTATCTCGGTCTCTCCACTATTCTTTCCCATTCTCCTGTTTCCCTAGCTCCTGACATGCCCAGTCTGCTGGTCATGTTCATTTTGCTGCTCTGTTCTCTCTTAAGACCTACAATAAAATCCTTAACCATATCATGCAGTGGTCATATCACATCACGTATGTTAGATCATGAGTTTCTTTGCAGCACTTTGAAACAGTGGCTCACTAAGTTACCCATCCTGACCTTCAACTAAATTCATGGACCCAGCATGCCTGCAAGTTTTGATCTTTCTGCCTCTCAGCCTCCTGAGTGGCTGGAATTTCAGGCTCGGGCAGCCAAGGCTAGTGCTGATAGTTCTTCTATATTTCCTCTGGGAGTAGGACAAAGCTAGAGACTGCCAGTAACTTCTGAGTTGTGTATGCTCCTGTGGCCCTGTGGTCACCTCCATCATTTCAATTACTGCCTAGAATCTACTGAGCACTTACAAAGTTTAGATCCAGGTGAAACACTTTGTACACACCACCATATTTTATCTACCTGACAACTATGACAAACCTTTGTCCCATTCTGCAGACAGAGGGGACCCAGTGAGGTGACATGATTTAGTCAAAATCACCTACTTAGAGGTGGCAGAGTTGAAAACTGAGACGCAGGGCTGCATGACCTAAAAGGTGTTGCTCTTGATAATGACTGCTGTGGCTTGACTCTTGAGCTTGGTGAAATACGTTTAGGGGAATGTTAATCCTTCTCAGTAGAGCAAGGTGAAAAGGAGCTGCGGCCCCAACGCAGCCACTGTTAATTGTGGATCTGTTCTAACACCGGGGAGATTAAGGGTGTCTTCATTGTCTCTCCACAATGGCGAAGTTCACAGCTTAGCTGGAGAGATAGACAGACAGCCCTCTTACAATCTGGGCTGTAAGAGGGTGTGAACAAAGCAATATGGGGTGCCACTGCAGAAGCAGCACAAACAGCTCTTCAGGCAAGGATTAGGCTGCAGGCATCTTGGATGAACTGATTAAGTCTTAAAGGAGAGGGCAGTTGGTTTGCAGGCCAGAAAAGACAGGGTCAGGAAGAAAGCAAGAGTCTTGGCCACAGACAGAGGAGTTAGAGAATGGGTGTTTGGAAAAGCTCTATAAGTTTCCTGGGACTGGAAATGAGAGGCGAGGGAGGTTCAGGTAAAGACCTCCCTTAAAAGCCGAGTCTAAGAGCCTAGCTTTCAACTTCAGAGGCTCTGAATGGAGGAGGGTGTGAACAGGAGCCAGGCATTAGGCCACTGTTCCTGGGGGCAGGGGTGGTGGGGGTGGCCTAGGCAAGGCTTGTGGTATTTTGGATAGCCATTACTTTCCAGAATCCCCACGGAGAGGCCAACCGGTCCAGCTCTGAGCAGACTCACAGACCTGAAGGAAATGACACTGTCTGGCTTACTCACTGGCACCAAGGCCACGTGTGGCAGTTCCCAGGGAGCTCTGCTTGGGAAGCATCTCAGAGTCTTAGGGCTCACTCCTTGGGATGTGGATTTTGGTTGCCATACAGAAAAGGCTCAAAGATTTGAGGGAGCATTTCTGGATTCATCAATTGCTTGATGATATCTGTAAGTACTGTTGGATGAATTTTGTTTTTGTTTTTTGGTGTTTTGTTTTTGTTTTTTTTTTTGTCCAACATCAGGACATGGGCAGTGTCTTCATCCTGTAGCCTCTGCTGCTATGTAAAGTTTTTTTTCTGATTCTTCAAAAACTTCCCATGATGCTCAGCCTCTGAGTCTGAGTCTGCTCAGCTTTTTTTTTCCCATATACTGTCTTTCCAGCCAGAACACATCCTTTGCTTACTTGACTAAAGTTGACTGCTTTGGCAGGTCCATGAAGCCAGTTCATAATATCAGAGTCTTCTCAGAGGTGACCATTGACCCATGGAAGTACAGTGGGAGCCTTAGACAGACTTTGGAGTATTCTAGCCATCCCGATAAAGTGGAAAGGGCAAAGTTAACTTTTATTGGCTGGGGAAGCTGGTCCAGCAGGTAAAATGACTGCCCCTCAAGCACAAGGACCAGCATCCATGTAAATGTTCGGTGGGCGTGGCAGTCCAACCTTAATCTCACCCATCACTTAGAAGGCAGAAATAGAGGATTCCAGAGCAAGCTGATAACCAGACTAACTGAACTGGGAGGCCCCAGATTCAAATAAGAGACTGTTTCCCAGCATTTATAGTGTACAGAGTGGTTGGCAGATAACCATTCTCAACTTCTGGCTTCCACATGTGCATACACAGACACACACACCACATACTTATGCACACATATACAAACACATGCATATATAAAAAGCTCATTAATTTTTCACAATATACATTGTATGCATTATTATAATCTAATGCATACAAAATATTGCAGCTTCCACAATAATTCATAGATAGTATAGTCAGTCTAAAAGATAGTGTACATCTTATTATAACAAGTCTTGAAAATTAGTGTGTATCTTCCATTTAGGGCATATCTCAACCCTCCTACCTGTTCTGTCCATTAATAGCTATGTGTGGATAGGGGAACAGTATGGTCCAGAGGGAGAGAGCAGGGGAAAGCAGCACACAGAACACACGTGGAAACTTTAAACCGTCGTCAGTGACATGAATCAAAGGAGCAAGGTCTCAGGAGGGGCAATAGAGAATCTGAGTGGGAATCTGACTGCAGGTGGCCGCCGGTAGAGGTAGAGGTAGAGGTAGAGGTAGAGGTAGAGGTAGAGGTAGAGGTAGAGGTAGAGGTAGAGGTAGAAATGGGCCCAGTTTGTAGCTCTCAGATGTTTCATATGGGTGGGTGTGGGTGCTTATTGTTAGCAAGAGGAGAGGCACAGGAGGCTAGGAGGCTGGGGTCAGGACAGGGTGGTGGGGGCTGAGATAAGGAGAAAGAATGTGGAAGGATCTGGGTGGGGTTCAGGAGATACAGTGGACATGGTTTGATGGTGGACTGAACACAGGAGGAGGTCCTGGAGGCTCCAGCTGCAAGACTAGAGAAGGTTTGGGCTAGACATTTATACTCTGGGACACCATTGATCAAACAAGGAACCCTGAAATTTCAACAGCATTATCCATTGCAGGATGGGGGGGGGGGCATTTTCTTTAAAATACTGTGGAATTTTAGTTAGCTCTCATTGAGAATGTTATGAAATTACTTTTGATCTGCCTTACATTATTATTGTTGTTATTCACAAAACTAAGCAGGTAAATAGAGATTGGGATTGTCCTCTTTGTTGGGCAATCTTAAGGACCCGTTCTACTTTCTCGGTAGAGTGAGCCGTAAGTGGTGATCTGTGGTGAGGTCCAGGGCCACTAGTGTATGCCTTCAGGGCTCCCATTTTGTTATTCTGGAGAGCTCTGACTGGGAATCTGAAACTCAAGATGTATGCCAATGGAGACTACCAGGACAGGAATGAGCAGTCTCGGGGATTCTGGGTGAGAAGCTCTTACCACTTGGTGCTTGCTTTGTGTCCCACTTAGGGCTGTGATGAGCCACCCGCGAATTTAACAGTCTGACCTGTTTACTGAAAAAAAGCTAGATGAGTTGGAAAGTCTGGAGTCAGTGTCAGTGAGATCTAGAGTTTGCTTGGACCCTTTATGCTAAAGGTATTTATTAACCAGCCACTCCACACTAGACCGGGAGGGCACAAAATCAAGTGATTACCTCTTCCATCTTGCAACCCCGAGGCAGTGGTGGAAGCGAGTGGGGTGTGGTCATATAGACAAGTGAGAATAATATATGCTTATAAAAAGCACACAGAGGGCAGAAAAGGGGAAAGTGTTCCTTAGGCTTGAGGAAGCTGAGGACTATTTAAACATTAAGAGATCTAGTTAGAATTTGTCTGCGGATCACAGATGGGCCCTCTGGGGAAAGAGAGATCGGATAACCTAGTGAATTTAAGAACCTGTAAGCAGAAGGGACACAATGAGTTGGAGGTTTGTTTTTGTTTTGTTTTGTTTTTTTGTGACTGTAAAAGAACACTAACAAGTCTGCAGTGGTAAAGTGTTTCCAGAGGTTGGTTTGTTGGTTGGTTGGTTTTTTTAAGACTGGGTTTCTCTGTGTAACAACCCTCACTGTCCTGGAACTGGCTTTGTAGACCAGGCTAGCCTTAAACTCCCAGAGATCTGCCTGCATCTGCCTCTTGAGTGCTGGAATTAAAGGTTTGCACCACCACACCCAGTTGTTTCCAGGTTGTAAGGCACTGTTTAGAAAGAAAGTGCCCAGTTATTTATATATTTCTTCATTCATTAATGATGTCATTCATTTTCTACATTACTTGTCTATTTGTTCATTACACTAACATTTAGTGTAATGAACTGGATACTGTAAGGAATCAGTCTGATTTACATTTTTGACGGAAGAAGCAATAACTGGGAGCTAGGTGACTAAGAAAGCATGTGATTAATATTTTAAAAATAATATGAAAGTTGCATATGTATCTGTATTTAACAAGATACTATATAAATACTACCAGATATCTATATTTATGTACTGTTTAGGTTCGATTGCTATGATAAAAACCATGACCAGAAGCACCTTGGGGAGGGAAGGGTTTGTTTCAGTTTACAACTCCAAGTCACAGTCCATCATGGTGGGAAGTCAGAGCAGGGACTTGAGGCAGGAGTTAGAAGCAGAAACTGAAGCAGAGGCCAGGCATGAATGCTGCCCTCTGCCTTGCTCCCCAGGGCTTGCTTAGACTACTTTCTCACCCACCTTAGGACCACATGCCCAGGATGGGACCACGCCATGTTGTCTTGGCTCTCCCACATTGATTTTTAATCGGGAAAATGCCCCATAGTTTTGTCTATAAGAAATCTGGTGGAGCCATTTTCTCAGTCGAGGTGCCTTCTCCCAAATATGTTTAGGTTTGTGTCAAGTTGACAAACCAACCAGCGCAATTTATCAATTGGAAATCACAGAAAACACAACTCTAGGACAATTACCTAAAAGCCACGATAGGAGTCTGGATGAATAATTTTCTGGTGTTATTAGGTGTCTGTATAATGCATAAGTAACTTTAACTTACATACATATGGTTTTATGTTTTTGTCTCAGTTTTAAAAATCATCAGTTTTATTGTTTTTTAAAGGGTACCAAATTCCTTGCTAAATCTTTTTTTATTATTAAGAAATTAGAGAGAGTTATGTAGCATTTCCCTCAATTTTGATAGATTTGCACAGGAAAGATTCCTAGACATGGAATGCAATGGGCCAAAGTGTTTGGCTACTTCTGATTCTTCTTTCAAGGCATCTCCAAAGATTTATTAAAATCTATGCCATCACTGCTTATAACAGTGCCAGGTTCACCAACAGTCAATATTTCTAAAGTTAAAACTTAATTTTGGTATGTGAAAATCATATTTATATTTATTTGTTTGCAGACACATATTTGTATTCATTTACCACTGGTAATGTTGAAAATAATCAAGTCATCTCATCTTTTATGTTTACTTATGAGGTGCTCATTTTTTCCTTATAATGTCTACAACGCCTATAAATTTGTAAAGTTCTCTCTTCTATTTTTCACTTAAAAAATAAAATATGGTATGTGAAGTATTTTCATGTAGCCTAGTCTATCAGTTAGTTGCATCTTAATCTCCTTACCAAGGAAAATTCTAGAGCTACCTGATGATCCATGAGTTGATTTTTAAGCTCTTTGACCTGTCTGGAATTCCTTTCAGCTCCTGGTGCAAGGAGATACGCTAACTCCATTATCCCTTCAATTACTAACCTGTTAGCCCAGCACAATTCTATCAAACAATCTTTCCTTTATCCATTGATTGGTGCTGCCAGGAAGAGTATATTTGATCCAGTTACCAGCATAGAGATAACAGGAATGCGATAAAGCTAGCTCAGTAGGAATTCAGGCAGACACTTGATCTGACCATCTGGGCCAACTTCAGTGATTGCCTCTGAGCAGGCCAAGCCTGGATATGTCTGGGAGTGAAGACTGGGACCAGCCTGCAGTGACTGCTCTGAGGGTTAGCCAAGTGAGGATTAGGCTGTGGCATGCTGGGGCGCTGGCTGCTTAGTGTAGGAGCCACTGAGTCCTTCTCCTGAGTTGGCTCGGTAGCTGTTCCCTAGGTGTCTCATCAGCCTCCATTTGTGGCCACACACAGTCCTTTCACTTCATCTCCAACTTCAGAAGTCACACTACTAAGCTTCATTGACTGTCTCTCAGGAGATGGGGGTTTATGTAGGATTTAATTCACAGGTGGTGGAAGAGGCAGCTGTAATCACCACTGTTTTGTTCTCTGAATGCCTCCACTCTTTCTAGCCACATGAGATGTGGTATGTGGCATAGAAAGACATCATCTCAAAGAAAACACTGCCTCTCTCTAAAATCAGCCAATCAATCAATCAATCAATCAATCAATCAACTAATCTTGGGAAACAGGCTTTCATCTCACTTTGGGACTTCTTTCTCGTCTTCTCATCTTGTTGGGACTCCTTCCTTATTCTGTCATGGGCATGTTCTTGAGGGGTCTGCACTAACCATAGTTTTAAAAACTTTCTATCAGAGCTAGAGAGGAAACTTGCATGATAGTTGACATCCCCACTGTGGCTGCTCATCTTTGAACTATTTCACTCCTCAGCATGGGGGCAAATGGGGAGGACTTTGCCCCTTTTGATACTTTGTCAATTATCTGTGATAAAGTGAGGCTATTCGGTCAGAGGTCTGGGGACCAATGGGGAAGCATCTCATGGCTGGGTAGTATCCTTCTCTCAGAGTCTGGCCCAGGTACATCCCCCTTACAGTTTATATTCTAGTGACACCCCAACATTCTTCATGGCCCTTTGGAGCATATTTTTTTTCTTTCCCATTCTTCTCTGCTACATGTTCTGTTTTCTCTAACCAGTCATTCAACAATCCATTATTTCTTCCTGCTCCCTTCTGGGTGTCATCCTCTCCTCTGTGAGGCCTTCTCAACATTTCTTCTCAATGTATGCTATTGCTGTGTAACAAAGCATTCTCCAGACCAATGGTTTAAACAACCATAAGTCTTCAGCCTGTGGACTGGCCAGCTGGATTCACTGATGTAGATAGGGCTTTTGGTTCCTGATGAGCTCTTAGGTCTACATTTAGTTGGCAGATAGCTTGAAGCTGGTTGGTCTGGAACAGCCACATCTACATGTCTGGTCTTAGAGTCAGCTGTCTACTAAGGGGAGGAAGGTTGATGGGACCACCTGTCTCTCAATACCATTAGATCAGCCCGGAGTTGTCCCAATGGTGATTCATACAGTTCTGTGAGGTAGAAACAGCTTGCATTGTCTCTCTGAGACACCTCCCAACTTAATGCTACATTTCTCCTTTCCTTTCTATAGGTTTAAATTAGAACTGTCCCCCATAGACTCAGGCATTTCAACACTTGGTCTCCAGTGGTGGCTCTGTCTGAGGAGATTTAGGAAGTGCAGCCTGCTAAAGGAAGTATGCTTCTGGAGGAGGGCTTCCAGGGGTTAAAGCCTGGCCTGTGAGTTTATCCTCTACTTCATGTTTGCATTTGGAGACATGGAACTCTCAGGGTCTCTTTTCCAGTTGTCATGCCAGGTGCCAGCTGTCATGCATCCCCACCATGATGGACTGTGCCCCCTGGAACTGTAAGCCAAAATAAACCCTTTCTTCTATAAGTTGCTTTTCATCATGGAGTTTTATCAAGACAATGGAAATCTTCCTTCTTCCTTTCCCTTCTGGCTAAAGCAAGGCCAGCTCCTAGAAAGAAGAGATGTAGAGTCTACCTCCCATAGGGAGAAGCTAAAGTACATGGATCTGAGGAGAGGCAGGAAGGTAGGCAGAGAAAAGGCATTTGTGAAGTCAGCCTGCCACACTCATTTTCATCCGTCATGACACTGGGTATAGTGGAATGTCACACTGCATTATCTGCCCGAGTCCCAGTTCTGCCAAGGGGCCTTGTTGTGTTCATTTCTTATGGCATCTAGCTGTCAGCTCATCTCCTTGGGATATGTGGGACAAATGTGGTAGCAAGGCAGGATGGGAGCAGGGGAGGGTGCATGCCCAGAATCTCAGCTGCAGATCTTAAAATCTACTTTAACCTGACAGTGGCTGCAGGGAAAAGCCAGAGAACCAAGGAAAGCCAGCAGTCCCCTGACCATTCCCAGTGCCCGGCCTCAGACTCCAGCCAGGCACACCAACCTCTCCAGAAGGCGGCTTCTTCCCTACCCACTGCATCAGCATATGGCCCTTAGGGGCCTGCCCACACAGCGGATGTTGACAGGGGCACAGCTCCAGCGCCAGCTTTCATAGATGGTCTCATCACTTTTAAAATAATGACCACGGGGCGTGGGCTAGCTAGAACAGTGACATCACTTTCCAGTGATTCTGGGTCAGTTCTCACTGTTTTCCTCTGAATCTTTAAATGACGGAAATAAGTCTTTCTGGTTTGGTACATGTTCTGGGAGCTTTCTCACATGTCCATATGCCCGTCCTTACATGTAATCAAGATGGCTTCAGATTTCAAGTCAGAGGTCCCATGTTTTAGGTTCTGGAACTGGTTCGTGTGGGATTTGGTACTGTTACTGGCAACATAATTTCCCTAGTTTTTATGTGTACAATGATAGCAAGAAGTCACTGGTTTGGTAAAGAAGTGAGAAAAATGAGTTGGCATCTTCTCTCAGAGCCCTGTCTCCATCACTTTGGTTTACTGTAATAAAGTATTGGGTGGGTTATAAATGAAGTTGGCTTCCTATACTTCTGGATAGTAGAAGTCTGAGATCAGACGGCAGCATGGGAGCTCTGATGAGGGCTATCTCTGGCTTATAAACATCCATCCTCTGGCTACATTTTTCATATGACAGAAGAATGTATCTGCCCAGAGTCTCTGTGTAAGAGCATTGATCTCTTTTATGAGAGCTTCCCATGCATGGCCTAGTTACTTCCCATAGGAAGTTTAGATACCGGAGGGACCTAAGCATTCAGTCTGTGGCATAGCCGCTGGGGTTTGTCAACTGCACAAAAGGCCTGAGCCAGCATCAATGTGAGATGACATTCCTTTTAAATAGGAAGCAGTCATTGTCACAACCTATTTGGTCACTGGTAGTTAAAGGAGGCAATGCATAGAGAGTGCTGGAGCTGGAGCCAGCCCTTGCTAGAGTTGAAGAGGTGACTCACTGCGTGCCTTGCTCATTCCAAAATGAGAGTTGTATTTCTGGATGAAGAGAGCAGTGGAAGGGCTTCTGTCTCCTCTTCATAGGGCAGAAGCACTCCAAGAGAGGAGATAATCTGTGCTTGCACCTCTGTGAAGGCACTGTCGCAGGAATGAGCCACTTGGAGTGTGCATGATGTACAGACCTTCTGAAGGATGGCTTCTCAGAACTGCTGTTCTTTGTTGATGCCTTCCAGAGCTCAAAGTAAGAAACCATTTTCCTGGTTTGATTGGAACTGTTCCTCTTTCCACTGCCCAGTCTATACATTCTTAGTTAGAGGCCAGAAATGGCTCTGACTTTCTCTGCTGAGTAAAAAGGTGCCTAGACCTGTCCATCTTTGCACATGAAAGCCAGATGGATTGTGGTACTGTTCAGAATGAGTATGCTCATGTGACATGGCTTTGGGTACCTTGAGATGGTCATCAAAGGAGCAACCAGGGGTGCTACTACCTACTTAGCAGATACACGCAAAGTAGTTTGAACCTAGAGTTGTAGGTTGTGGGAAAGGTGAAACCAAGAAGGTTTAACTCTCAGACTTATTTAAATATCAAAGTAAAGGAATCATTAAAGAAGAAAAAATTGCAGTGCAAAGTGTCTTGAATTGAGAAACAGATGATGGTGGTGGTGATCATGGTGAGGGCGATAAATGTGTGGTGTGATGGTGATCATGGTGATGGTGTGGTGTGATGGTAGTGGTGGTAATGATGATGGCCTGACTATAGTTGTGCTGATGGTGGTTGTCTTAGTTATTGTTCTACTGCTGCAAAGAGACACTATGAGCAAGACAACTAATGAGAGAAAGCATTTACATTGAAGCTTGCTTACAACTAATTTCAGAGTGTTAGTCACAGAAGGAAGCAGAAGGCATGGCACTGGAGCAGTAGCTGAGAGATTTACATCCTGAGCCACGGGCAGCAGGCAGGGTGTGGTGGGGGATGGGGACTGGGCCTTGCTTTTGAAATCTCAAAGCTCACCCAATGGACCTTGGCGGGTATCATATGATTCTGGCATCTCCAACATCTCCTGGGGTCTTCAGTGCGATCCAGGCTTCATTTTCACAGCTGTATGCAGTGGCCTCTCTGGGCCTCTGTGCAGGGACACCCCTGATACATGCCTGGCCTCAGCAGCTTTTCTTAGCCACAGAGGGAGACTCTACAACTCCTTCCTTGTATCCTTGAGTCTAAAAGCCAGAACCATGTGGCCAAAGCTGCCAAGTTTTGCTGCTTAATGGAGCTGGAACTTGGCCCCTTCCCTCAATTACATCTGCATCAGCTTTCTGCTGTTGATGCTTCTTCAATTCCTTTCCACAAGTTGGAAGCTGGAATGGGTGGGGTCTTGAGCTGAGGTCACCTCTCCTTTTATTACACTTACCATCAGGCTTTTCTTTAAACCTTTTATCTCCTTGAGCACAGGAATTGGCTCCATTACACTTTCTGGTGCTCCTTTTTTCTTCAAACTGTACTTTTTGTATTTCTCTTTGTCCAGCTTTCCCCATTTCGTATAGAGCTGCAGAAGAGTGATTACTAGTAACCACACAACAAAGTCAATGCTAGGCTGCCTTAAATCTTCTCTGCTGATGCAATTAATCCAAAAACTCTTTAATTTAGCCTCAGATTTTTAGAAGAAAAAGCAAAAAGCATCCACATTCTTTGCCAAAATATCACAAGAATGGTCTCCAGAGAACTTGCTAATATTCTTTCCTTCTGACACCTTTTGAGTTGGGCCCTTATAATTTACATCACTTTCAGTACTGTCTTCTGTCATTCTACTGCAATGGCCCCCTTAAGCCCCACTTACAGTGTTCAACCACTTCTAGTCCAAAGTCCCAAAGTCTTCTATAGTTCTTCACACAAAAGCATGGTCAGGTCTAACACAGACTGTTGGTACCGGCTTCTGCCTTAGTTATTGTTCTATTGCTGTGAAGAGACAGTTATGAGTCTATGGGGGCTATTCTTATTCAAATAACCACAATGTTGTAGTGGTAGGGGTAACAGCGATGGTGGTAGCTACCAGAACACTGGATAAGTCCTTACACTCATCATTTTGTTCTGATTTTCAAACAGGCTATGAGCTTGGCTCACAGCTAATCTGTGGCACACAGAAGGTGTGCTGTCTAATCTCAGGGACTCCCTTGGACTCTGCCTACAGGTCTTCTCTCTGCCTCTGACTCATTTTTCTCTTGTGGATAAGTAACTATATCTCTGAGCCTCAAAAATCCTATCTGGAATTAATTCTTAAGAGCTCTCTCTCTCTCTCTCTCTCTCTCTCTCTCTCTCTCTCTCTCTCTCTCTCTCTCTTTCTTTCTCTCTCCCTCCTCCTCCTCTAATATTTTGTTATTCATAATTGCATTGTGTGGGCTATGTGTTGGGGTAGGACACATGTATGGTGGTCGGAAGAACAACTTTGTAGAGTCCATTGCAGTGCATGGATTGAGCTCAAGTTGCCAAGCATGCACACCTTTACACACTAAGCTATCTTACCAGTTCTTAAGATCTCTTTTGGGGTCTAAGACATTCTGATTTCCTTGTCTTGCATCTTCCTGAAGAAGCCAGTGCTTTCTCAGGACCATCATTGCAAATGATGTTGCTGCTTAGCTAAGGAATGTGTGAAACTGTGCCTCCTTGTTTGGAAGATGTAATCGTGGTGCTCAGGAAAGAGTTCTGAAGTACGGGTCAGCTTCAATACCAAGTGCTTGTGTGAGCTGGCATAGGTGGCTTTTATGAGCTTGTCCCTAAACAATGAAAGAACAACTTGTACTACATTATCTCTGGGCTCCTTCCAGCTCTGACAGGAGGCCGAGGACACCAGGTTTCTTTGCCAGTTTTTTTTCTAACTATCCTAAGGCTAATTCCCAGGCAGGATCAGGCTTGCTTGAAGTATTTTCCCAATGTATTCCCCCCACCACCACTTTTCACCTCAGGTAAAGATTTAAATCCTCTGGGAAAGACTCTGATGTTAGAATAGATGCTTCCCTTTAATGATGAAGCCAATATCTTCCCTCCAATTGATAAGAAACTGGCACGGAATTCTCACCTTAGTACCCGAATGCAGGAGCAAGCAATAGCAACAGGTTGGTTGTTATTTCCATTCCTTTTGGAAGAGCTTCAATGCCTCTCTGACTTAGGAGCAGCCAAGGCTGGGGACAAACTCTCTGGCTATATGCAGAGCCACGGTGGCAGCAGCTCTGGGTTTGCATGCTTCCTTATAAGTTTGCCTGCACAAAGGCTTCAATTCCTGTATCCACACCTCTCCTCCTCTTAGCTCCCAAGCCACATGAAAAGCAGGAGGGGCAGATTTATCCCTAAACAGGCCAAAGAACAAGCTTTGTACCTCGATAAAATCAGAGATCCCATCAGCCCTGGAGAAGGCTGGTCGGCCTTGCTGCCTGGCAAAGCTGCTAGGGGCTGTTTGCATTCTGGAAGTCAGACCCAAGGCAGAAGGAACACAGAAGAAGAAGATGATTATGGGTGTTTTGAAAACCTGCCCCTTCCTGCCCAGCCCGGGACAATATTTACAAAGAGGACTTATGAACAAGCAAACCTTCTTTTCAGGTTAAAATCACCAAGGCAGGTTCTTCCCGTGCCCAGCCATGTCCAGCACCAGTTAAAGGTTTGGAGAGTGAGTTTGCCTGCCAGCTGCTGCCTTTGCCTCGGTGGTTAAGCTGTGGTTTATCAGGCTCAGGACCAGTGTTGCTCTTACTCCTGCAGCATACAGCCTCTTTATAAGGGAAAACATTCCTGAGGATGCCCAGTGTTGACTCAAGCCGCCTTTATTATTATATTATTTAAATGTGTGTAAACATAAGACTAGGTACAGATCCTTCAGCTTATACTTCGTATACACTCTTAACTCTAAAACAAATTTACAAATGATATACAAACAAAAATGTAACTTGAATAAAACCCAAACTGCCACCATGAAGTTTATCTCTCTGATGGTGGCCTTAGTGGGAAGCGACTCACCTCTCCATTTCGTATTTCACTAACTGGTGTCTTGATTTGATTTTTCACATAAAGGACTATTTTCTGAGTCATCATAGGCCACTTTTCCTACTTTTTAACATGGGACTGATTCTGTGCCACAGATCCATTATTCAATTAAGCCCACTTAACAGCAGTAAAAGAAAATACCAAATTGTTGCTCTGTGTGTGTGTACACGCATGCATGTATGTATGTAGGTGCATGTAGCATACATGTAAATGTCAGAAGTTAGTGTCATGTGTCCCCCTTGGTTGGTCTCTTAATTACTAATTCGGCTTTTCTGTCTGGCCAGCAAGCCCTAGAGAGCCGGCTATCTCTCCCTCCCAAGCACATCGCCATGCCTGGCTTTATTTTTATTTTTGTGTTTTTAACTTTGGTCCTTGGCTATCGCTCTCAGGTCCTCATGCTTTCATGGAAATCATTTTACCTACTGAGCCTTGTCTGCAGCCTGGGAATTTCATAGCACCTGATGCTTATCTTTATTTTTTAAATTCAAGTTCTAATTGGTAGAATATTCTTCAGTGTTTACTTACTTATCATTAACCAGTGATGTTGGTGTGGCAAAGACAGAGTCTGAAGAATACATCTGCCGGCCCACAGAATAACCACTGAGACGTCTACAATCAGGAGCTTGGCATGGCCACAACACAGGTGCCACGTGACAGCTGTTCTTTCTTTACCTACTAATGGTCGTTCTCTCAACATTTCTTAGATGCTTCTAGACACTTGACTTTGGCTGCTCTAATAAATTCACTAATGCAGTGTGGGTAGGGGAATATGAGCAGCACTTCCTTCATGGTAACATGTTCACCCTGCCAGGCCACACAATTCTTGTGTTGTAGAACTCAGAGACCATGTCTACAGGGGCTCAAGAATCCTTGTTTTGGAAAATATTCTCTGAAGTGAAGCATTATGTGTGCTTAGAGGACAAATACTCTCCCTGCAGCATGAGATGACCCAGGAGAACCGTTTTCTTCCAAGAAAGAGGAAGGAATACATTTGATCATTTGGTCACCAGACATTTCTGGAACTCCATCTTTTGCCTGTATGTCACTCTGAGGACAGAGGAGAGGGCAGTGGGTAAAATGCAGTGTGACTGTGCTCTTGGACAGCTGCTTGGGGCAGTCTGGAAGCTCATTGGAGCTGATTTCTAAGATAGGCCATAAGCCCCAAAAGAAATTTATGGCTAGTCTTCAGAGTCATAGGATCAACATCTTTTACAGTAGGGTTCTGTTTGGTCATTTGCTCATCACTACTCTTCTTTTTAAGTGATGTCTGCCCATTCCCAGGAAGTAAATCATAGGAAGTATTTAAAAAAAAAAAACCTGCACTGTTAAGAGTAACCTTAAACTGGGCATTGTGACACAAGCTATAAGCTTAACATTCAGATTAAGGATCCTGAGTTTGAGGCCAGCTTGGGTTGCATAGTGAGTCTTGGACTCAACAAAAACAAAAACAAAAGAAAAACAAACAACCAAACAAATACTCCCCCCCCCCAAAATCTCAAGAGTGGCCAGCAGGTTGTCCCTCAAGAATTACACTACATTAGGTCCTTAGTTCCTTCAGAGGGGCTGTAATGACGGCCCACAAAGTCTGCCTCTTTATGGGCCTACCTTGCATCATTGTTATGGAAATTTTGAAATGAAAAATTTTTTTAAAGAGGGGACATTCTACACACATCCCATAATAATCCACATTCAGGCCCCCTCGTCTTAAAAACAGTCTGAGCAAAACCATATACATATATGAAGGGCTTCTTTCAGGATAGGATAGGCCTCTTTAGGCATGTCCAGCAACTTGATATTGTGACATGATAGCATCTTCACTGTTTTATGCTTGAGAATCACACAGTCAAGTTTTACCAACCCCTCATGGTGTTTTAAATACGTTTGGAATTTTGTTTTAGGTCCTATTCATAGCTATCCCTGGGTGTGTGTGGTCTGCAGACTCCAGTTAGACACACCTGGAACTATGTTCATTACACCGGCATCATGAAAGCCATGTGATTTGTGTTTGGGGATGCTAAGGCCTCACCTTAAAGGTGTTAAAGAGCCCAGGCCCATCAAACGGCTGTGGTATTCCCAACCCCCACTGTAGCCTCTAGCCTGCATGTCTTTCTTGCAGGGATTGCTGGGACACCAGCTCATGGGATCATGCTACCTACATTCAGGGTGGTCTTTTTTCTCCAATGAACTCCTCTCTGGAAACACATTCACAGCTGTGCCTCACCAGTGCCCTAGGTGTCTTTTAATCCAATGCTGCCTTTGTCCGGTGATGGCTGTTGTACTGATTTTTGTGCAGACCTATTTTTTTTTAATTTAATTTTATTTATATGAGAACTCTGCAGCTGTCCTCAGACACACAGAAGAGGGCATCAGATCATATTACAGATGGTTGTGAGTCACCATGTGGTTGCCAGGAATTGAACTCAGGACCTCTGGAAGAGTAGTCAGTGCTCTTAACCACTGAGCCATATCTCCAGCCCCCTGTGCAGACCTATTTGTGGCCAGGACACCTCACCTCTGGGATAGGGGACTGCTTCCTGAGTCTGTTCCTTTGTGCTTGTCAGCCAGTATTCTCTGGAAACAGCCCATGCAAGCCCATTCTCTTGTCCCCAGGCTTGGCTGGTATGTATTCTGCTGTGTATCAGCTACTTTTCTCATCACTGTGAACTAATACTTGACAAGAAGCAACTTTAAGGAGGAAAGGGTTATGTTGCTTTTTGGTTTGAGGGAGCAGGACATCATGGCGGGAAGGGCCTGGCGTGGGAGCATGCAGCTGCTTGCTGCCATCCAGGAAGATAAGGAAGCAGGGGCTGGGAATGCTGATGCACAGCTGGCTTTCTCCCCCTCCCCCCTTTTATTTTTGTCTTCAGTCTGGGACCTCAACCCGGGCGATAATGCCACCTACATTCAGGGTGGTCTTTCTCCTCCAATGAAATTCTCTCTGGAAATACCCTAATAGCACATTCACAACCATGCCTCACTAGTGGCCTAGGTGTCCCTTAATCCAATCAAGCTGCTGATCAAAACCAGCCTCCCACCCCACTTCAGGTCTACAGGCAGAATTCTAACAGCATCCACAGAGGCAGCCATGAGGTAGACTATTTGTCTATACCGTGGCCATGAAAACCAAGTTGTGATTAGAGTGGTATCACCAAGAGCGAGAAATAAGAAAATTCAAAACCAAGCCCTGAGCCATGTGCACGTTATACAACAGCAAAGCTAACCATACTGTGAACATTGAACAGACACAAAAACAACATAACAGAATCATCACAGGAAATGGGAGAGAAGCTTTGAAAGCATCTGTTATGGAGTCTGTATTAAAGAAAACCAGTTCTATAAATGAAGAGCCATCAGCCTGAGATTAAAGAAAGTACAGGAAGACGTCCACAAGGAGATCAGCAACAGAACCGGGCGACTTGCAGCAAGTTAGAGATGCATGCTAGAGGTGAGAACGGACTTCCAGAAAGCTGTAGCTGTTGCATTTGATTGTCAACATAAGCTGTTCCTCAAAATTCAGAGACATGGGATGAGATGCCATTGATATATGTGAAGGACAAAATAGTGAAGTGTTTTCAGTGTCTCGCCTGTGGACAGGCATGGGGACTTGAGCAAGTCATATAATAGTAGCAGAAAATAATTGCAAATGATAGGCAGCAATGTCACTTCTTAGACTTTAATTTACTTTTTAAATGTGTCCCAATACATTTAAAAATATTTACTTTTAATTATGTATAAATGTGTGTGTGTGCCTATGTGTGTTTGTGTGTGCAAGTGAGTGTAAGTACCTGAGGAGGCCAGAAGAGGGTGTCGGATCCACTGGATCTAGAGTTACAGGAAGTAGTGAGCCACCTATGTGGGTGCTGGAGACCAAACAGAGGTCCTCTGTAAGATCAGCAAGTGTTCTTAACTGCCGAGCCATCTCTCCAGACCCTTGGACGTCACATTTTAGAAGTTCCCAGTGAAGAACACAAAGTTTCATCTACAACATACTTTTAATAAAATGATGGTCATAATAACGAAACCTTGGAAATTCCCAAATACCCAGCAGTAGGGGAAAGGTTGAATCCATTGTTCTGCCTCCACTGATTATGTGGCCATTGAAAATCCAAAAAAATGGTATTTAATTTCATTGGGAAAATATTCCTGTCATACAGTCAGCATTTGAACCACTCTGAGAAACACTATTGCTGCTGAATATTTCCTCAGTCAATTAGAAGGGAACCCATTGTTTATCTAGACTGAAGTTCTTTATGAAATGTTGTGGGGGAAATTAATGTGTCAGTTTATATGACTGCCCTCAGTCCAAGGACTGAGGATCTGGGTAGGGGTTCAGAGAACTTTGTGCCCTACAAATGGGTGAACTGTTTTCACTTTTCTCTTCATTTTTTTTTTTTTTTGGAGGGGGAAGGAGGTTGGATCATACTTTAGCATTGAATATTCTAGAAAAACTGAACTACACTCTAACTCCCATTTGTTTTTTTTTAAAGTCATATGACATACAAAACTGCGACATTGTTGAGACCAACCTTAATAAGACAATTGAAATGAATAATACAGCTTAAATAAAATAGCTTAAAATTATTTTCCATTTTGATTTAGGTAAGATTAGCTTTGGGTTGAAAAACAACCACCAATTCTCTTTCTTGAGTCATCTCAGCCTTTAAAACTTATGTTTAAGATGACTCAGTGACTTGGCTTCTGGAGATCTTGTCTGCTCTTTGTCCATCTAACCACCCACTAATCTCTCCACTAACTAAATTTTCTTCCCCTTCCTTCCTTCTTTTCCTTCCTTCCTTCCTTCCTTCCTTCCTTCCTTCCTTCCTTCCTTCCTTCCTTCCTTCCTTCCTTCCTTCCATTCATCTATCCATCATAACTCCTCTTATCTATCTGGTCACCCATCCAACTATATATTCAGTTATGCTCACCCATCTCTTTGCCTGTTCAACCTTCTGTCCATTCACTCACTATCCACCAAGTATCAACTCAGATGTCATCTTTCTTGACTTACTAAACCTGTTGAAAATACTATATCACATTGAAGGCCTTGTGGTGGGTGTCACAAACTTAGCATAAAACCTTTTCTCTTAATTTGCTTATGTCTAGTAAAAAGTGGGACAGGAAATAGATACAATTCAATGTGAAGAATCCTGTAATAGAAGTCTGTGTTGGGTGGGTTAGGAGCCCTACAGGGGTAACATCTGGAGAAATCAAGAAAGAAAACATAGAATTTGATTTTGAAGGATTAACAGCTGCCTAATCCTGAGTGAAAACCATCTGTGTCCATCATCAGAGCTCTCATTCTTTAGGAAGGCGAGATTTGTTGAGTGTTATTGATACACTACAGGAATCTTAGTCCACAGCTCTGGAGGACTAAATTGGGGCATGGTCTTTGAACATGGTCATGTAAATGATGACTCTGAAGACTGAGGCCATGAGCCCAAACATGGCCCACAAACACCTAGATTTCTCTGGCATAATTTGGCCAGTACTGTTCAGTGCCTGGTACTCTCCCTGTATTCTGTGGTTAGGCTCACAGCAGTATACTATTTACTGTGAGTCCAATGATGGTTCTAACCTTAGGTTTTGACAGTCAGTTTTGGCAAATCCATTATGAGAAGAGTGTTCTGGTTACCTGCATAACATAGCATATAGGAACTACTTAAATACTTGTCATATTCACCTGAGACAAGTTTCAAACAGAGGCTTGGAGGTCCTTTGTGTAGATTCCTCTTAACCCTTTTCTGTATGAGTTACTGTTCTCACCAATGTAACCACATTCCTGGCAAAGAACACCTTAAGTGAATAAGGATTTATTTTAGCTCAAGTTTTGAGGTAGTAAGTCCATCATACTGAAGCAGGAACTTGCAGACGCTGCTTCTGCACATGTCTGTGGTTCGGGAAGCAGAGACAAGAGAATGCCTATGGTCAACTGGCCTTTTTCCACATCTGTATTTTATTTAGTCAGGGACCCTAGCTCATAGGATGGTACTGACCACATTCAGGGTGGATCTTCCCTCCCCAGTTAAGCCTGTATGGAAATGTCCTTGCAGATATACTTAAATATACCTAGATATATTCATTAATACTTTAGGCATTTTTCAATCCAATAAATATGACCACTAAAATTAGCCAGCAGAGTCTTCTGTTTGTATTACCCCGAGTGAAAACCATCTGTGTCCATCATCAGAGCTCTCAGATGGTGTATAAGAGCAGGGAGTTTGGAGATAATCTTGGGTCTAAACTGTGTTGTGTTGCCAGTCAACTGTACAGTCCCTCATCCTGGCTGAGGCTCAGGCCTCTCACCTGCAGAGCAGACACAGTGTCACCTGTATGAGGGCTTGCTGTGGGGGACATGTGCTCAGGCTTCAGGGTGCAAAGCATGAGGCAAATTAACATCATTAGTAAAAGGGAGTGGCTTTTGTCACTGCTCTCAGTACTGTCACTTGCAGGGACATTTGATATTTTAAGCTCCTTTGGGAGAATCTCATATTTTTCTGCAGGCAGAATTGGCTCACTGATCAGACGAAGCAGATTTACGGTTAAACATGTTTATAAAAAACATGCAGTCATGTCCTTTTAAATGCAGCAGGAAAGCAACTCATTAGGCCTAATTTATTAGGCTGGGAAAATGCTGGAATGAAAGCGTTCATAAACACAGCAGAGGCCAAGCAATGACCACAGCGCTGTATCTTGAAAGGTTCAGATGCTGTGTTGGAAGAGGGAATGGTGGGAAAGGGAGGGGGGCCCGGATCTTGAGTGACAATCAAGGCTTCTCAAGATTTGTGCTGAGCAGGGACATCTCTACCCCAGAGTCAACCCTGAATTGCAACAGACAGGCTCCAACGACACCACTGCCTTCTCCCTTCCTCAGGGATGGTTAGTTTTGCTTCTATTCATGCATCTGTCTCTTGGAAATAAAGGGAACCTATGAGCAGTGCATTTGGTTGGTTTTCTCCAACCCCTTAGCCTCTGGGCTTCACAGGGACAGGAGAGCCCCTTCCATTACCTGGCCTCTTTCCAACTCCAGCTTCAGAGCTGCCAGCAGCCAAGGTTTATTGGTCAAAGCTGAGCCAACCCCTCCTACCATCTCAGGGTAAAGTCCAGACTCGCTGGCTTGTTACTGGCTATAACTCGAGCAGCCTAGCTGCTGTCCTCGGCTAAGCCTGGTCCCCTGCTGATCTTTGTCTGCTACAGCTGGGATGGCACACTGGCCTTTGTCTCAGAAGACCCTCTCTAAATTCCAGGTTTCTCTGACAGTCGCTTATTTTTCCTTGAGTCACAGCTCCACTCCACCATCTCCTAGAGATCTCCTCTGTCTGCTTTTGACTCCCCAGGCCTCTCAGAAGAACATGCAGCTGCCTTAGTAGGTACCATTTCCTCTCAGGGTCTTCAGGAGGCTCTTAAAGGACAGGTGTGCTCTGGGCATGTACAGATGAGGCATCTTAGCCTCACAGTACACAACAGTGTGCGTGTGTTAGGGAAATTGGTAATGCATGACTTCTGGAGACGCCACACTTGAAATTTGTATTTTCCTCAAAGTTAATTGAATGGCCTTTTCCTGACAGGACAGGGCTAAATTCCATGTTACACTCTCATTTATTTACCAGCTTGAGGTGGTCCCTCCCCTCTGTGGTATAAAAGCTACTGTTTGTGACTTCATCTCTGATTCTTTTCATCAAGGACGTGTGTATTCTGAATATCAGTTGAAGCTGTGAATGAGATTCATTGCTGAGTTTATTCTTGTTTCCGGACTTTGGTGATGTTATTATGGTTTTCAATGTCAGAAGTTTTTTTCTCCCCCTCCCAACCATGGGCATTTTTAAAATTTGTTTTGTTTTGTTTGTTTGCTTGCTTGCTTCATTTTCTAAAAGGCAGCTTTGAGTGACAGACTTAACAATTTCGATCTAGGCCTGGTCTGAAGCAGTCTGATCTCCTGCACCTTTTGTGAACGAGGGCAAAGGCATTTAGCCACCTGAGCTGCAGGGAGCAGGAGGTGTCAGTTACCCTTCTGATTGCAGTGACGAAATGCGGGACCAACGGAACTCATGGACTGCACATTGACTTTGGCTTGTGCTTTACAAAGGGATATAGTTCCTCACAGCAAGGGAGGTGGGGTGGGGGCGTGGGGCAGCAAGCTCGCACAGCCAGGAAGCTGAGAGGTGTGACACTCACCTCACTTTCACCTTTATCCCTTTTTTTGAAAGTCAAAGGCTTTATTTTTTTCATTGAATATCTTCTTCATTTACATTGCCAATGGTAAAACCTTTCCCGATTTCCCCCCTCCCCAAAGACCCTCCCACCCCTTCTCCCACCCCCCACCCCCACCCACCCCACCCCCCCGCCTCCACATATATGCCCCTCCACCCACCTCCACCCCCACCTCCCCACCCCCCTACCTCCATATATATGCCCCTCCCCCCACCTCCACATATATGCCCCTCACCCTCACCCCTGCCTCCACATATTTGCCCCTCCCCCCACCCCCACCTCCACATATATGCCCCCCCCTACCTCCACATATATGCCCCTCCACCCAACATTCTTATTCAGCCCAGGATGACAGCTCAGGTGCTGTGTAGATAGGCAGGCCATTCCTCTTCCTTTAAACCTCTCTAGAAAAACCCTCACAAGTACACCGGAGCTATAGCCCCCCAGGTGATTCCAAGTCCAATCAAGTTGACAATGAAAACCATCTCAGGAGGCATCCAGGTTGGTCTCCACTGGGGAGCCTTCTCTCTACCAGCAGAACAGATTTCTGACATCTGCTTCTGGTTTGGTGTGTCCTCCTTAGAAAGTACCACCAGTGACTGTGACCCTGCCCTTTGAGAGCACATAGCTACAAAAGCAGACCATGACTTGTTTCAAAATGTTTACTTACAAAAATAAGATGGGGAGTGGGTTTCCAGATAGCTTGGCCATGAGGGTGAAATATGGTTGCTTGGTCCCTGTATCCCCCAGATTCTTGGAGGATGCCCTTCCCTCACCCCAACCCACCCTGCCCCTTCTAATGTCATATCTCTCTCCTTCCCCTCCTCCCTCCCTCTTCCTTCAGTTTGTCTCCGTTCTTAGTTTAAAAAAAAAAAGTAAAGTTGGAATAGAAATCTTCCAGTTCAAGTGTTCAAACCATTTCCTTTTAAATAAAGAGAATCAAACACCATTTTTATTCTTTTGTTTTTTAAAGCAGGATATTGTTTGGAAATATAAAGGAATAGGCTTCTTTGCAAAGGAAGGGCAAGATTCCTGTGTCTTCTGCCCCAGGAGCAGTAGAGTTAAAGGTAGGCTTAGAGGCCATCAGAACTGCAACTTTATTTCTATTTTAGCTTTCACCATACAGCTTCATGCACGATGAGGTGCTTTTTCCAGAGCAGAAACTTTCCTTGGCCGAGGAAAGGCGAGAATAAATACTTTTCCTGGGATGACTCCATTGCCGGTGCCCTCCTTCCAACATTCCCCCACACTGGAATTTATGCTTAAAATCCAAGTGAGTTGAGAGACACAGATTTTCTCCAGCAGACCCTTTGCGGGAGGGTTTTGTGATGCAAAGCCTGAGATGGTCTTTTTTAAGGCTGAGCTAGCTCTTTGTGTATGCCTCATTCCTCCTGTCTGGGCTATTGCTGCTTCACATGGCCAGGCCTATTCACGACTCCCACCCACACCAGCTACCTTTCCTGGCCCAGGTAAAGCTGCATCTCCTCCTCTTGGAAGCCTTCTCTGATTTCTCCAGGTCTCTCAAGTTTCTTTCCTGAGAGCTTTCAAAGCTCCCTCTGAAACAGGGATGTTTTTGTTCTTCCAGAATCCTAGACTTCCTCTCCAGTTGAATTTGAACTCTCCTCTTGAATGCATGTGTGGAAGGGGTAGATGGGCCTCAGGACAGGCCATTGTAGGGGTGGAGAGTGATGGAATTAGGTGAGGGAACTTCATTTCTGTGCATGTGCAACCCAGAGCTCAGTAATACATATGGACCAGGAGAGCAGTTGGTCCCTGTGACTGGGAACTAGCTGCTTGTTTTCCTCCAAGGCAGAGTCAAGGAGGTAGTTTCCTCTCACTATTTCATTGCTGACATATTTATATGCCCAATGAAAAGGCGGAGAAATCTACTATGTTTTTGTGTGTGTAGCATGTGCTCTGCCTGCTTGTGGAAAATAAGGAGGCTGGCTCACAGTAAAGTGTTTGCAATAAGGCTATTTATGTGAAAGTAGACATGGAAAGCCATTGTATTAGAAGGAGTTAAAATTATAATATTGCCTGAACTAATAATAATTATTATTACATATATACTTGGAAGCGGCTATGGAAGTCTGTTGGGCAGGCTATCCTGGAATGTGTAGAATCTTGTCATTTAAGAGAATAGGACTGGAGAGAAAGGTTTAAGTAAGTGCACACTGCTTATTTATGGAAAGGATTTCCATAAATAAAGTAGGGGCAGAGAGGATGATGGGAACATTCAGGGGTGTGGCTGGTCTCGGGATTTGGGTGACTGTTGCAAAGGGTGTGAACCTTCATTTAGGAGGCTCTGGCGGTAAATTATGACTTTATTTTTAAATGACTGTATTTGCTTATCATAGAAATGATTTTGGTGTTGAGTCAGCCTTGAATCTTCAGTGAGGCCTTTCATCTCTTGTGAAAATCACATGACTTGGGCATATAAATCCCTTGTTAAGATTAGTTGGCTAGCTAATTACTTTACTTTTAGGCACTATTTAGATATAATTTGTATATGTGATGTATACATGAATGTTATTTATAGAATGTGAACAGTAACATGTTTCCCCTTTGCAGAAGGCTGTTGATAGGATCAAAAGAACTGCTGACTGGTTGTAGACATTTTATAGGAGTCAGGTTCAGCAAAGCAATGCTACAGAGACAAATAATTCCAACTCTCAGAAGCCCAAAACAAAACAAGTCTTATTTCATGTTTGTGATCATGCTCAACATGGAAATTAATGAGGAAATGCCCATCATACTTACTGGCCAAAAGTTGCATCGTAGCATGTGCTCCCATGATCACCAGGGTGGAGGGAAACATGGTGGACTCCATGCTGACCTTCTGCATATGATACATGCTGCTCCTGCTCACATATCATTGGCCAGATCAAACCACAGTACCACATCCAACCTCAAAGAGGGCTGAGAAAGGCAAACTTATCGTGGACTCTTAGAAGAGCAGGATGAGTGTGCGCATGGTTAATGCAGGCACTATTGTTGGCTCTAGATTTTAAAGTGCTTGTGATTTGTTCCAAACAGATATGAATACTCCACTCTTGAGCTAAACAGAATCCGTACACACTAAGCTACAGAGAGCTCTTGGCCATATTAGAATATTTAGAGCTCAGAAGGTTAGCCTCACAATACGAACAGAAGCTAGTGTGCTGCTTGCTAGTGATTGAAGAGAGCATGAAGAGATATTTTCCTGCAGATCATCTCCCACTGACCATTGTTGGTGGTTTCAGGGAGTCTTGTGTAAAGAATTCAATGTGGGATTCACAGAATATGAGATCTGTGATTGATTAGTAATGCCTAACATGGGGAAAGAAAGCAAAAGCCAGGTCTTTGTCATTCTTGATCAGTTTTGTCTCTTGGATGGAAACATGGAGGCTAATGAAAGGATTTGTCTATGGAGAGCCAGATGGGGAATGGTTTACAAACACCTTTCCTCCTGGCATGCATTTGGGAGCCTGGTCAGAACTTAGGAAAGCTTCAGTGCAGTAAACATTGTTCCGTCATAGTCTACTCTCCTTTGTTGGTCCAACCAGCCTGGGTGTCTTCATCCCTCTTTGGTGGTGTCAGATAACCCAGCTTCCCAAAGACCCAGAGAGGAAACTGTTTTTCAACTTCCCTCAGGCTCTCCAGAAAGACTGTTAAACAACTCATCCAGCCAGTTCTTTCCCAAAATACCCACTCCTGTTTAAAAAAAATGGAGGCTTATATAATTCTTCAAGCAGCCTCACCCATTTCCCTTCTTGCCTAGATGCCATGGCTGTCACTGTGTGGTTAGGATCTCAGGAAGCCATGGAGAGGCACATGGGAAGAGTTGAAATCTGGAGCCATACAGCCAGGAGGTCTGTTTCACTCATGATGGGGCTGGGTCCCACTCGAGGACTGAACACTTTCTTCAAGATGTTCCAATATGTCTGGCTGGGTTGGTTTGAATATATTTGCTTTCAAGTAGGAGGCCAGTGGCTACAATTCAAAAGTTGCTTTTCATCTGGGATCTTGTCACACCCATTTATGTCTGGGTTAAGGCAGGATGTGACCTGGAGTGAGAACTCTGGTACATTTCCTCAAATTAGTATCCACTAAGCCAGCCTGTGCAAGCCCTCCTTACTCTCCAGAGCATTCATGAATAGAGGTTGAAGAGACGCCTCATTTAGAAGAAGGGCTAGATTTTTCTCAGTGAATCTCATTATCATAAAGAAGAGAAGGAAAGTGACAGACCAGCCTAGGACATGCACATTTATAATATACAAAGTTTATGAAAGCCTTTGAGAGATAAGTCTTATTTATGCTGAGGGAAACTGAGGCTCAGTTAAATTGAAATATTTTGCATCTTATCTTCATTCGGGTAGTCAGGGTTCAAGGGTGAGCTGGCCTAACCATCATGGGTTTCCGCTGATATCTTCAGAATCAAGCGAGAGACATCCCAAACTGCCCAGGCCCAGCAGCCTGAGTGCAGAGAGCAAAACTCAGCCTGGATTTTTCTCACCCATTGCTAATCCTCTCTTCTTGGCCTCTGTGAAGAGCTTTCCTGGAATTGTGTGGAACTGTACAAAGGCACTAGACCCGGCTTCTGCATGTGTCTGTTCCCAGACTGGCTTTTCACTGTTTAATCTGGAATTCTCCTGGGCAGTGGCATCCCATGGAAGTTTAGCTACTCAAACTGGCTAGAGGAAAGTGGGCAGTCTGTTCCTTATAAATACTGTGAGCCACATGTCTTTCCAATTGCAAAAATGATGCAGGCAGAGCTCAGGATTTCTCTGGCCTGCATAAATTTCCAGAGGACTGGTAGCACAGTACAGGCTTTATATTCTGGCAAGCTTGCTTTCCTGGGATCTTCTGAGCTTAGGATGCTGCTCCCCATAGGTCAAGCTCTCCAATCCCAGATACCGCGATCCGTCGTCAGGCCCACCTGATGGAGAGAGTGGTAGGTGGTCATTGAATAGAGAGGACAGGCATAGCTACTTACTAGCTATGTGACTCTGAGACACCCTCTAAACTTTCTAAGTCTCAATTTCTTCATCTATAGAATAGGTTAGTAATAACTTGTAAAGGCTGCTGGTTCTAGACTTAATTCCTGAGGATTGGGAGCAAGGGAACTTTAGTCTAATTACCCATCCTTTTCTAGCCTCAGTTTTATCAGCTGTAGAGTGGACTGATAACAGTCCTTAGCCATCAGGGCTAAGGAACATAAACAAGGAAACTCATGGCAACTTCTCATTTGATGAATGCTGAATTTTTTTTTGGATATTCTCATTTTATTGTAATTAGTGTCTGTTTCTCAAGGAAGGGCTGAAGTTCAAGCACACTGAAAGCCCCAAAGTGTCTACTGTGGAATGTAGACCACAATGCACAGACTCCAAGGTCAGCACATTTAGACTTATGAAAGGGTGTGAAGTCTTTGAAAAGGCAGTGATAAGAAAGTAACTGTTCAAATAGCAGGTTCTGTGCTGGTTGCTGAGAATTAATTAACATATATATGTATATATACATATATATTTATATGGTGTGCATTCATTGTACATTGTGCATCCATGCAAACATATCATGTACTTTGACCATATTCAGCTGCTACACTTTTCCCCTCTCCATACCCTCTCCCGCTGGTCTCCTTCATTCCTTCAGACAGTTTCATGTCTACCCTCATGACACAGATACATAAAAGATTTTATGTCTCTATAAAATAAATCTAGGACCCATGAACGAGTGAAAGCAGGTGATGTTTGTCTTTCAGAGCCTGACTTATCTCACTTAACATTATGATCTCCAGTTGCATTCATTTCCCACCCAATGGCATGATTTCTCATGGCTAAAACCTCTGCTTTCTCTCTTACTCTCTCTCTCTGTCTCCTCTTTTTCTGTCTCTTTGTCTATCTCCTCTCTCTCTGTGTCTCTCTGTCTCTCTGTTTCAGTCTCTCCTCCCCACCCTGTATATGTGTGTGTGTGTGTGTGGGGGGGGGTCTTTGGGATGTAAATCCAGGAGTGGCATATCTGGGTCATACAATAGTTCTATTTTTACTTTTGTTGAGGATGACCTATCCTGACTTCCATAGTGACTATGAAAGTTTGCATTCCCACCAGCAATGAATAAGGATTTTTATTTCTGTACATCTTCATCAGCATTTGTTGCCATTTTTATGGGAGTGAGATAAGATCTAGACACAGTATTAATTTTCTTTTCTCTAGTAGAGTGATGTTAGACACCATTTATATATTTATTGGCCATGTGTACTTCAGCCTTTGAGAACTACCTATGCATTTGATTAGCACAGTTAGTCTTAGTGTTCTGGTGCTGTGAAGAGACCCTATGACCAAGGCAACTCTTAAAGGAAAGCATTTAATCAGGGACTTGCTTAGTTTCAGAGGGTTAGATCATGATCATCATGGCAGAAAACAGACAGGCATGGTGATAGAGCAGTAAGTAGCTAAGACTTTACATCCTGATTCCCAGGCAGCAGGCAGAAAGAGAGAGAGAGAGAGAGAGAGAGACAGACAGAGACAGAGACAGAGACAGAGACAGACAGAGAGACAGAGACTGGGCATGATGTAGACTTTGGGAACCTCAAAGTTCACCCCCCAAAAGGGTGAATGTAGTGGTTTGAATAAATTTGTCCACAGATTTGTGTATTTGAATGCTTAGTCCATAGGAAGTGACACTATTAGAAGGTATGGCCTTGTTAGAATAGATCATACCTACAGTGTTGTTGGAGAAGGATGTTACTGTGGGGGGCAGCCTTTGAGGCCTCATATGCTCAAGCTCTACCTAGCATGGAATTCCAGCCTCCTGGCTGCTTTCAGACCAAGATGTAGAATTCTCAGCTCCATCTTCAGCACCATGTCTGCTTGCACCCTGCCATGCTTCCCACCATGACGATAATGGATTGAACCTCTGAAACTGTAAGCCAGTCCCAGTGAAGTGTGTTTCTTTATAAGAGTTGCTGTGGTCATGGTGCCTCTTCATAGCAATAGAAATCATAGTGAAGGCAATGACACCTCCTTCAACAAGGTCACACCTCTTAATCCTTCCCAAACAGTCCATCAACTAGTGACTAAGCTTTCAGTCATATGAGCCATTCTCATCCAAGCCAGCACATTGATGGTGCTGTTTTTTTCCTTTGATATTACTATATTGAGAATTTTATATCTATGTTCATCACAGAGATTGGTCTAAATTTATTTTTTCTTTCTTTTTCTTGAGTCTTTATCCAATTAGTATCAGGATTACCAAGAAATTTTTAAAATAACTTTTTTCATACAATATATTTTGATCATATTCTTTCCCCTCCCCCAGTTTCTCTAAGTAATCATTCCTACCTCCCTAGTCACTCAATTTCATGTCCTCTCTCTTTCTCAAAACAAAAGACAAAACTAAAAATCAATACAGACAAACTAAAAAAACACAAAACAAGAAAACCAATAAGACACCAAAAAAATCAGACTAAAAATGCACAAAAAAACATGGAATCCATTTTGTGTTGGCTAACTACACCTAAGCATTGGGCCTTCCTCAGCGCAGCTGATATATCCAGTGACACTCCATTGGAGAACATTGGTTTTCCCTTCTCCATCAGGCTTCAATTGCAAATAACTTCTTGATCAGGGGTGGGACTTGAAAGGGAAAGGTATGTCTACTTCCACCTTTCAGTCTGATGAGCCTATCTGGTTTGGACCTGTGCAGGTCTTGTGTGTGCTGTCACACTCCCTGTGTTCATATGTGCATCAGTCCTGTTGTGTCTGCATATTTCCTTGGAGTCACATTTAGGGCTGAGTGCTCCAAAGTCTCTTACTCTCTGCACACTGTCCACTTGTGACTCTGAATATATTAAAACGAAAAATTTACTTTCTAGTCTACAAAATGACTTGAGAAGAAAGGCATGGTAGAATTTAGATATTGAGGATTTAGAGATGGAATTCATGATCCCCATTCTCCATTGAAGCAGATATACTCTTACTGAGACAGCCCCTGACAGCACGGGATGAGGATTGTGATGGTTCATACTCAGGATAGCACATGGAAAACTCCATTCTCCACTGGCTTACTCTAGTCACAGACTTTAATTCCTGCTTCATTTTATTCCTGGTAATTTCATATGCCAATGAGGTCAGTGACCAGAAAGACAAATAGAAAGACAAACAGAGATCAGGCTGAAGGATCATTATGAGAAATGATGACCCTTATGTAATTAAGAACCATGAGGTTAGGAAGACTCCAGTAGGAGAGAAGCATGAGAGCATTTGCGTTCAGGGAGAGGTTTGGGTTAAAGAGGTAAGGCAAGGGCATGGACACTGGCTTGGATGCTTTGCCCTTTGGTTTTTGTTTTTTGTTTTTTAAATATATACAACCAAGGATTTCAAATAGGGAGTCAGACCCAAGAAGTCTTCAAAAGTTGAAAAGTTTTGTTCAGGAAGATGGAATACCAGGCTTCTACTTGGGGTGTGAGGTAGGGAAATGCATGAAGTGGAGATGGGGGCGAAGCCAAGGCTGATGTACAAATGCTTCAGGTCTCCTTCCTTTCGGATCCCTTAGATGTGCCCGTAAGTCAATAGTACAAAGTTCAGGCTGACAGGAGATGGGACTTGGAGCTTTACTCAGGGGAGAGAGAACTCGTGGCAAATTCCTAAAACAGCCTCCAGCTGTGCCTTTCTGCCTTCTCTTGGGATTACAAAGAGGTACATGTCAGACATTCTTGGAGGCTCTTGAACTTTGTAGAGACCACCATAGTAGGGGTGGCTTCCAGCTGTCACTGAATGCTCAAAGAATAGCATTTCTTTCCCTCCTTGGTTATTGATATTTGAGACCCTAGTTCAGTGATTGGATTGTTTCATCTAGAAGTTGGGAGGAAATGGAAGTTTGCTGACTTGTTTCAGCTTTACCTGGATGGAATCTGCTAGTACCTGAAGTCATGGTACAGCCATTGGCTTTGATGGATGTTCTGGTTAGGACAGAAACCCTATGGATGTCCCTATACACAGATGCCTGGCTGCATAGGGGTCTTTAGTTGCATTTTCCATCATCCTCAATGTTTGGCCCAGAGCCAGATCTCTCCAGCCCTTAGAATGGTCTTTTGGTGACATGCATGCCTCTCCTTAGGGTCACCACCTCAGTGGAGGTGATAGATGGTTGTAATGATCTCATGGTGTTTTGATGCTCCTCTCATTTGTAAAATCATAGCTCTGTTCCTTTCCAAGCCAAACCCAAGCCTGTGCCAGGCAGCAGGTCTCGGGGGGCAGGGGGCCAAGTTCCCTTTGGCCAGGGTATCTCAAGTCTCCCTTTCAGTGCCTACCATCTGGGTGTCAAGCAGATTCTGTTTTCACAAGCCTCTGCCTTCCTTCATTTGTCACAGCAGGACAGAAGAGATTATGGACAAGCCAGGAGCAGAAAGCTTGGATCTGACTCTAGCAGAGTCATAGTCTTTGACATAGTCACTCGCTGGGGGACAGTGAACATGATGGAGGAGCTGTGTTTGGAGAAGCAAATACAGGCACTCGGCTAGTGCTTTGGCTTTCTTCCCCTCCTCATGTCACTTGTAGCATAAAAGGAAGCTATTTTCAATCTGAGAACATCTCTGCCCCCAGTGTGGTGCCATTTGGTTCATACTCTATGACTGACTTCCATCTGCTGTCACAGAGAACACCTCACTTTGCAGCCCCTAGAGCAGATGGCCAGAATGAAGAGCCAAGTTTGGGAAACAGGCAGCCTAAGTGAGAACAGGGGCTGGGGAGTTGAACCTTGCAGGAACTACTGTGGATGGTGTGGTCCTGACAAACATTACCTAATATTTCCGGGGCCAGGCTATCTTATACACTAAAGCATCAACAGCAAAACCCAACTCTATTTTACACTGAGGGGTGGAATGGGAAAGAATAGGATTCCAGGAGGGAACTGGAAAAAGGGCCTGTCATAGTTCCTTGTTGAAATGAGAGTATGCAGGTGTTTCTTTCCCTAAGAGTGTTAGCCTGTAGGATCTTGCAAATGTTTGAAGCTAAGTATGAGACACACCATAGATTAAAGCTGGCTTCAGGTGCAGTGGGACTCCTCAGATGGTGAGCAAGGAGCCAACTGTCTTCTCCGGTCACACCTTTGCCGTTGACTCCACTAGAGAAATTTCTTGTGGCAGCGGAAGGCCAGAACTTAGGACAGAGATGAGGACCGGAGACCCTCCCCATAGCTATAGAACTCTTCTAACACATCCCCATAGAGCCACAGGCCAGCTCTCAGGTCCCTCCTTTACCCCACAGACCCCAGAGGTCTACTGCTTTCTCTTCTGTAATCCTGACACTACCCATGCTATCCCCAGACCTTCCCTACCTTCAGGACAGATGTGAGGTGGCCTTGTTCTCCCATCTCAATCCCTTGATAGGTTCCTCACAAGCCAGATGTGGACAGATCTCAATGGGTTTACTAATTGTCATGATGTTGAGGGAGACACTAGGCATGCCCAGTGAGCTGCGTCTGATTGTACCAGATCTCCCCTTTCTCAGATACAAGAGTAGATACAGAGTACCTCTGTTATCTACTCCAGACCAGCAACTTCCCGCCCTGGAGTGTGCAGTGCTGGCTCTCCCCCCAATACTATTCTTGGACACATCAGCAAATTCTACTCTCCTGTCTTCCTAACAGGAGTCAAGGCATTATAACTAGTTTTACTAACTCTTATTTCGTTCATAGTATGAAGAACGCTTACTCAATGGCAACGACTCATCGGTTTTTACTGTTACTCCCCTCAACCTTCTTGAGATATCCAGGGTCCATACTTCATTTTCAGGTTCCCATGTGATTACGGAGCTCATTATGACAGAGGCTTGCCCTTCAGAAAGTGATCTTCGTGAACCTGTGAAGAAGCAGGTTCTTCTGAGAAAAAAAAACAACAGCTTTGATCAGTTTGGGTTGAGATGTAGAATGTTCTCAAATGTTCCAGCTAGCGGTTTACCTATGAGCCTTAATAATAACTTCCATCTCCATTTAGGTTAATGTGTTTTTTTTTTAATCAGCTAAATAGCAGCAGTGAGCTCCAAGACTGTTTATATGTTTTATCTCCTGGGTTTTCAAGACAAATCTGTACTGCAGGTTGGTTTAGTCTTGGTTCCTCCACTGATGACAAAGAAAACCATTGAATGTGATATAGCATGTCCCAGGGCTACCTCATCACTACAGGATGCCCATAACTCTCTGAAAACCTATATCTGTATCACCATCAATTTGCAAATGGAAAATTAAATGCTGTGGTGAAGGACTTACCTGTACCAGGGTAAGATTGAAATTCTCACTCAACTCCAAGGCTCCACTCCTTAGCTCCACCTTCAGAGAGGCAGGCATTATTTTCTCCTCTCATTCTTGGAAATGGTCATAAGAGTTTCCAGGACAAGGCTGGGCTGCGAAGGCCCCTGCCTGACCTGCTATTTAAACCACTCCAAACACTGAGCACGTGCCAAGCCACAGTACACATGGCCAAGGTTCAAACAAGTAAGCTGGGCCATTGCACTTTCATTAGCATCTGGGATGAGAACAAAAGTCTCCACCAGCCACTCTGCGCTGGAGCCAGGGCAGTGACTTCTGGCTGGCCAGGGAGCTCAGGTATCCTACTATCCAGAGGAACTGCAGGACACGAGGGGACTTTTCAGGCTTTGAGAGTGCTCCTTTCCTCACTAAGATCTGTGGGCAGTCCTCCCATAAAGGTTTGTGGCTGCTCCCCGTCTTGACCATTGCAGGCTATCTGAAGGTGAATGTAGTGTGTTCAGTGCTGTGCAAACACCTGAAATCCTAGATAAGAATGGGGTGGGTGCATATTGTTATATGTGTTTTGCATTTCTTACAAAACTCATTTCTTGTCAGGTGTACAGGTTGGGTAATTTGTTATCTGCTCAGGTATTCTTTGCTCACAAGGACCCTGCGGACTTTCTCGTGCATAGTGATTTCTATAGCCCTGCATTTTGAGTTTGCAAGTTGGGATAGGAAGGAAGGTTATTTCCTTGGTGTCCATCATGAATGTTAGCACACTGTTGTATTTGGGGCTCTTTTGGTTTAGTGGTGTGTAGACTGAGCTGTGGCTTCATACAGAAGTTGATTTTCTCAGGGTGTAGCTGAGAGAGAACAGAGATCTGAATGTGAGCTTCAGATCATGAAAGCCCTCGGCTGCTAAATTCTGCAGGCCTCAGATCAGACTTTCCAGCTGCAGCTGTTGTACTTAGGACAGACCGAGTATCAAAGCAGGGGTCAGAGGTGACAGTAACAGGCACAGTTTGGCCTTTGACCTTCATTAGTATAATTTGAACGCTTTCCAATGCAACATTCATTCTTCAGGGCGACGCCCACAGTCTCTACTGCTCTGTCTTTCATTTGTCACCTATGCATTCCCTATGGAAATTCTAATAGGTAAGTCTCTTTCCAGTTCTTAAGTGGAGGTTGTGCCATATGTCCTGAGTTCCAGAGTAAGAATCAAGATTGAGGCTGGAGTTTGTCTTTCTAAGGTCAGGTTCTCCCATTCAACCTCGCTGTGCTATAGCCAGCTTGACCTTTTGTCATATTATTAGCAAACTGTTACCAATATGGCCCCAATGACAAGTTCATCCCATGACCCCAAAATACTTAACTCAGGATTCTGTACCTGGGACAGGAGAATGGGTGGAAGTTAGAGAGGAAGGGCAGTAAGAGGAGCGAGAGAGGGGAAGGAGAGAGGAGGGAAGGAGGGAGGATGGTGGGAAAGAGAGAAGCTTTTTTATAACCAGCCACGAAGCAGTGACTAGAAGATGAAGGGAAACTAGCTTATTGACAGAGTCTACAGTTAGCCTGATGGATGATTTTTAATACGAATTCAAAGTCAGTGAGTGATCTGTATAGCACTTTAAAAGCCCTAGCCCTCCCTCTTTGGAAAAAAATCTCAAAGAAAAAAAAAAAAACCTAACAAGTCCTAACAGGAAGCAAGCATGTTACTTTTGTGCTGACAGGGAAAGGCATACCAATTCACCTGGGTGTGGAAACACTTTGATAAACTTTAGTAGAAAGAAAGTCAGAATGAAGACCTCCTTCCATTCCTTCAAGAATGCCAGGGTCCTCCGATAGCAAAATTAATGCAGCATAGTACAAGTCTGGCCAGTTTACAATCTATCTAAATTGTCCTTGACTCCCCTCATTTTTTGGGAAAGATGTAGACAGGAATTTGCATTATCTGGCAGGATCTAAACCAGGCAGCAGGTAGTGAAAAGGGATATAATCAAAGGGTTAAAGGAGAGAAAAGAAAAAGAATTTCTTACTAAGAAAAGCTCTTAGATTTGTCCTAAAACTTCTTCAGAACATGGACTCTCAGGAACTGGTTCCAAAGCTGGATACAAAGGTTCAACCCAAATATCACACTGTTTAAGATATCAAGACTATAAACCATTTGGGCTACTGTATCATCAAGCGTCTTAATTTGAAAGATATAGCTTGATTGCTGAACCTCATATTTTAAACAATCTGTATCTTATTTTTTGCAGAGTAAATCAACTCCCCTCCCCCCTCTCTCCAGTCAATATCTCCCTAATGATGTAAATAAGCCCTTCCAGAATGTTCAAGAAATTCATGATCTAAGAAAATGACAATAACTTGTCAGGGTATGGGTGACTTCTTGTTTGTCCCAGCCTGTGTTGCAAGTTCCATCATGAAAAAAGTTTCTGTAATAGATCTACTGAGTAGCGGGTCTCCACAGAAGTGGTCTTCAATAGACTTAACGCTTGCTTCATGCTTCTAAGATAGTTGAACCCATCTAGGCAGGTGTCTAGAGATTGGAATTACAGTCTGGGTTTTAGATCATTCTCCTTTTTTTGATTGAGACATACTAATTAAACACTTATGGAGTATGTTTTTATAAGTTTTCATATGTTGAGATTAGCCAATGTTACAGACATACAGAATAAACTGCCATGGCAAAGCAAGGAGAATGTAGTCTTACAGTAGTTGACAAGTACTTAGAATTATAAAATATCTAGAAAGGATGTTTTAAACATCTTGTCACAAAGAAGTGGATTGATTTCTTTTCTTCTTCTGGGAAACCTAGTCAGTCCCTTCTTCTCCACAGAGAACTGTTGATGAGATTAAAGGATCAAACAGTCTCTTGGCAGCCATGCTGGGATTCTCAGTTGGGTGCTCATACACATCCCACCACTGCCCCATGCCTTCTGTGCTCCCCAAATGCCCCAACCTCATAGAGCATATGCTATGCTCTGGTTGTCTTCATCCCTGCCTCTAAATACTTGCCATTGCCTGTGTCTTTGGCAACCGCTTGGTTCTCAGTAGTGAACTGGGTTCTCCTTTTATTTCCTTTTGCCACTTGAGCATCCTATGGTGTTAATTGGTCACTGAGCCACCTAAACCTCTGCTGTTTCCTGAGGATGCATGTGCACTGCCCTCCCCCATTGCCCAGTCCCTTGCTTTCACTGCTGGCTTGAGGGGCATTCAAATACCACTGATGGTTCCCATTCTTCTGGGGCTACTCTGCTGCTCTTTGTCACACCTCAGGTCTGTAGTCCTCAGACTGTTCTGTGAAACTCCACCCTAACCACAGACGTTTCTCGGGTGTTTTGGAGGAAGAAAAAAGGGCCAGCTGGTCTCTACCCAAATTCAAGCAAAGTGGATCTCCTCTTGACCTGTAAAGACTTGGGAAGTTCTGAGGAGTTATTAGAGCAAGGTTGTGTAGCCCAGGCTCTGGTCCTCATCTGGATGTGACTAAATATCCTACTATAACACATCATAGCCAAGGTGAGATTCTCCAAGGGTCAAATAAACATCTCCAGAGAGAACTGGACTTGTATATGGAAAATGGAGAGGCTGGTAGACTACTTCTTTCATTCAAGTACCCCAATTATCAGTCCTCTCAAAACTCTTCAGACTTTTCTCTAAGAGAAATCTTAGCTTTTCTCTAAGAGCCTCTTATGAATTCATGCTTCTTAACCCAGCAGCCCAGAAAGCAGACATGTGTCTATGTGTGTCTGTGTCTATGTATGTCTTTGTATGTCTGTCTGTCTGTGTTTATGTGGTTTTGTGTGCCTCTATATGTCTCTGTGTATATCTGTGTGTGTCTGTATGTATGTGTGTGTCTGTATGTATGTGTGTGTATGTGTGTCTTTTGTGTCTATGTGTGTATGTGCATGTGTGTATGTGTGTCCCCAGTGAGTGACAAGTCTTAGTCCTGGTCACACCTAGCCCATTGTTCATGTTCTAAGGTGATCTGGGACAACTCTGCCTAGAATCCTCTTCTTTCTCTCCTCTGTCCGTGGCCCAGGTTTCTAGTCTGTGCCGACAGCTTTCACATCCACCAAAAAGCTTTCTTTGTTCAGCATGCCTGTTGTCAATTGCTCAACATTCTCTAATTTGGTTTCTTTCATATCTGTCTGTTGAACCAAGTTCAACCCTCTGCAGTAATTACCACCATCACGGAAAGCCCCAACTGACACTGCAATCACAGCTCCTAAGACAGCCTGCTGAGAGGCCATCCTTGTCCCTTAGCTGTCAGCCTAAGAGCAGCAGGAAGGAGGAGTGGGGCACACCTTAGTCTGGGGTGTCCTGCTGGTTCTGGAACTCCAGTTCCTCTCTTTTGACTGCTCTGCCACACGCTGGGCTCTCTCCCTCCTATCTCAAATGCAGATTGGGTGAGATGGGCCTCATGAGATTACCCTTATCAATGGCTTATGTAATCCTATTGTATGTTAAGCAAGTGCTGACTTCACAATGAACCCCACACCCCAAGCCTTCCACAAGGTTTGGGAAGTCAACTGAGAAATACTTATGACTCAGGGGACTTATATCCTGCTGATTTGATAGACATGGCACCACTCTCCAACCTGGAGGATCTGGTAGGTGTGGTAAAGAGATTGGTAGCCTTGGGAGGCTGATGGGAACTCTGGGAATGAACTAGGCTGAGATGTAGGTAGGAGGTGAAAGAAACCCTCTGGAAGGAGGCTAAGGCCTGGGCAAGGTACAAGGTTCTGAGAGGTGCACTGATTAGACCAAGCACAGGCTGCTGGGGTTGGAAAAAGCAATACCAGCGGCCTGCTGGTGACATCCAAGAAAACTGAAAAGTCACACACATAGCGGCAGCTACAGCACTTCTGAATCACTGATCTCTCCTGGGAGGGTAGAGGAAGAAGCAGGATGCTAGGATGTGAGGAGGGAGCTTTGGGAGGGGCAGCGGGACCTGGGCTAACCAGGCCTCCTTCAACCAGGCAGCAGCAGCTGGACCAGGAAAGAATAGCTTCTGTCTAGGAGTCCCATGTGGAGACAGTGAATGCCAGATGCCTTCAAAGGACCCCATGCATTAAAGTTCAAAAGCCAAGGCTGGAGCCATGGGCTCCCAGATCTCTGCGTCCATATCCTGGCACCCCTCCTTATAGATGCCCAAATTCTGAGTGTCAGAAAGTTTTAAACTGGGAATGTCAGTACTGAAGGTCAGTGTCCTTAAGCTGGCCACAAGGTACAACTTGTCATCGGTCTTCTCAGAGGACCCTGGGTACAACTGCTGACCCTGTGGCTCCCTCCAGATCAACAGTAGCAATTTCCTTTGACATTCCCCAGGTGGGTGTCTAGGTACTGAAGCCTGGGAAAGTTAGCTTTAGACTGAGTGACTGAAAGAAAAGGGACCTGAAACAGGCATTTCCTGGCTGTCCTTTTGTTGTAAGCCTCACCTGCTCAGTCCTACAGGATGAGAATGTGCTTAGGAGAGCTTGCATGCCTAGCATACACTGCCACAAAGCCCTTCCTCGTCGGCCAGCTTTGATTTAAAAAATCTGGTTGGAGGCTTTTGCCCTTTCCACATTTAGCACATTTCCGTGGGTGCAAGCTGGTATTATTAGAGTCACGGTTGCAAGTAGTGCATTCTTTGATCTGGGCTGTCTTCAGGTTACTGTCCTGGACGCTGCTCCAAACTGATGTAGCTTTCAGTTCAAGCAAAGCGGGCGTGTGTGTGTGTGTGTGTGTGTGTGTGTGTGTGTGTGTGTGTGTGAAAGAGAGAGAGAGAGAGTACAGAGGGATGAGGGAGAGAGAGAGAGAGGAGAGAGAGAACTTACGCAAGGCATTTCCAATTCCATTTTATGGTGAATGCTTTGGTCCAAAAGTTGGTAGAGACTGCACATGTATCAACACCAGGATTCAGTGCCTGCTGTCACATACATTCTCAAACAATCACATGATCTTCATTTACTATCTCAGAATGAGCTAGTGGTGGTCAAAGTGCAGCAGGCTCACGGAGAACGTGGCATCTACGAGTGCTTGAAAACTCTGGCAAGTTCACACTAAGCCCTAGATACTCCATGTATCAATGACTGCCCAACTGTCCCAATACTCTGATTTTTTAAAAAAGCAATATTTTTCCTTTCTCACAACCCCAGGACGTGGGCAGCTCGGCAGGGTCAGCTGCTTTGGTCATGTTCTGCTTCAGTTGAAAAGCTGGGGCTGGAATCATCTGAGGCTGCTCACGTGTCTGGCAGCAGGAGCTGCCTCCCCACAGAGACCTCCCCTGGGCTACAGTGGCCTTTCCATGTGGCTGTCTGGCTTTTGCACAGCATGATGGCTTTATTTAAACCGTGACAGTGAGTGGGGGAGAGAGGGATGAGGAAAAGGAAGAAGAAAAGAAGAGAAAAGAGAAGAGAAAGGAGAAAAAAAGACTCCCCACACCTGCTGGTCTAACCTCCTCTCACAGACAGCAAGACGTCACTTCACTTTACTGGTTTCTAGGATGAGTTGGTAGCAAGTATAATGCCGTACACCCACAATCTCAGTATTTGGGAGGCCAAGGAAGAAATATCACTACCAGGTTATAGTAGCCTGGGCTACAGAGTCAAATCATGTCAAAAACAGTCCCCTGCAAACTGAGTCATAGGCCTGGCCCATGGGAGACACGTTCAGCATTGGCACGGTCTTCATACCACCATACTTAATCCAGTCGGACTGGATCTGAACCGTACCTGCCCGAGCACAGGACCTATGAACTCTGGTTCATCTGAGACCAGTGTTACCCCTACCTCCTGTGTACCTGGTCCCTAGACCCTCAATGTCACAGTCAGAGACATACAGCAGTTCCCCATTTGCAAGGACTTCTCATTTTGAAAAGTTAGAACCAGTCCCAGAATGTGGTAAAATTTACCCAAATGAATACAGTTTTTTTCTGGAAACTATGGCTCTCATTACCCATCCCTAGGGTGTCAGATATGTGGGTGGGAGATGGTGGTGCTGGAGCTCTGTGCTACATGACCCTAACTTGTGTCTAACTGATAAACAAACAAACAAACAAACAAACAAACAAACAGCTAGCCAGCACATCTGACTTAAGATATCAACAGTGGGAAGACTGAGGGACCCTATTCTAAATTCATTTTTAAAATTAAAATTAGCAATCTGGTAGGAAATGGACAAAGGTTTGAGGAGAGTCTCATGGATGAGAACATTTTAAGGCCTGTCAAGAGCTCCCTGGGGCACTGGGAGTACATACTGTGACCACGCTGTGCCACACAGCGTATGGTGAAGAGACTTGGAACAGCCGACCCTCTCCTCACTACCAGTAGGAAGTGCATAAACGTATTGGATCTTGGCCAATAGCATCCGTGACAAGCCAAATGCAGGATGGATCTAATGCTCACCATCTGCTGATGCGATAAATAAGTGGTACGCGGATAAACAGTGGCAAATAATTAGTCTTCACTTTTTTTTTCCTTCTTCAGGATTGTTTTCATGGTTCTGAGAACAGAACCCAGGGCAAGTGCTCTACACTGAGCTATGTCCTAAGATGCTCACAGACACACCCAGATAGCCATGACTCATGTGTCATATATGGTGATCCAGGCAGACAAGAGGAGGGACCAGAGTCAGGGTCTGGGGAGGAGTAGCAGTAGACTGTGCTGGCAGAACCAATACAAGGGGAACAATCAGGAATTCCCAAGCGGAGAAGAGGGGCGTCTGCCTCCCAGTAGTGCCTCGTCTTGTACAAGAGCACAGAGGCTCCATCAGCATGCATTCATGGGTAGTATTGTCCGGCCCGGGGTCAGCGTGGCCCTGGGTGCTGTTGAGCCCTCTGGGGACAGTAGATCTGTGCTCTTGAGCCCACAGAAGAGGCTGATTTGATGGAAGTGTGTGGAATCTACCAGGCAGTCTTTAATAATCTGAAGCTCTGGGGTGTCTCAGGAACTCTTGGAGCACACGTAGCCTTCCTTGGCTTTTATGGATTGGAGTCGTGATTGAAGATCTGTGTGTGTGCACCTGTGTTTCTAGAATTTCTGAGAACCTGGCGGTCCTCACAGGTTTCCTCTTCCCAGGGGACTGCGTGGAGGATGCTTTCGTGAGCATCTGCTCTCTTGCTTCCCACCACCTGTCCCCACCTGTCCCCACCGGGTAGGACAGGCTGGAGCCCGTGTCTCAACTTGAACAGTATTTTCTTTTTTTTTTTTTTAAGTAATAATATCCATAAGATTCAGGTGAAAATGGAAAGATCCACACTTTTATTTTTAAGTGGCCTTTTCAAATGTTAAGTGCTTTGTTGGGAAACATCAAAATAGGTCATGTGTAACTTGGTCTGCTCGTGAAAAAAAAAAAAAACCATGCTTGGTATATTTAGAGAGGGGAAGAAACTTTTTCTTTGTAACTTTTTGGTTCTTTTTTTTTCCCTTTTAAACTAAAAAGTGTCTGGAAAATTCCTCCACCCTCTCTACTGCTGGTGGTTTTCCTGGCCTCAGATCCCTGGTGTGGGTTCCTGTTGCCCTGACTGAAGAGGGAGATACAATGAGTTCTGTGGGACCTGAGCTCTGCTCTCTATCGGCATGCTGACAGGGCTGAGGCTGCTAATGGCCAGCGTGGTAGAGACTGAGGTGCCTCCTTTTGTAAGTAGGTTAGGTAGTAATTTAAAGTAAATTGTTTTTATCACTGTCTGGCTGTCCCTGTAGCTTGTATTGAGGTTTTGTCCATTTGTACCAAAATTGGCTTGAGGGGCTGGGGAGCTAGCTCAGTCAGCCACGCCAGGAAAACGTGAGGATCTGAGTTCAAGTGTTACACCCACTAAAAATGCTGGGTGTGGTGCTATATGCTTATAACCCCAGTGCTGGGGGACAGGTAGATCCCCAGAGTTCAGTATCCAACCAACAGTGTTGCCAGTGAGCCTGAGGCCCCAGTGAGAGACCTGCCTCAAAAGACAAGGCAGATGGCAGCTGAGGGTTCTATAAGTTGACCTCTGACCTCCATGCATTAACAACACACCCAGACACACACTTCAAAACACAAACTAAAACCCGGCTTGAAACCCATCTCTAAACACATGAATCCTCTATTTCCCTCTTCCTTCCAGGATCCAGTCTCCCCAGCTTTTTCCTTCTCCTTTTCCCCCTTTTCCCCCTTCTCCAGTCCTCACTCAAACCAAAGCCTTTCCCTTCCCTGCAAAATCCTGTCTAGCATCAGCTTCCATGCCCAAACTTCTATTGTCTAAATCCACAGGGTGTTGTGCAGCAAACGTTCTCTAAGGACCTCGGCTGCAGAAGGCATAACGGTGTTTTATAACAAGCCAGAATAGAAGACGGTAATGTGAGGACCAAACTTGAAAACCTCTAAAAGACTTTCTATTACTTGGATGCTTGGAGCACTGTTCTAGAAAAATTATCTCTCATCTCTCTAGCTTTTATTTATACCATCCTTCCAGGCCAGGACCTTTCCTTGAGGACACGTTTAGCAGTTTCTATTTCTGCAGTCATTATTAAAACAAGATCCAGGTGATGTGTCTTCAAAGGCTGAGGAGCAGCTAGAGTTACTAAACCCTCAGAGGAGTCCTGAGCCTTCCTGGCCATTCTGTGGCTGCCTAGAACCATCTAGAAAGCGTAGTATGCCCAGCAGGCACCTCAGCATGCATGCTGGGCAGATTGTTGCATGCAGGTCCTGTGATACAGAGGTGTGTGGATGGCAGGGATTGAAGGGGCGTAAAGGATGAGGGGTACCGCTTAGAGATGAATAAGCAAAGGGACTCCCCAGGCTTTTCTGGGAGAGCTGTTTAATGTGGCAAGGCCGAAATGAATGCCACAGTTTCTCCATGCCAGCCTGGTATGGAACATGTTGCAGACATCGGCTTGTGTCTGTCTTCAAAACATTCCTGAGAGGTTGCTGGAAGGAAAGAAAACCAAGTAAGAGCTGTCTAGATTGGAAGCCACCAAGTTCAGCCAGTGGACCTCTGAGCCTTGCTGCGCCAAGGAGTTTAGCTGGCTTGCTGGGACTCCTGTGCTAAATATTGTCATATGTTTCCTTTGTCCTCATCTGCCTTCCATCAAGAGAAAGTGTCCGGATATTGCAGAGCATCGGAATCCAGCAACCTTGTATTTATTTAGGGACACTGCTTGCTGACATTTCTCGATATCCAAGATGCCCACTTGTGGAAGAAAAGCCATCCCAGATGAACTGAGCTCACAGTATAGCCAGGATGGTGGCTAATATAATTCACTCTACCAGGAGGCTTCACCTACACTCACAAACCCTCCGCTCAGTTTGTGGGTTTTCTCATGGGACTTCTCTGGTTTCTGTCTAAGCCCCAGGTCTCTGCAGATTTTCCCTGGTCCTTGCTTCTGGCTCTCTTGTGTCCACATCCTAACTATGGTTTGAGTTCAGGTGTAATGTTCCCTCTCTCTGCTGCCTAGCAGCAGCTGGCTGGATTAAACTCCTTGATAATGATGTGTGATGCCTCAACGGTCCCCTCTCAAAGGTCTCCTCTGTGTTTGTCTGCAGGTTACATCCACCTTGCTTATGGAGAGGCCCTAGGACATCTTTAATAGCCAAGGCCATCCCAGAGCCTGGTCCACAGCACTCTCAGAACCATAGAGTACTTACACTTGGTCTCCTTGGATGGAAAAGGAGGGAATTCTCATTATTTTCTCCAGAGATAAGATAGGTTAGGCAACTAGCTTCAGTGTCTCAGCAAGGAAAGGCAGAGGGAGCATTCAACCTTAGGCTTTCCTGCCCCCAAAACACATGCTCCCTGCCGCTGTCCCACTCTCTCCGAGAGACTGGCATGTTTGATCTCAGGTATCAGAGAGTTTGAGTCTTGGGGTACCTAGTACTTATCATCTGAAGATAACCAAGGCATCCTGATGTGTGCAAGGTCCTTTGAGGGATTAGGGATGGAACAGCCAGGCCTGGTTAGGGTGTTGCTGAGGCTGAGGCTGAGGCTGAGGCTGAGGCTGAGGCTGAGGCTGGGCTGTTCTGCCTGGCAGGATAGAAGCAGCAGTGAGGTCACTCCACTCTTCAAGGTGGAGTGGTGTCCTGCCCCACAACAGGAACCCTCTATTTTAAGGAGACTTGTCAGAAGAGAAGACTCTGGAGTCAAATGTGTGTGTCTGTGTTTCTCTGTGTCTGCCTGTGTCTCTGTGTGTGTTGTTGTGTCTGTCTATCTCTCCACCACTCTGTGTGTGTGTATGTGTGTGTGTGTTGGAGACCTAACTAAAGACTGAATTAAGGGGCTGGGACATACCTCAGTTGGAAGAGTGCTTGCTGTCATGCAAGAGGCCCTGGGTTCCATCCCCAGAACCACATAAACTGGGCACAGCTACATCTACAATCTCAACCCTTGGGAGATGAAAGCAGGAAGATGAGCTACAAAACTGGGTTGAGACGGGCCTAGGCTATGAAAAACTGTCTCAAAAAGCACGATCGAATTAAGGCAGACAAGGGAAATTGTCTCACATTAGGGAGTGATGAGAGGGGTCAGGGGACATGAAGGCTACGGCTACCCAAGGCAGTCAGCTGTAAAGTCATGGTCTTCCCCGGCTTTATGAAATCCTCCCGCCCTCATCTGCTCCTGCAAGAGTACCTGAAGAGTGCCCCTGCTGTCTAGTAGGCCACTGTCCCCTGCTCGGCCTGTAGGGAGAGCATTCAGAATCTCTGTGCTCTGAGCAGAAAATGCTCTTGTTTGTCTTTCTGTCCCCGCAGCATCTCTGCAGCCCAGAAGTTAGATGGGCTCAGAGCTAGGCCAGATGATGGTTCTAGAGCTGACCTCCTGGGATATGAGCAAGTGCCCAGGTGGCACTGTCATGGAAACTCTCACCTGCCTACATTCCTGGGGGCCAGTGCAGCATCAGGCTAAGGGGGCTGTGAGTCCCGACTCTCCCATTCAGGGCCTTATTCCTCTGGATTTTTGTCAAGTATTTCTAAAACCCTCCTTGTATTTCATCATGATATAGACTCATCACACACCCCTCCCTTTGGCTTCCCAAGTCTTCCCCGAGAATGTTGTGAAGCTTGCGTAGCTGTAGCTATAGAAAGAGAATTGTAGGGGTGGGGGGAGGGAGTGGTGACTAGCTCATCCAAAATCAGCCATCAAGGAAAGCAAGGTGGGCACTTGGGGACTTAATTGAAGTTTTTATGAATTCTGTAATGTTTAGGGTCCCCCAAACACAAAAGGAAGAGAAAAGTGCAAGTTCCCAATTCTAGTGGCAGATGGGCAGCAGAAGAGGGGCCCCAGGCAGAGGGGATTGTGGGAAGGCAGAAGCCAAAGAGGCCAGTATTCGCAAGGTTCTATTAGAGGTTCCTGGGAGCTAGAACTCTGGTGGAGGGATGGGAAATCCAGGCCAATAGGAACAGAGATGACTGCCTGCTATGTCCTGCTCCATGAGAGGAAGGTTGGGCTCTCCAGGCTGCCTGGCCCAGTCGGGCGTGTCACCCTGGCCTGTGGGCATCCTCCCACCTCTCTGGGTCCTGCTGGCTTGTCATCTCTGCCCTTCTTCTTGGCTCTGCCTCTAGAGTCATGGCAAGGCTGCTGTTATGAAATATGTGCTTGGATTTTTCTGGAAGCTTCCTGAAGTTGGAAAGAAAAGTCTGCCTGCTGGTTCTGAGATGGCTTCCTTGCCATCACTGCCTCCCCTGAGGAAGTAAACAGGTCTGGGCTCCAGGGAAGCTGCCTGGGATACACTGCTCAGATTGTAGGGTGCCACCAGCCTGAAGTGCGGGCAGCCAGCCTGAGCCTTCAGTGCCCAAGTGTTTGCCCAGGTGCCCTGGGCAGACCAGCCTGGGGCACGTGGGGGTGGGGAGAGGGGCACTGTGGCCAGAGGAAGAGCCCTTGGGTGTCCAGGCCAGGAAGCCAGATGTGTTTGATGTTGCTTTAAAAGTCCCAGAAGTCTTCCTGGAGGGCCTGAACCCCGTGGTCAAGAAGAAATAGGCAGCTTGGAGGCTTCCTGGCTCCCCACCATGAGGCCACCATACCTCAGCTTCATTAGCTGACAAAGCCACTCTGTGTCCTCACCAGCTACAAGCAGAGGAAGGTACAGCCTCTCTCCTAGCAGCACCCAGGGCCTGGGCCAGGGATGGCCGGAGGGTACCCTCCCTCTGTATTTCCCAGAAGAGCAGCTATGCCCAGCTGAGGCAGCAGCTGCAAAGCCCTCCATCTGACAGTTGCTGGAGCTGCAGATTTTCCAGCAAATCTGGAACTCCAGAAATGTGTGTGAAATTTCTCAGTTGCTACAAATTCTTACAAACAGCGCTGGAGGCTCAGCTAACCACATCTGCAGGCCAGACTCTCCCTGGGTAGCGAGCTAGGGACTACTGTTTTCAGCTTGCAGACACCCAGGGCCCTCATCTAAACACAGTCTCCATGTCAATAACAGAAAATGAGGGAAGGGGAAGAGTGATTGATGGAGACTCCAAAGTCCAGAGACAGCAGAGCAAGTGCTCTCCCACTCTCTTCAAAGAGAGAAGATTGCTTCATGTGTCTTGGTTCTTGCTGTCACTTTAACACAAGGACAGAGGGAGGCATTGAGGACATATTCTCTCTCTCTCTCTCTCTCTCTCTCTCTCTCTCTCTCTCTCTCTCTGCATCCCTCCCTCTCTCTCTCCCTCTCTCCTTCCCTCATCCTTCCCTCCCTCCCTCCTTCCTTCCATCCATCCATCCATCCATCCATCCATCCATCCATCCCTTCCTCCTCTCTTGTATTTCTAGTCATAGTTTATATCACTCCATTGGGTTGGTTCACAAGATATGTCTAGAGCAGATCTTTCTAAATATGTTATTCCCTTCTCTACCCATATCCTTGGTAGACACCAGTGCCCCCCCTCTAAAAGGTGTTGGCCAAGAGAAACCTACCAGTCAGTGCGGTAGGCCATATCAGAAGGGATTAATAGCAGCATCTCATGGGGAAGGGGAAAGGCATAAGCTCTGTGGTCAAACAGAATCAGATGCCGCCAACAACTCTTCCTAACTGACCATATGACCTTGAGAGAATTACCAGATTTCCTAATCCCTCATCTGTAAACCAGGGTACGAGTTCCTTCTTGGTCATACTCACAAATGGAGATGAATGGAAAGTGCCTGGCGTGGTTCCTGGAACAGATTATTAAGTTACATGGGTTGTCTTAGTTAAGGTTACTATTGCTGTAGTGACATGCTATGACCAAAGCAACTTGAGAAGGAAAGGGTTTATTTGGTTTACACTTCCAGATTATAGTCCTTCCTTAAAGGAAGTCAGGACAGGAATTCAAACAGGGCAGGAACCTGGAGGAAGGAGCTGATGCAGAGGCCATAAAGAAGTGCTGTTTACTGGCTTGCTCCTCTTGGCTTGCTCAGCCTGCTTTCCTGTACACTCCAGTATCTCCAGCCCAGGGATGATCTCATCCACAATGGGCTGGGCCCTTCCCCACCAATCACTAATTAAGAAACTGTTTTACTGGCTTGCCTACATCTGATCTTATGGAGATATTTTCTTAATTGAGATCCCCTCCTCTCAGATGACTTCAGCTTCTGTCAAGTTGATATAAAACTACCCATCACACTTGGTGTTGCAAGTGTCTTGAACTCCTCTTAAGTCAAAACTCTTCCCAAAGACACAACACAATACCAGGTCTTCAATAACCCACATGGAAACTTATTTGGGTGCCATCTGTGCCAACTTTTTCCTTTACTTAGTTGTGTGTGTGTGTGTGTGTGTGTGTGTGTGTATGTGTGTGTGAGACTGGTGTGTCTGTCTGCCTGTCTGTCTGTGCATCATCTGTTTGTGTATGTGGGTCTGTGTCTGTGTGCCTGTGTATGTCTATGTTTATGAATGCATATGCATACTGAGGCTGTATATGTGGGTCTATGTCTATGTGTGTCTGTGTATGTCTATGTTTATGAATGCATATGTGTACTGAGGCTGTGTATGCGGGTCTATGTCTATGTCTGTGTGTCTGTGTATGTCTATGTTTATGAATGCATATGTGTACTGAGGCTGTGTATGCGGGTCTATGTCTATGTCTGTGTGTCTGTGTATGTCTATGTTTATGAATGCATATGCATACTGAGGCCAAAGGACAACATCGGCTGTCATTCTTCAGATGCCATCCACCTTGTGTTTCGAGACTATTTCTCTAACTGGCTTTGAACTCCTTAAGTAGGTTAGACTGGCTGGCTAGTGAGACCCTGGGATCTACCTGCCTGTCTCCTATGTGCTGAGATTCCAACTGTATTGCCACACCTGGATTTTTCTTTTAATGGAGTCTTAGAGATTGCACTCAGATCCCCATGCTTGTAAGTTGGGTATGCTGTTCTCGCCATCCTTTTCTTAGCCTCTGAAACAGTCCTGGTCACATAAGGGCTATCAGCTAGGCCATCAGCAGTTCCTCATCTTGGCTGCTTTTCATTTTTTTCTCCCACTGTTGAGCTTCTCCATTCCCCAAAACTCTTTTTTGGGCTGCTATGTTCACTGTTCACTGACACATTAGTCAATAATTCTCCACAGAAGCCTTGTCCTCCTGGGCAGCGAGAGTCAGACCTGCAGATAAAGGTTGAGGAATTTGAGGACAAAGGTATTCTGGTTGGGTGTGGAGAGAGTTACAGTCCTAGAGATACTGGGGGAGGGGAGGGCTTGAGAGAAGATTAGATCAAGGAAACAGGAAGTAAGGAGATGAATTCCAGAGCCCTGTGGATGACAGTGTGGAATTGTGATCAAGGAGGTACTAGGGATGATCCTGTGGGAAGAGATCCAGGAAGTGACCTAGTTTGTTCATGTTGGTGTTCAGGCCATCAACTGAGATTGAAAACGGTAGAAAGAGAATTTGGCTAGTGGGGTGATGTCCTGGACTAGGCAAGATGGCCTTAGAGGTTTGAGACACACAGGAGGAACTGCCTGGTAGCCAGGACAAGTCTAGGGAACCATTAGAGAACTCTAGGCATCTCTGTGGCCTGTCAGGAAAACTACTGTTTATATCCCACTGTTTTAGGTTCTGAAGGTCAGAATGAATAGAATGAAGAAACTAATGGGCCTGGAACTAGTAAGTAGAGCTAGGCTAAATTTCTGACTTGCTTAGCTTTGTCTGCATCCAGCCCACACATGCTGTGCTCCCTTGAGGCTGGGTGTGTTTACCTTCGTTCAACAGTTAAAGACACCTGCCCAGAGGAAGCCCTCTCACCTGTCTCTGCTGTCCCTGTGTATGGCGTGGAGGACATGGAGTGTGAGTAGGAGCAGGTGTGAATTTTTAATCTGAAAGGTTTTCTCTTTACCCCGCCCCCCATCTCCCCGCCCCTCTCACTCAGTTCCTGGCTGTCCAGCCTAGGTTCAGGAGAAAGGCCCCTTATACACTCTGACAAGAGACAGGCACAGATGATTTAGAGATTGCAGCCACATGGCACACACACACACACACACACACACACACACACACACAGACACACACACACACACACAGAGAGAGAGAGAGAGAGAGAGAGAGAGAGAGAGAGAGAGAGAGTTATAATTTTACAGATGGCTAATCGAAGGCAGGGAGGGAGCAGGAATTACCCAAGGCCTCCCATGAATTTGAAACATGGCCAGGTGAGGATGGAAGCTGGCCAGACACATATCTCCAAAAGGTATGCCACTAAGGCCTTTGCCCTACAGCCATGCCAATGGGTCCTCACTTCACCCATTCTAGCCTAGAGAGCAGCTGGTCAGTGGGCATGGACTTCCTGCTCCTGTGACCACTCTCCCTTTTGCAAGACAAGTTGAAACTACCCTGGGCTTCTCTGCCTGAATCCTCCACCCACCAGCCTGTATCCCCTGGCAACATATGCCCTAGGATCCTTAGTGCATCTGGGGAAAAGAAGCCCAGGCCAGAAAAAAAAAAAAAGGCCATTAAAATAAGCAGAATGCCAGGATGGAGGGGGTGGGAACAGCTGCAGTCTCCTTCCTAAGCTTAGGCAGGTTACAACTCTGCCTGTTCCTTCCTCTCTGGGCTTTTTGGATGACCACGGCCTCCATGGTATAAGAATGCTACTGAAAGCCACCCCCAGGGTGACTCACAGGCTGTGGCAGCCTAGAGAGGAATTTCTCCTCAGTTCAGTTGGAGCTTTTTAAAGCCAGTTGAACCCGACCAGCTGCTGTACAAGGGCACCCTTTATTTCCTGTGTCCCTACCCTACTTCAGTGCCTGTTGCTACAGAGTGGCAGCGGTTTGGGTGGAATGAGGAGGTGATGCTTAGACATCAGAGATGTTTAGAGATGCTGAAGACTCCCTGCTTGTTCTAGAATCCAGCAAGGCATGGAGCCGAGCCAAGTACAGCCTCTGTTGGGCGAGCAGGACACCAGGACACAGTGCTCAGCATGTCCAGTTCTCAGTCTTAGAAATATCCTCCAAATCACCTAGTCTAGAAGTCTTAATTGGGAAGTGATATATGGGTGGCATGAGGTTACAGCACAGAGACCAGTTATTGTCCCTGAGTACACAGGGTGCTGACATTCATACGCCTCCAGGTTTTGGTTCTCTGGTCTCTTTCTCCATTCTCCCTCCATGGTCTTTGTCTAGGAGGACCAGTGTCCTCCCGAAACATTTTTCCTGGACTGATTTTCGCTTAGCTGAGTCTAGGACACCATACATTCCAGGCTTTAACATTCTGTGTTGACTTTGGCAGCTGCTGTGGGGCAGACAGGCCAGGACTGAGGTGGAAAGTCTTGTAAGTGAGTTAGACAGACTCACCAGGCGGGGCCACATTGAGCCAGAGGAAATAGGAGAGAACTGAGTCTAGAAGCCTTGTGCAAAGTTGCACCTGATAATTTGTGATGCAAGCAGACATTCCCCGACCTGCTTTCCTGTCCAGAGCTGAGAGACTTCCCTGATACACCCCTTCTCCCCACCCTAGCTGCACCTCAGTCTGACCCTGTCCTGGGTGTGCACACTCTCTACTACACCCACCTGATTCAGGGGGCAGGGCTTCCTATACCCACCCACATAGATCCAAGTCCCCACACAGACCATTAATTTACTTAAGTCCAGACCAGGTGGCAGAAGGAAGGAAACACCAAGAAAAGACCATCAGAACACATTTTCTTTGTTCATTTTTTTGTTTTCCTAATTCTTCTGTAGCATCAGATCCATAGGGAGTCTGCTGTGGAGTTAGATGCACCCCCCCCCACACACACATACTTGCATAAACTCATACACAGGGTTCAGAGTATGACATTCAGCCACTTACTCTGCCCTCTCTTCTCTGGCCAAGTACATAGGTCCTGCTGATAGCCCAATACTCAGGCCTCTATATCCCGTCCCTTTTTTCATACTCTCTATGACATTCTGTGGCAATAATTTACCATGTCACTTGGTATTCATTTGTTTTGGTGATTGACTGATGTTATCTACCCCAGTAAATTGCAAGCTCTGAGAAAACAGAAAACACGCCTACTCTGTTAGACACTCATTTCCTAGGGCCAAATCTAGTGCTGATAGGTAGTAGGTATCCTATCAATGGTTCCTGAGTAAGGATTTGGGGGACTTTGGAATCGAACCAAGCAAAAATTAACCTTGATTCAGCCTCTTCCTTCCTGGTTGTTGGACAGTCAGCATACTGAGCATCATTCTTTCCCATGTAGTGAGAAGCAAAGTTACGTACCAGGTCATGCTGCAGAGAGGGTGTGGCAATGTGTGGACAGAGCCTAGATTCTCATGATGGGAGTAACTACAATGGTCTCCAACAGTTTTCATGGGCTGTGTGACACCAGTATAGTCCTTATGATATTTTTTCTCATCCTTGAGTGACAGACAAGACCACAGCTTAACAAAGGCCCAGGGACTTGTCCATTGGAGACTGAGAAAATGACTAGATTTTTTTTCCTGACAGCTTTACTGAAATGTAATTTGCATCTATAATGCCTTCCTTTAAAGTGTGTGATTAAGTAGTTTTTGTAGAGGGTCTCTTAACTGGCACCACTATAATATACTTTTAGGACATTTTTGTGCCCCAACTCAGCAGTCACCGGCTATTGCTACTTTCCAATCACCTCTCTCCCAGTGCTTGACAACCACTCAACTGACTTCTGTGTCTGTGACTTTGTCAATTGTGGACATTTCTGATAATGCATCAGAATCAGACAACATGCAGTCTTTCTGATCTCTTTCACTGAGCATATTTTCAGGGTTTGTCCTTGTTCAAAATATATCAGTACGTTGTCCCTTTGCCTGGCTGACTAATATTCTCATGTGTGGAAAGACCATATTTATTTATCTGTTTATGTGTTTAGCTGATGGACATTTGTGCTGCTTCTGTTCCTGGCTGTTGTGAATGATGAATGCTGTGTGTCAATTTTTATGTGTAGATTTTTTTCCCATGGGCAAAGATTCTGATTTCTCTTGAGTTTACAGGTATGAGTGGACAGACATTCAGGGTCCCGTGGTAACCCACTGAACAAAAGCCTGACTGTGTTCTGAGGTAGCTGCACTGATTTCCATTTCTGCCAGCAGAAGACAAAAGAAGCCTGAATTTGAACCCAGCTTGAACGTTCTTGCTGGGTGCATGGCCTCTGAGATGTTTATTTTGCTACACTAGTTATCACTGCAGCAGGTACCTGGAGTCGCTTGTTCATAGGCTTGAAGCCTGGGCCAAGCCTGTATTTGGAGCCTTTTCTTTTGATCTGGACCTTCACAGGGTCTGGCTTTTCTTTGGGGAAGTGATGATTAACCTAAATCCCTTGTTAAGGATTATCTTTTAGGGGTGTTTTCTTCCAGTGAGGATCAGCCCAGGGAGGTGAACCCAGAACACCCTAACAGCCTGGAGTATGTCAGGGCAGAGCTGCTCTGCAGCTGTGGATAGCAAGAAGGTGGCCCTAACTGAGCAGGTGGTGTGGCTGGCTGGCAGCCAAGTATGGCAGGTGGACTGCCAGCCCCACAAAGTGCCAGACAGCAACTTCAAACACTCTGATAACATCACTGGCCTGAAGGTGTGGGCTTGCGTGAAGAAGAAGGGGGTGTGGGAATTTGCACCTCAGAAGCAGTTGACCTTGATGCTGTAACGCAGAAACAAGACCAGGGTACAGCTTCTAAGACAAGGCCAAGGCTAATTGCATCTGTGCTCTTAGGGTTCAGTCTTGGAAGTTGGCTGTTCCTCTGATTCGTGACACATGGCATTCGAGACTTCTTTTTTGTTTGTTTCTGTGTTTGTTTGAGACATGGTCTCATTGTATATCCCCCCAATAATCTGAAATTTCCTGTGTATATCAGGGTAGCTTTGAACTAGGACTCTTTAAACTATGTCTAAAACTCATACCTCCCTCTTGAACCTCAACTAACTCCTGCCTAATCAACTCTACACTCAATGGCTCCACCATGGTTCCAAGTGAGGAGGGACTTCCAGAAGCTCACTGCTTTGCCTTTCTCTCAGCAAGGGCTCCGTCCTCTGTTTCAGCCACAAAGCCTCAGTTGACCTGCTCTCCCCCACCCCCTTCATCAACCCTGACCATGACATTGGCAGTTACTTGCCCTGCCCGTGAGCACAGACTTCCTAGACCAGTAATTCCCCAGCTCCAGCTGTAACTGGGGCAGATGTGAGGAACAAAGGAATCAGGGACACCCGGGGTTTCTCTTTCTGGGAAAGTTGTGTGTGGTTAAGAGTGATACTCCTAGAGACAGTCGGGAGAAAGAAGGGACGTAAGGAAGTGAGTTGTCTCTTGGTATTTATCAGTGAATTCACAAAAATGGGGCTCAGTTAAAATATGCCAAAGTAGGTGGTGGTGGTGCACACATTTAATCCTAGTACTTGAGAGTCAGAGACATACAGGTCTCTGGGGTCGAGACCAGCCTGCTCTACAGAGCACAATCCAGGATAGCCATAGCTATACAGAGAAACCCTGTCCCAAAAAATGCTATTCCTGAGTACATATATCGAAGGGAGAAAGATATATGAATAGGAGAAGAGATGCCAAGCACAGAAAACACTGAGTCAAGACAGACAAAGACCCTCAAGGGAGGCCAGTTCTGCTTCCTTCATGCTGAGGAATGATTGCACAGATGTGACAACCAGATGGAGAACACCCTCTCTGAGCCACGGTATCTGGGAGGAGTAAGCATTTGGGGCTTTGGAGTAAGAGCTGGATATAAGGATTGTGTACTGGAGTGAATCAGTTGACAAGATAGGTGGTGGGAATGCTGGCCTGAATGGACCAGTCTGGCCAGAGGAAGGGTAGGTAGTGCAGGTATTCATGGCAGGAGCTAGGTGGGAGCAGTGATTGCTAATCAGGCTTGATGCTATGTTTGGAGACTGTTAGCAGTATCATTATTTAGTGGTCACCTAGGACCAGCCAATCAACTGAGCCAGCCAAGGTGGTGCAAATTCCTGCAAGGTTAGGGGTCTGGGAGGAGAAGGTGACAGATAGGCTTGGATCCTCCACCAGTGTCTCCACTGCAGGACTAGAGGCAAGCGAGGAAAAATGAGTCACGTTGGGCCAGTGACTGTGACTTCATCACTCCTTGGGTGAGACCTTGGTCCACTGATCTGGGAATCAGTAATTCTGTTCTTCGTATTTGCTAAGTGTCTGTTCCGGGCCAGATCTCAGATAAGAGAAAGAAAATAAGACTCTCAGTCATTTAGTAGCCCACTTAGCAGCATGGACATCTCATGCAATAATATCCCCTAATAACAGAAACAAAAGGCAAATGCTATATAGGATAGGAGTGAAGAGGGAAGCTTTGGGTTCTTGTGACTTCTTTCAGGGAAGCAATGACTTCAGGGCCCCTTGACAACTCTGATAACTCAGGCACAGACAGTGTAAGCACAGAAGGCTTTGATAGCTGCTGTGTCATCTGTGTAGGTAGGTCTAAGTGGGTTCACTCTAGGGAATAGAGGATGATAGGTTTTGAGGGGTGAGACTGGGAATCATCTGGGAGCCACATGCAGGCCCTCATATGGTACTGACATTTTAGGATAAAAAACATAAGACCCACTGTTGAGAATGCTCATTGAGGGCAGTGTTGGTGACTTAGTCATGAGATGGCAGGCAGTATCTATGAAGGCCACTGTGGATATCAGAATACAGAGCCTGGGTTGGAAAAATGAAAAGAAGGTGAGAGGTCAAAGGTGGTACAAAGGTCGAATGGGATGAGGAAGGTACAGAGTAGGAGAGACCCCTGAGATTTGTAACTGTGTGCTAGCGGAATTCTGAGTTCCCTTTATTTGACTTCACTCCCGTTTTTTTGTTCTGATGTGGATTCTAGCACACCCTTATAGATGTCTGAATAGTTGTGGGCATCGCCCTGTGGTCCACACCCTCTCCCTCTCTAAGCTGGAGAAAATTCAAGAGCTTAAACAACTAATAATTTGGACTCTAGGATTCATGCTAAGTTTTTTTTAAAACCACTTAACTTCTGAGGTGTAGATAAATATCTCTCAATGGCCAGTACAGTGAAGAACCCTTTATCAGAAAACTACTTTGAAATAATCTCTACTTTTAATCTCTTTCCTTTGTTTCCTTGGAGAAAAATGAATGATAAGTAACCAGTGGGAGAGTGTTCTCCATCTCCTAAGAGGCACAGTCCTTATTTATATAACACAGGAAACTTTCTGAGCCAGCCTGGCATTTCCTCTGCACTGCCTTCCCTTAAACTGAGATGTGGTTTTTGGTTTTTGTAAAACAAAACAAAAAAGAAAAACAAAAAAAACAAAACAACCAACCTTTGTCCCTATTCTCAGCAAGTTCTTATATGTCAACACATTTGGAAGAGTTGTCTTCCCTCCCTTCATCACATGTCGGAACCCTGGAGACCAGTCAAACAAGGTGGGCTTAGCTCATTTTTAACCCCAAAGGAGGAGGAAGACTGCGTGCTGTTAACTTCCTCAGTTTATTTGATTTTGCTCCCATCTTTGTTATGATGTGGATTCCAGCACACCCTTATAGACATCTGAGTAGCTGTGGGCATCGCCCTGTGGTCCACACCCTTTGCCTCATCATCATCAATCCTCCCAGGCCATCCAGGTGACCCTGGGGTCCTGCCCTGGGATACTGAATGAGTCAGAGAATCACTTCCTCTGTTTTTACAACCTGTTGAACATGAAAGACAATGAGGCTAATACACACAGGAGCGGCTGTAGAACAGGACAGAAGTCCATGCAGGAGTCGGACTGAATGTCCCTAATGGGTGGGGGAATTGGGCTTTTCTGGTTGCCATTACAGGAATCAATGTCGGCTGCCTTCAGCCAGCATACATGTTAGAGATTGTGAAAGACAGGGATTCTCCTGTAATCAAAAGCCACCGTAAAATGGGATTGGGGTCAGGGTAAAAATGACCACTCGTGTTCAGTTGGTAAAAATCTTGGCCTAGTAATTTCACTAATGGCAGAGCCTTCCAAGTCTCCAGGGTAAGCCTAGCTACAGGAGGTGATCCTGCAATCTCTTGCTTCTGATGATCTGAATAGAGTGCAGACTTTGCTCAGGGTGAAGCCTGTGGTGCCCCAGAACCCCTAAGAAAGTGACTGGCTCGGTTTCAAGGCATAGATCGCGAAGTAAAAAGGTGGGGTGCCCTGGGAAAGAGATACAAACAGGGAGATTAGATTTTAAAAAAGTCAACACACACTCTGAAAGCAGCTCTGTCCCTCTAATCTTGTGTCCCCACCTCACCCCCAGTCTCAGACACAATGGTGTCTGTATGCACTGAACTGCTAAATGATGAACAGGTTGAATTTCATGGGCCCCACATTTTTGTAACAGTTGAACATGAATGATTTCTTTTTGCTCAATATAATTTGCAAAACATGTGTTGACCAGAATTGAGGTTGCATTTTATTGAATTTTCTCTGTGAGACCCTTGAATAAGTTAAGGGTTCTGTGGGGTTCTCACTTTCATGTTTTATGCTTACTTTGTATTGGCAAGTGACTATTTATGTGCTACAAGGTGTTTCTTCTTTGTCTTGTTTTGAGACACTGTCTTGTGGAGCTCAAGTTGGTCTCAGACTTGTTATGTAGCCAAGGGAGACCTTGAACTTCTGAATCTCCTAGCTCCACTTCCCAAGTGTCTGGGTCATAGACATATGCCATTATATTGCTTTATATGGAGCTAGGGATTGAACCTAGAGCTTCATGTGTGTTAGGCAAGCAATCTGCCAACTGAATTTTGGAATATTCACAAAGGAATATTTTGATGTCCTCACACATGGTGGAATCATGAATATACTGTGACTATATCACAGTAGTTAGCAGAGCTATCACCCCAGATGGGTAAGAGGAATCTGAGGAACAGGCACAAAGTTACAGTCAGGTAAGAGGAAGACTTTGGGCATTAATAGGTGATTTCTGATAGCATGTATATTTCAAAATAACTGAAGAGAGGATTCTAAATACATAGAGGTCTCTGAAAACTGTCTCATTCTCAGTGACTTAATTGCATGGCAAACAGAATCAGGAAAAGGCTAGAGTCAGGCAAGTCTAGTCACCCATCCTCTGGATGTCTGCAGGCTGTGAGTAAACTAGTGAGGACAGCCCTAAGTGACAATCCCCTCTTCTCTCTGCTGGGATACACATCCCCTCTCTCAGTGAGGAATAACTTTTTCCAGAGGAAGCTTCTGGAGGATCTTGGGCAATGCAGTCAACTCGGGTTAAACTCAGGCCAGCATCACGGACCTTTGCTCGGCTCAGGAAATGTAGCCAGAGCTGGAGGCAGGGACTATGCTTGCTGCTTGGCCACCATTTCTACCTAGGAACCCAACCTAACATGGGCTGTAGCCTGAGGGCCTAGGGGCTGCTTCAAGCACTTGGTAGATGGTCTCCTTACATTTTACTCTTGGTACCTTCTCACAGGCAGGGAATCTGAGGCTGACCTCTACTATAGTCAGTGTTCTGACTTCAGAAGCTATAACTCTCCCAGAGTTTCTTGCTCTGAACATTCAGAGAATACAGCTGATGTGTGCTTGGGCACAATTGAGTGCATGTGCATGCCTCTGTGTGTGTGTGTGTGTGTGTGTGTGTGTGTGTGTGTGTGTGTGTGTACAGGTACTTTCCTAAGCTGACTCCTCCCCAACTCTTATCTTTTGGTTCAGGATCTCACCATGTAGCCTGGGCTGACCTGAAATTTACAATTCTCCTGCCTCAGCCTCCTAAATGCTGAGAATCTAGGTGTGAACCACCCACACTTAGCTATTATCTGAAAGTCTCCCAAACCATCCAGTAAGAAGAATGTACTAATCTATTATTGTGCTAGAGTAGATCCTTAGCTGGGAAACAGAAGGGAGGTGGTGGTGAACACAAGGGAACATGGGAGAAAAAATAAACCCGTAAGATAATATCATAAGATAGCTTGAATAGTGAAGCTTAAAAGGAGCCTATGGAAATTTTCCAGACTCACAGAGCTTCGGTGTGGCACACGCTGGGTGCAAGCTCCCACCCATTAGCAGGCAAAGCTCCTCCTCCCCAGTTGATCGAAACCTCTCCATGTGCTCTGCTGGCTGCTTCCCAGCCACATGAGGATACTTTTTCAACTCTCAGGACCTCTCAGCTGAGGAACCTGGAGAACAAAGAGGCACAGACGCCAATCTCACCATTCTCCCAGTTTGTTAGATATGTGGTCTTTTTTTCTGTGGCTTCAGTTATCCATAGTCAACCATGGTCCAAAACTGTCAAGAAGAAAATTTAGGAAATACATAATTCATATGTTTAAAACTGAACAACACTACCATGAGTCGTGTGATGATATCTTAGGGCATCCCATGCTTTCCTGCCCAGAACGTTTCTTAAGTCAATGTAGCCACAGTGTTTGCTATCTGTTTGCCTCTTGGGAGCCATGTCAGTTATCACTCTGTTGTCATTGCATTAGAGTGCCTGTGTCCAAATGACCCCAAAGCTTCCTTTAGTGTAACATGTACACATACTTTGGAGCTGTCTGTGGTCCCTGGCATCCACCAGGAGACATGGCCTGTATCTCCCACAGACTAGGACCTACCCAAACTGGCCCAGTAAGTTGTGAAATGGATTTGATCCAAGAATACCTACTTTCGCAGCATATTGACCATCTATCTCAGTTTTCAGAGCAAAGCTACACTCTTCTTTAGTCCCCAGTATTACTTTATGGGAATTGCCTAGAACAGCAGTACCAAAGCCACCATGTGGCATACATAGTATGCATGTGCACAACTGGCTACGACTTAGCATGAACTCCTGATAACACACACAGCGACCAAGATACATCTCTAAAGTGCACTGGGTGTGAGCAGTCTTGCACAATGGGCCGCATGCTATACAATGCTTTGATATGAGTTCAAAAAGAAGCAAAACGTGTGCTATTCTCCGATACTTTCAATTGGAGAAATGGCTGCCCTCCATGAATAGACTAGACTGGGCAGGAGCTTACTGGAACAACAGCCTTGTTCTGTGCCTGCGTGGGGCTTTGGTTAATAGGCACACTATGCTTGCCCAAACTCAATACACACATCCTTTAGCTTTGTGTGTCTCATTCATATGGATGAATTTTGAACTCTAGTGTACAATATGCATATCAAACACATTAGAAAGCCAGCAATTTCTTCATTCTACTTGGAAATGCATCAAAGAACTAAGGTTGATTTTTGAATGGATAGAAACATGGATAGATGAGTAGTTAGTTACATGAAAGGTCAAACAGAGCATGGTGTTGCTGGTAGCAGGGAGTTGTGGGTCAGTAAGATTTACTGTAAAGTGCTGAAAAGTTGCCTGTGGTTTTGAGCATTCTCACAGCAGAATGTGGAGCCCTGGTGTCTCCTGGTGGCCAGTCAAGGGCCCTGGGACGTGGAAGGAACTTCTACAGGCAGGAATCTATCTGTGTTTTGCATTTTCCAGTCACAGCTCATGATCTTAAGCAAGTGCTAAAGGTCCAACGTACATGTTTCCCTTGTGAAGATAAGGCTGAGGCCCCAGTCTTATGATTTCCAGCCATGTCTTGTCAAAACTCATTTTCTTCCTGAGAATGTGGGCATTTGTTGCATAGCCCAGGGCTTCAGATCCCACCTGAGAGGTGCGATGCAGGTAACACAATAAGCTAGGCTCTGAGAGAAGCAACTGGTTCTACTGTAGAGCTTTCGCCTGCTGGCTTCCTGTTGGTGGATTTGGAGTAGTAGGAAACCACAGTAGTTATTACAAATAAATAACCCAGTAAAGACAAGTCTCTCGGATCAAAGAAGGACTGTGGGTCCAGCCTGGGGCCAAAGCAGGCATGCCCCTTGGCACCTACTGTGGCCAGGGGAGGAGGGCGTGGAGAAGGCCTATCTGCTGTGCAAACATTCCCTGTCTCAGCCCTTCCTGGGTTTGTGAGAGCCTGAGAACAGCCGCCTGGAGGAAGGCTAACTCTCTGAACTGCTGCCAGGCCTGCTAGGCTAGGTCTCCCTCATGACCTTGCAGCCTGCCTGCCCAGCCCAACGGGCCAGCTGGAGCTTCTGGTTATGTCCCAACTGGAAGCGCTCCTTTGTGGGTGACTGTATGCCTCAGAACTCTCAGGGGATCCCTCTCTCATCACCCCCCAAGGAACTAGTCTGAGTAGCCTTTTGTCATAGGTGTGGTGACCCTGGTAGCAGACATGATGTTGGGGGAAAGGCAAGGAGCAGAGAGATAACATGACAGCAACATAGACTCTTCCTGTGGAGCAAGAGAGGATACAAAGGTATCTCTGGGGCCAGCAAGTTGAAGTTCGCACACTTCAGTGTGCACAGCCGCGACTAGAAATTTCTGATCAGTTGCCTGGGCCAGGACCTCATTACTCAGAAGCTTGCAAGTGATGTGGAGGCTACTGGTTGCAGAACCACATTCTGAGTAGCATTAAAGCTGGCCATGGTTCCTCTCTGCATGAGGTTCACACATCCTAATCAAATCTGAGGCCATAAACTGTGCCGAGTGAAGAAAGCAACACAGAGGCTGTGAGAGGTACTAAGGGCAGGGTGGGAAGGGGGGGGGTCCACAACGGCTCTCCAAGAACAGGAGCGTGCACCGAGTCCCCAGGCTGGGGGTGGGGAGGGGGAGGATATTAGACAATGGGAAAGCACAGGAAAAGGTCACAGGGGATCATGGGCTTGGTGTCTCCAAGGAAATGTTCAACAGGCCTGTGTAGCTGTAACAGACACCAGAGTGTGCAGCGAATAGGGAGCAGCCATCAGAAGATCTGACGTAAAACTGCCATGATTGTCCCTGGCAGGTCTGGGGAGGTTCTAAAGAGGTGAGGGTTGGGAGTAGGAGGTTAAATGGATGGTGCAGAAAATGTCTTTTCTTTCTTTTTCCTTTCTTTTCCTTTCTTCAGTGGTGTTGGCAGTTAAACCTAGGGCCTTGCATGCTGGGTAAGTGCTCTATCACTGAGCGATAGCCCCAACCTCTTAAAATTCAATTTTATTTGGGACAAGACCTCTTAAGTTGTCTAGGCTGCCTTCAGACTTGTAGGCCCACAGGTCAGGTCCTACCCACCGCAGTGACAACACTGTTTTCTTTCTTTCTGGGGTGGCCCACATTTCTTGGGGAGACAGGCATGCTGCAGTTTGGAAAAGGAAGTCTTTTGTCCCTGTTTTATGAGATCAAAGAGACCTGGAAGAACTTTCATCTTGGTTTCCCTTCTGGCTCCTTACTAGTTGGGACCGTTTCCATAGTGAATGTCAGAAACACAACTCCAATTGGCTTAAACAAAATAGAAACGTTATTTCCACGTGTAATTGAAAGCCCCGAGGATACTATTACTTTCAAGAATAGTTGGATCTGGATGCTCAACGCTTGCTCTTTGTCTCCCCTAGGCTCTCTGCTCCCCTGTGCAGACTTCACTTTCACGGTGTAGAGGCTGGCACATGCCAGCCACAGTAGGATGAGAACCTGCATCCCCAATAACTCCAGCCAGTGCCCCTCTCTTCATTGGGTCATATGGCAATCCCTGAATAAGATAGACCAATGGATCCAGTCACTGTTTCCGTCAGGAGTGCATGTGGGGGGCTTAGTCCCACTCGAGCCCATAAGAAGTTTCAAGAGGCAGAGGGGAGTGCAGACAGGCAGGCCAAGTGCCCCCCCCCCCCACTCTGGGAGCTCAGAAAGCCTGTGGCACGTCCTCTTGGTCATGCTCCTTCCTGGCCATCTCCTTTACCTCCTTCACACCGAACACAGCATGTCCCTCCATCAGCCTCTGAGGCTTCAGATTAATCACCTTCATTCCAAATGCTCTCTGGACGCTCGTCTGAGGGAATCCCCAGGCCATACTCACATACTCACCCTCCCCTGAGTGTATATGTGTGGGTGTCTGTCTGCTCTCCAATCTCCTCCCAGCAACGTTCTGATTAATTTTCATGTTGGTTGATTGGTTTGTTTATATTTTTGGAGATAGGATATTTAGTTCCAATTGGCATTAAACTTGTAGCAATCCTTCTAATTCAGGCTGCCGAGTGCTGGAACTGCATGTAGTAAGCTTGCTATGATTAGCTACTGTGTCGTGAAGGATGCCTAGTTCACAGTGTAGGCATCCAAATTCCAGCATGAGCCCTTTCTATGGTAAATAGGTGTCAACCCTGTGAAGGCTGTAGACACACAACTCACGACTCTGCCGGGACTGAACTGAACTGCAGGACACCAGTTAGTGTGTACAGAGACCTGGAGACTTGTGTGGTGTGACGCCCCCTGGCATATTCAGTGGACAGTGGTATCAGTATACTTATGGGAAAATGGTTTTCCTTTATTTTGGTAGAAAAGAAAACACTTTTCCATTTTGTTATGCCTCCAAGAGAGCTCTGCCTATGCCAATCTTCCAAAGGTCTGGGCCACAAAAGGCTGGGCCGTGCATGGAAACAGGATCTCTGGGAAGTGAGGAAGAGACTGTAAGCTTGTCAGGTCTACACTGTGATGCCCCCCAACACACACACACACACACACACACACACACACACACACACACACACACACATTCTTTCTTGTCAAACACTCGCACACCCACCACACCTCATATCCCCCAGACCCCCCAGTTCACATCCCTTCCTCGATGCCTGCCTTCTGAGCCCATGGTGTGCTTGCTTTCTCTGATCCTCCTCTCCTTCCTTTAGTGAGGGAAACTTTCAAATGATATTCTTCCCAGGCATGGTGGACCAAGCCTACAAGCTCAGCATTTGGGAGGATGAGGCAGGAGGATTAACTGGAGTTTGGGGCCAACTTAAGATAGAGAGTTCTAGGCTAGCCTGGGTTGCAGAGTAAGACTATCTCTAACAAAACTAACTAGCTAACACCTACTCTATACTCTGTCATACAAAAGCAGCTTGGATGCCCAGGACAGAACTGTGTGCAGAGCCCTTAGACACAGACTTTCTTCAACTGTCTCTCTGACAAAATTTCCCTTCCCATGTGTCCTGTGTGGGCTGGGAAACCACTTCCCTGGACCTACCACACTCCGGCTCTCCCCCAGGGTCTAGGTTCAGTTTTTAGCAGGGCTCACTCAGGCCTTGTGATATACTTAGCATGTTTTTGGAGGCATTTCTCCAGGAGAAATTATGGTCAGCACGGGAGCCATAGATGGAGCATGGCCCAGCACAATGGCAAAGGCACAGAAGGAAAACAGCAGCCAACAAGGGAAATGCTTCCCCAGGTCAGAGAATGGATTGCACACCGGCCAAGTGGGTCTCTGCATCAGACAAAGATGTCAGCTCTCTGACACGCCCTGGACAGACTCCTTATTTCTTTCACTGCCCCTTGCTCATTCCCAGTAGAGCTCCTAGCGGCTCCCTACCCACCTCCTTGGTCCATGGCAGCATCCCTTTTGCCATCAGCTCAGCCCCACTTGTAGCTCCCCTCAGACACTCTCCTCCCCCTGTGGACGCCCAGGCACTTTCAGCTCCACTGTCTCTCCCTTAGGTCTCTGCTGACACAGCACCTTGTCAGACGGTTCTTTTCTTACCTGTTCCTTACGGTTCTTCTGCTGTGCCCACCCCACCCTGCCAGCTCCCAACACCAGCAGATAGATAGATACATCTGTGTGTTTGGTTTACTCTTCTGCTTTATCTACCAAACCCCAGACAGACTGTAAGGGTGGAGTATTTCCTGCTGCTTCCAGTGATGACCCGTCTAACAGGCATTAGTGTGTGTGTGTGTGTGTGTGTGCGTGCATGTGTGCATGTGTGTGCTTGTATATGTGTTTATACATATATATGTATATATACATACATACACACATGTGCATATATACATACATACACACACACACATGCACACATGCATATATATACATTCTGAAGTTCCCAGAATGCTCTTCTTCCTGTCCCAGCATCCCTCCCCATCCTACCACTATGTCTCATAAAGCACACACTAGCCAGCTTCCAGATGCTCCCATCTCCCCATCGGCCGGTGGCTTTCATGCTTTCAGGAACAGTCTGTTAACTTTACCTTGAAGCTGCTCTATAAGCTGCATCTGCATCCCACACTGATCTGCTTAGCCTTGTCATCCTCACTTTCTTGTAACTTTCTTGATCCTAATCTCTTTGTGTACCTATGAGTCCCCACCCACTGACCCCATGCATACCCTAGAGAGGAGCTGCATGGATCTCCAGCCTGATGGGACGCCTGATGGGGAGGGGCACTTGGCAGAAACAAGTGAGCATGCACGGGGAACTCTCAAGCCAGAAGGAACACCCAGTCAATCGCTGATGCTAGGATTTTCACTTAAAACTCCAGCTGATGAAGTGTTTACCACTGCAGTCACTTTCCGAGCCAGGGAAGACATGAGGCCAGCGTCTCTGACTCTGCTCCACAGGAACTCTCCATGTCTGTGATCCAGCCAGATGCTCATGGTCTGATGTGTCCTGGCCACAATGAGTTTGCCCAGTCTGCCAGGAACAAAAGCCTTCGGCAGATGAAGGCTTAGGAAACTACAGTTGAGGTCTAGGGCAAGTTGCCTTTGAATCCAATTGACAGTTCCTGTCTCCAAATTCCTACTGGAATCAGCACACTCGTCAGGAGTCCGAGGAACCAGGCCTGGGCAGTACAGTTTCAAGTTCTTTCCAGATAAAGATAATTTTTCTATACCCATTTGATGGGCCGAGAAGACTATGTTCCTATGTAGGGAAGGACAAGAGTCTCCCGAGGGAGGCATGACACAGTGGAAAAAGGTATCATGTGCCATGCACACAAAATGCTGGAGCTGAAGGGACAGTGGGGAGGGCCTTAGGATAGAGGGCACAGCTACCCATGCACAACATGTTATACAGACCTCTGTGTGCTGAGAAAAACATTCTATGAGCTTCTCAGTGCCTTCGTGGGATGTAAACCCAGCTCAAGCTCCATTTCTATCCAAGTGAGATGCAAACAGCTTTCATTGTGAGATAGGAGGCAGCCCCGATCCCACCCTACCCCACCCAGGGATGCCCGCAGCACTAGGTATGGAGCTAGCAACAGGGCCAGAAGCTGAAGCTGAGTTGGCAGGGGTGAAGCTAGAGGTCCGTGAAGCTCAGCGTGGCAGACACGGTGTGAAGTCCCAGGGCATTTGCATCTGGAGTGGGGAAGAGGTTGTGTGCAGGAATCACGATGTATCTCATTCATACCTGAAAAAAATAAGACACTATTACCTATGTGAGCAAGTGAGTCTTAGGGGTGTGTCAGGTGCTCTGTTAACGTTTATAGCATTCGGTGGCCTCTCCGGAGATCACTGGAGTTGCTGGAAGGGGCCAAGAGCCTTCTCTCCTGCGACCTCAGGTCACCCCTAACTGAGCTACAGGCAGGCTGACCTGGGTTGGCAACTGTCTCAGTCAAGACTTCCTCTCTTGCTTCATGATGTGTGGGGTCAAACCCAACTTGACATTATTTTCCTCAGGTGAAAGTAAGGCTTAAGTGGCAGACAGAAAACCAAAGGAGAAGAAATAATATTTTTATTTAAATGGATCCAGTTTCAGTATCAAAAAATACACTCACCTGTTTATGGAGAGTACAGAACCGGGTCCAAAGTTAGAGTGACTAGATGGATAACTGGTTTGTTCATTCAGTGAAGAGCTGGTAACCCCTTTGGTGATTGTCCAGTGCTAGCTAGGCCCTCACTGTATGCCAAGCCTTGAGCTGATGTCTTCAGTTAAAGAACTTGGTTTGCAGAGTCTGGACACTTGGGCAAGTGTGCCCTAAAGTGAAAGGCACAACAACCTCACAGCTTAGTGAAATACTTTTAAAAAAAAGATTTAAGCAGGGCCTAGGGAGCTAGCTTAGTCAATAAAGTTCTCACCACACATACATGAGGATCTGAGTTCAAGCACCCACATAAAAAGCCAGTGTGGTAGTGGGTGCTTATAATCCCAGCACCAGAGAAGCAGAGACCAGTGTTCCTGGAGCTTCCTGGCCAATCAGCTTTCTCTAACTAGTGAGACCCAGGTCACAGTGAGAGACCCTGTCTTTAAAAAAAAAAAGCTAGATGTTTCCTAAGAAACAACACTTGAGGTTAATCTCTGACCTCCTCACATAAGAGCACACATATATACCCACATAGAGATGAAAACACACACACACACACACACACACACACACACACACACACGCACGCGCGTGCTTATTCAGTAACCTACAGATGCAAAGGAAGAAGCAGAGATGGAGACTTTAAAGGCAGGGAGAGCTCAGGGAGGTGGAAATTGAATATTCAACTGTAAATTACAAAATGTGTGGGGCGGCAGTGGTGAAGTGGGAGAACATTTTTTTTTCTTTTTTGGCATTTATGTGCTTTATTGTATAACTAGTGTAAGTTTGGCATTCAGTAATTCATAAGTTATAGCTAATTTATTCATCTTGTAGAAATATTTATCAATTGAGCTCAATACTTTCTTTTTTATTAATTATTTTATTTATTTACATCCCAAATGTTGTCGACCCTGGTCCTTACTCCCAGAGTTCTTCACCCCCATCCTCCCTCCCCTACATCTCTGAGAGGGTTCTTTCCTTCCTCACGGGGCATCCTCCTTCCCTGGGGCATTGAGTCTCTACAGGACTAGGCCCATGCATCCTCTGCCACTGAGGTCAGACCAGGCAGCCCTCTGCTACATATGTGCCCGGGCCTCGGACAAGCCAGTGTATGCTCTTAGGTTGGTGGCTCAGTCTCTGGGAGCCCCCAGGGGCCCAGGGTCTAGGTTAGTTGACACTGTTGGTCTTGTGAGGAAACATTTAAATTAAGGAGGCAAATCACAGACTGCGATGGAGACCTGTGGGCATCAGGGGGGCAAGGTAGGCTGGGGCACAATGAATCTGCTCTCTGGGTGCCACATGCAACTTTGTTCTCTTTCTCGAGCACATCTTCATACAAAACCACAAAAGTGGTCCTGGAATGCTGAGTTGGATGGACAGGGTTGTCTTCTTCCTAGATTTTCATCTCTCTCCCCTTTTTTGGGAGTTGGTTTTTGCTTAAATTTGGGGGACACCCAAGCCTCCCCTCTCCATAATAAAATAATCTGAACAAAATAAAAAATGTAATTAAAAATGTAAATAATCAAAGAAGCGTCCCTCTCTGGCCCCCGAGCCCCAGCCTCTGAGGCAGAAGGACAGCTCACAGCTTTCTTGTATTCTCTCTGATAAATAGGCTGGCGGCATCAGGGACCCCAGATGAATGGTGCATTCGCCACACTGCATTTTCCAGGTAGACCCTTTGCTTGGAGCCCAGTGTGTGCATCCCATTAGGTCATGTTTATGTTTTCTCCTCATTCTGTAAACACACTGCCCCATGTTGCAGCTTCCTGCTGGCAGTCCTGGTGACAAGCTTTGAGAAAGCACTTCTTGTTAGATACACCACCAGCCCATTACTGAGAGACCATCAGCTCTAATTAATAACCCAGGCTGACTGCAGACTGAGTCAGACAGCAAACACAAGCCAGGTATGGGTGATGATGACATGCCAACACCCGAGGAGGGTCACCCTGGACCCCCACTGTGCCATACACTTTAGGGGGATTGTGTCACTGTACCCAACAGCTCTGTGCCTCTCCTCTTTGAAGCTGAGTTAACCAAGTCTCGGTTATTACAGGATTGGATAAATTCACACTCAAGTGGCCCATCAGAGGCCCCCGGTGCAATGCATCAGGAACTGTTAGCAATTAGCCAATACCATGTCATACATTCACAAAGCTGACACTTAACTGCTGGCTGACAAGTGTTCCTTTTGGACTGAATCAATACTCTGCCCACATCACAATCACTTGGGGGATTTGTTAGAGAAGGTTGTATGACCCTGAACAGGACAGTTTCTGATAGGATGGTCAGTAGGCCTGAAACTGTGTTCTAATCGCTATCGCTGACCTGGGCCCAGATCACACCATGAGCCCCCTTAGCTCTAAAAAGACTCATCCTGTCAGTGTACATCGTCTGAATCCCCAGTCACCGAGGCTGGCCGCCAGAGCTGAGCATGGGCAGACTGTTCAGGTCCAGGGCTCACTGTGGAAGCCCACCACACACTGCACCTGCTTCCTGTTGCTAGGAAACTCAATTTGGGGCTTGGGAAATAGCACAGTCAGTAAAGTGATTTTCATGTAAGCATGAAAACCTGAGCTCAGTTCTCAGAATCCATGAAAAAAGTTGGAAATAGTAACATATAGCTATAATTCTAGTGCTGGGGAGGCAGAGACAGGGCCATCCCCGTGACTCTTTGGCTAGCCAGCCTAGGCTAATCGGCAAATTCTAGGCCAGCGAGAGACCTTGTCTCGGAAAGCAGAGTAGGCAGTGCTTGAGGACTGACACCTGAGGTTGTGCTCTAGCCTTAACATGTGTGCAGTGTGTGCATGCATTGCATGCATTTAGACACACGCACGGGGCCGGGGGAGATACAGACACATGGGGGAGGAGGGGGATGGGGAGAGATAGAGATAGACACATGGGGGAGATACAGACACACACATGGGGAGAGAGATACAGACACACAGAGGGGGAGAGACAGACAGACAGACAGACAAGGGGAAAGAGAGGGAGAGTCTGAGAGTTTTTTTTATTTAAGTTGACATAGCCATGTGTAATAAGTAGATACTGATTTAGACAGCCAAGCTCTAAACAAAAAAAGGAAAGTGAGTTGTCCCTTGCAGGGTAAAAACTTAAGCACCCATGTTGAAGTAAGCATCTACTCTCACTGCAAGTATCTGGTTTGCTGGAGATCTGTGCCCATCATTTCCATTTCGGGGCCTTCTGCCTAAAGCGATGTGATTGGAGGGGTCCCTGAAGGCAGAAGCCTGGTTTACTTCTTCCCACACCAGTGTAGTGCTCACGGGGCCCCAAGTGTGGAGGGGAGCAGGGTACGGGGGCTGCGCTTTCCCGGCTGTGCTGGCACAGCTCACTGCTGATGATGCGGTGACAGGGAGACGAGGAGCAGCCGATGGTGCAGAGGACCGTGCAGGGTTCTCGATGCTGTGCTCGGGTGTGGAATAAATCTGTGATGAGGATTCCAGCCATGTGTGTGCACTACAGCACCCAGGCATGGCTCCCACAGGTGGCTCCAGTGGGAATTTCCCAGATCAAAGAAAGTTCCTCTGGGCAAGAGAGTCATCCATGGTGGATGATGGATGACTCTCTGCCTCTGCAGGACACCCAGGACATGTGTTCACATTCTAAACTGTGACTTTTGGGGGGAAGGGACAAAAGGGAGAAGCCATCCACCCAGTTCTCCCAGTTCCCCCTTCTTCCTAAACAAACAGGATGCCAAGGAAGATGGCATGTGCCTTGTAACTTTGGTCCAAACATTCTCTATTAGATTCTGAATCGAACTTTCCTTTACCTGGTTCTTCTTAATACAAGCAACTTCCTTCTACTCTGTGGGTCTCCGTTTGTCCACTTGTAGATTGGAAAGTAGCAAACTAGACCCTTGCTGCTAAGAGTCTACTACCCAGCCGTATTGGCCTCACTTAAAAGCCTGTCAGGAAGCCTCAATTGGAGCCGGATGCAGGGACAGTGTCTGTCATCCCGGAACTTGGGAGGCTAAGGCAGAATCATGACTTTGAGACCAGCTTGAGCTATGTAGACCTTGTTTTCCCACCCCATCCAAACAGAACAAAACAAAAAACAAACAAAAGCCCAACAACAAAACCTAAAAAAAAAAAAAAAAAAAAAAAAAAAAAAAAAAAAAAAAAAAGAGCTGAGCGTTGATAGCACACATTTGCCCCAGCATTTGGGAGGTAGAGACAGATGGACCTGAAACTCAATGTCATCCTCTGATCCACAGGGACTTTGAGGCCACCCTGGCATGCATGAGACCCAGTTTTTAAAACAACAACGCACAAAGCAAGCAAAAGCAAAAGCAAAAGCAAAAAAAAAAAAAAAGTAGACCTGCCAGGTGAGAATCTGCTCATAGAAGGGTTTCCCTGGTAACAGGTACCCACAGGGAAGTGCAGCTGGGAGCAGTGCCTGTGGGCTGGAGAAAAAGTGTTTCATCTTAGGAAGCAGTGGGCTTGGTTTGTGAGACCTGCTGAGGCTCTGGTCTGCAGCAGTGAGGCGGGGTCTCAGCAGGTGCATCATGGTGGACAGGCACATGCCCAAGAAGCCAGTTTCATGGAGTAGCCTGGGGACTTCTCAGCATCAGAGCACCTATCTGAGGGACAGACTAGACTCTGTGACCCTGGCACAGATGTCTTACATATATCATCAAAGTAGATTATGATAATAGGGCACCCTGAAAGGGCAAAGGGGCTCAGGACTAAGGGGGCTTCCTAGGGACTCAACTTCCTGTTTACCCATTATTCAGAGCAGGACTCAATCTGTCTACTCTCCTGCTTCCTTCTCCTTTAGAGCGCTGCTTCCAGATCAGGTGGCCAGAGAGATACCTGTCCCTGTCAGGAGAAGGCTAGGTCTGGGTACAGATCAGGTGTGACCATGGAACTGCTGTTACTGGCTTAAGGAGGGGGTGGCTCCCTTGGAACATGTTGGAGAAGGTGTCTGCTTTGTTGCATCTGAAGGGCTTTCTACCCAGTGAATGACATCTCCTGGCTTCTGTATTTCGGTTCTGCTGTGATTCTTGGTGGCTACTGGGATATCCTGTGGGTGTCCAGAAAAAGTCTGAGCCAATACCATATAGGTGACCTGGCTCTTGGAGCCATGGTGGAGGTGTGGGGTTCACTGAGAGAAAAGCTTGTTTTTATGAAAGAAGGTTGAAGCCACAGCCTCTCTGACCTCTAGAGTGTTGGGAGAGAACACATCTCAAAACCTTGTTTCAACTTTACTTCAGGGTCACAATTAGGTCTTCAGGGGTTTACGGTAGAGATAAAATTGGTGTGCCAGTTTTACGGCGTGGGATGCTAGTCAGACCCAGGGGTTAAAATCCTGATGGAGCTGCCTTCCAGCTTTGTCTCAGCCCTGTGTGTGAGAATGTGCCTTTTAATGAGCACTCTTGGGAACCTACGGACATGATGAGGTGTGAAGGCCCCGGCAGGTGGAGTGAGCTTCTGGGCACCTCAGAGCTGACGGGAGCTACAACAGGAACTCAAGCCTAAAGTTCTAGATTCAAGTCTTTCAGGGTCTTCCTACTGGACCCTGAGCATTCCTGATATGAGCAGCTCCCAATGCTCTCATGCTGTCATCAAGTCAAGCTCAGAGCTCTGTGGTCTTCATGGGGAGGGCGGGCAGCAATTCTGATGCTCGTAATGGCCCTGCCGCTTGGTTCTGTTTCATTTCATTTTTCTGACCTCAAAGAATGAGAGCTCCCTAATGGCTGTGGCCTTAGGAAGGCTCTGGCGCCCACATTCCTGACCACCTTGTTGTATTGTTCATCTGTTAAGTCAGGGTTGTCTAGGGCTTGGCTGCTGTGTCCCCCATAGGGATGTGCTCTGGCTCACTCTGGGGGCCTACGCTTCAGGAGACATTTCTCTCTGCTTGTCCTTATTTCTTCCTGGAATCTCTATGGAAAGTCCCACCTTCTGCAGCCTCTGAGGTATCAATAATTCCCATACCTGGGAGCTGGGAAGCCACAGGACACATGATGTTCGTGTGCATACTCTGGGACACCACTGGATCCTCTTTAACACTCTGCTTGGTCTACAGGTGACAAGCCCAGGACTCCAGGACAGTGACGGGAGGATGAGCCAAGCCCCTGTGCCTGGCAGCCATGGACATTCTTGCTCCTCTGTCGATCCCTGCACCTTCAAGGCTGGTACAGCAGTTAGGCTGGGGTCGCGGGACATCTGGAAACTTGATTTGTTACTGTGAAGATGTGCAATGGCCTGGAGTGAGGTCTGCTGAGGAAACCGTACGACTCTTCTCACGTGCTGACGGGGTTCCCACACCCTTCGGGAACAGGCCAGCTGAGGCCATCATCACCAATCTCTTAGCAACCCTGTAGCCTGTCCAGTGCAGACTTGGCTGACTATCCCCAAGAAGTCCCCAGCATCATTCCCTGTGAGCTCTTCTGAGACCTTCCACAGCTGGAACCTGCTTCCAGCCTGTCTCACCAACAAAGAAGCTTAAGTCCACTCCTATTGCCAGAAGCTTCTGTGGCCAGCTGAAAGTGCTGTCCTTCTGGGAAGACAGCTCCCAAGAGACGCTTGGGGATCTGTAGGATCCACAGTAGCGGGACCATCCCAGGCCCTGGGAGCCACTCTGCACGGGAAAGCTTGAAGTCTGTGTGCTCTGCCATGGGGCAATTCTGGGCATAGGGACCTCTCTACCTCCTGTGCCTCAGACACTGAAGAGAACACAGCCGAAGGTGTAATGTCAGGAACGGGTTCTGGACATCACTCCCTTCTGTGGAAGTGCTCCTCCATCCATTCACAAGGAAAACAACCTCTGACACTTGGCCACTTACGCATGACTCTGTACATGAGAACTGTGAGGTCCTCACAAGTCCATCCTGGGGAATGTCCCGCCTCCTCATACTGCACTACCAGATTCCATTATAAAGTGAGGGCACAAGTTGTCCAGTCAGACCTCCCTGGAGAATGTGGCCCAGGGAGGTTATAAGGCCCATTGGCAGCTGGTGGCAGCCTGCCTTTTCTTTCTTTTTGCTAAGCCAGTGGAGACCTGAGAAGGGCACTGTGCCCTCCCCCCAGGTCTGGATGCACCACTCACTACCATCCCTCTTCAAGCTATGCAGCACTCCTCTCTGGGAGCCTTGGGAAAGGTGGCCTCCCAGATGTAGAGACAAGTGCCTCTGTTGTTCTGGCAGAGGCAGTCTGGGTCGGGCAGGGTGCTGGAAGAGGACACCCAGGCATTGATTCTGAGTTCTTTCTTCCTCCCCAGTCCTCCTCCCAGCCCACCTGTGCAGAAGGCCCCCTTGTCCTGCCTCGGTTGGCTGAGCTGGCACAAAGAGCTTCACTGAGCCCAGGGTCAGGGGCATCAGATTAGCCACTGAGCAGGCCTGAGAGGTGGAGTCTCTGTGAGCCACTTTCTGGGGATAATGTCTGCTTGTTCTAGGCACAAGCACAGGTCTGTTGGGAAGGACCTGGGGAGAGGGCTCTGCAACTAGAGTTATCCTTCCCAAAGCTCAGACGGAGCCTCTGGGCACAAAGACAAAGTCAAAACCAAACCAAAACAAAACAAATGAACAAATATCTGTGCTGTTACATCCCCATCTCGATCCTGTAGTCACCTTCTACATAAGTACAAAGTAAAATGAATAAATCACAAAACAAATCCTTTAGAAACACAAGTCTAATGAAATAGAAATTAAATTGTCTCAACATAAGAAGGAGCCCACCACCCAGCATTATTTTTGCCTCAGATGTCTTCTCATTCGCTTTGCTGTTCCCAGAGCTTGGCTCCTACTTTGTGACTCATGGGAGTTACTGGAGGTCCAGCCATCACGTCTGCATCCCAGCCAGCAGGAAGGCAGAAGGAAGGAGGGGAGCCCTGTTTCCTTTCCCTTAAGGGCATTTGCTGGAAGTCTGCTTCATTGGTTCAACTTAACCCCAAGGCCACAAGGAAAGTGAAGAATGCTCTGCCTATTCGAGGTGGCTAGGCACCCACATAAAAATTAGGGGTTCTGGTACTGGGCAAAGAGGAGACAGCCGCTAACAACAAGTTCAAAGGTCAGCAGATCTACTACATCCCCAATTAAGCAACAAGGTCCAGGGAAGTCCTCCAATCAGCAGAGAGCACACCAGCAAGCCTGTGGCATCAGATTCCCAGCTTACGCTTCCTTTCTTCTCTGTTTGCTGGCTTAAGTAGAAAGGTTCCATTTCAGAGGGAGGGAGCTCAAGGGCCACTCAGCTGAGAGCTACAGGACAGGGGCAGAATGGTGACCGAGTTTGCATGTCCAGATCTGCCTGGCCCTGAGTCACGGTAGGCGAGGAACTACTCGCCAGGTCTCCGCTCTGGGCCTGTGGGGTGTGCCTCTCTTGCCATGACCCTGTCCCCTGCCTCAGTGTGGGTGAGTCTCGGCCTCATGTTGGTGCTTATTGTGGGGCTGTGCTCTGACACTCCACTTGTGTTTCAGGGAGCAAGCTGTTGGAATGAGAGATGCAGGAAGGCACAATGTCTCCCTCAAGACTGTGCTGGCCACGGGCTGCCTCCTCCTGATCGGCTTCTCAGGGGCCACATCTGCAGGTGAGATGCCACGAAACGTGGACCTCAGTTTCAGCCAGGCTGCTGGCAGAGGGAGTTCACAGGGAGTCTCTCAGGAAGGTCCTCACTGAACACCATGGTTTCTGGCAAGCCTCTTCCTGCCCCAAGTTTTCTTAGGAAATGACAGGCTGGCCTAGAATCATCCCGGGTTGCAAACTCAGCGTCTGCCGGAGTCCATTATAAGCGAACCTAGCTGGAAAGGTACTGTGGTCTCCATGGAGCTGAGACTTCCCTAGTGGGGCCCCCATCGCTCAGTTCTGGACAATTGGGAAGGGGAGACGCTGTTGTAAGGTATTTTGAATTATTTAAAGAGACCAGAAATTTGGATTTAAAAAAAAATCTTGTTTTTAAATGTTAGTTACTAATGTAAAAGGTGGAATCTGTCCAGGAGAGAGTCGGGGAGTTGGGAGGGAGAATTCAGGGAAGATTCAGCTTCCCTACCTCTGGTCTACTAATTTCAGAACATCCCTCCCCAGTGCCATCAGGTCAGGATCTGGGACCGTGAAACCCTTTTCAGCCACAAGGCTCTCAGCAAGGATTAGATTGTGTTTTTCTTGTTATTTGGTTTATATATTAAGGTAGGACCTCACAAGATAGCCTAAACTCACAGATCAGCCTCTTTCTGCCACTGGATTTCTGGCATCAAGGTACACACCATCACACCCAACTGTTTTCTGTTTGAGACAGTGTCTCAGTATAACCCAGGCTAGCTTCAAACTTTCAATCTTCCCACCTCAGCCCCCTAAGTGCTAGGGTTACAGGCCTGTATCACAGCCCAGCACCCTACTCAGATCTTCTTTACTGTCTCAGTATTGTCAACTTTGCTTTAAGTGGTTTGTTTTATTTTTTCTTGTGTGGCTTTTTTTTTTCCCTTTTCCCTCATGGTACTAAACAACTGATCTTTAAGTGAATTTTAAATTAAGATTAGAAGCACAGGACACTTCACCCAGGCTACAAGAAGCAACCACTGAATAACTGGCACCTTTGGCAGACACTGGAGACACAGAATACAAATCTTAGAAATTGAGCAGGGGGTTTAATAAGACCACCATGGATACCACTGCTCATCATAAAATGCTATCATTACTCATTGAGTTTTACACTCTTCCATGATAAAGGCTCTTCCATTGAATTGCATTGTTTACCAGCCCACTGGGGGCTGGAAGCACTCTGCAGCATGGAGTGCCTTCACAGTGATGTCTTAGAAAATCAAATCAATTCTTGGGTGACACAGCAAGTAGGCAAAGTGTCAGTGCTCAGTGCAATGATTTACGACATTGCCTGAGTTCATTCATCTGTTCTTTCAATTAATAAACACAGTGTAGGTGTTGACTCTGGGCTAGGAACTGTATTTGGGTTTATGTTTTGGGGTGATTCAGCTTGGGGAGTATTCAGATATGTCCTGGGTGTTTCCTCCCAAACCCCAGTTTGCATGTAAACGCTTTGGAACAAAGGCTGTGCCTCTCTCTGGTACCCTTTAGTCTGTGTTCTTTGGGAGAGAAGTATAAACTGCCTATGTCATTCATGCTTTAAGTAGTCGTAGCCTGCACGCTCTTACAGCCTGCTTTACAGGCCCTTTGCTGTAGTCAGGGAATTCAGTCCGGTTGCCATGGTGATGTTTCAAAGATGGCACTGGTGGGTTTTTAGATGATTTACTGATCCATATGTATGAGCACCCAGCTTCCACAAAGGACAGCCCACCACATCCAGTCACAGAAGTACTCTGTCTTAGCCAGAGGCTCGGAGCTTTGGGAGTGGGGCTCATGATCCTGATGGTGGCCAAACCTGTAGTGTGAGGCCCACCACAGCCAAGCTGAGGGGCAAAGCTGGCTGCAGAGTCGCATGCCTACACAGGGAAAGGCTTGCCTTGAAAGCGAGACAGTGAGACCTGAAGCACTGTCCACTTAGTGGTCCTGCCCAGGGGGCTCTTGGTCTGGAGCACTGGGCACTCCGGGAGGCTCCGTTTGGTCTCCATACTGTGGTAATCAGCTCCTGGAGATGGATTCCCACATCCAGGTGGAAGGCGCCTAGGAATGCGTGACTCTCCTCTTTGGAGACAAGCCTGGGTGTGGGATTTAGCACTGGCTCTCAGAGCTGTTGCTCTGAGCACCAGCTTGAGCATTCTGAATCAGGGCGGGGAGCCGCCCAGCCTATGCACGGGCTGGTAGCAGCTCTTCTCTCCAGCCAGCAGGGAAGTCTGCTTCTGTTTCCTCTGTGATTATTACTTGGAGCCTAGTGACCCGTTGAAACCCTACAAATGTTCTCATTATAGTGACACTTAAAGTCTGAGTTCACACCAACAATGAATCAAAGGTGCGTGCTGCACACCTGGGAGAGGATGTGGGGGCTGGGGACCCACACTGAAAACTTGGGCTCAGTGGAAGACTACATAGTCCTTATCTGGTGCTGTTGAGTGTAGACAACAGCATGTCTCCCTCTAGAATCTTCTTTAGATATCTAACTACGGCAATTATGGCTTCCATCTTGCATAACTGAAGAATAATTAAATATCCCTTAGAGCAGCTATACCTGCCATGGGACTAACTGAATTGGAACTGGTTCTGGTCCCATGTTATAGATGCGACTCCTGAGCCAACTTTACCTGTGGGATGTAGTGATTCCAAGTCCCCTGCACTGTGGTGCTTTCTTCCACTCCTGATACCCACTCTGGTCTCCCAAGTGAACCCTTTACCTTATGGGCTTACCTAAGCCTCATCTCTATCTCCCCTCCTCTTCTCCACTATGTGTACATCTGATTTGTACATCTCTGCTATTCTTCACAATCTAATTGCTGAGAAAATGAAAATAGTCTCACATCAATGAGCCCCTTCTCCCTGCTTCTTTTTCTGGATCTCCACTTGCTTTCCATAGGGTGGTTGTCCCAGCTCCTGGGACATAGATATGTCCCTTTCTGTATCTCCCAGGGCATAGATTTGGAACAGATCTCAGGAAACCCTGTGAAAATCCACACGTCTCCCAATCCAGCTAAACACTCTGGCTGCATGCTTGCGTCCACACTTGGCTACTGACTGCCTTGGGGCATATAGGGCCGGAAGCACAGCCTGACCCTAGAACAACAGCAGGTGGCTCCCTACCCTGAGGAGTCCACACAGAGAGAGCTCAGAGCCAGGAGGTGGTGGCACATGCAGTTAATCCCAGCATTTGGGAGGCAGAAACAGGAGGATCTGTGAGATCAAGGCCAGTCTGCTCTAAAGAGTGAGTTCCAGGACAGCCAGGGCTACACAGAGAAACCCTGTCTCAAACCAAACCAAACAAACAACTAGCCAGGACAAGTGTAGAAACTGCCCCAACTCAGTGGCCATATACTCCACCAAAGGCAGTGTCTTATAATGATGCTACACATGTCACATGGTAGATGCCTGCAAAGGATATGTGTAGTGATAAGAGTTGTTACCCACAGAGGAGCCACCAGGCAGAAAGTTATTTAGGACAGGCATGGAGGAGATAAATACAAGACTTGCCTAGGTATATGGTTATTGTTGTCTCAAAAATAATACTAATACTAATACTATATAGTTGCTCCTTGTTTAAAGGTCATTACTAATGGCAGATCACATGTGTTGTAATCAGTGCTACTTATTTATCCAATTCATTCCTTGCCATCTTTCTCTGGTCTCTAAGGGAACAGAGTTAGAAAGATATTGGTTGAATCAGAGGAGGAAGGGGGCTGTCCAGAGTAAGGTGACAAAATCAGGAATGGGGTTTGGCCATACCCAGGGTACCTGCTTCTCAGATCAGTGCATTTCTCTGGAGTCTGAGAACTTGTTTATAAACCTAGTAGAGAAGAAATGTGTGTCATGAAGTGTATTGCCCTCACCCTGTCATTCTTTGCCTAGTGATGTGGTTGATCTGAGTGGTGGCATGTGATTATCTTTGGCAGTGGCAGCTGAGTGTCCTGACCAGAGTCCTGAGCTGCAGCCTTGGAACCCTGGCCATGACAGAGACCATCGAGTACACATTGGCCATGGCAGGAAGCTACTGCTCACCTCTTCCGCCACAGTCCACTCCATCACTATCTCAGGGGGAGGTAAGCCTTCCTGTCCCTTCCACTACACCTTGAGTCCTGCAAATGGATCTACAGAGCCAGCTGAGACAGACAGAACAAAAGCTCTGGGTTCATGTCAGAAGATCTGGAAATTAGAGATCGCTATCCACTCAGAGCACTGAGAAACGGCTTGTCAAGGTTCTAATCTTGAGGGGGCAGGGAGAGAATGTTTAAAATGACAGTTCCTATTTGTGCTCTGAAGGGACATGTTATTCTTACATCTACATGCTTGGCAATTAAGCTCAGGACATGGGGTAGTGACAATGAACCGGATGACCACTGTGGATATCGTGCAAAACAGATGATGGAGAAAAGTAACTTCTGCAAGACAATGGGCATAGAACTGCTGCGAAGATGCCCCTTTGCCTGCCTGGGGGGATGGGGTACAGGGAATCTGCTCTGGGCTCAGCTCTAACATTACCTAAGATTCTTGTCTTCTCAGACATCCCCTTTCCTCTCTCTTCAGGAAAGCTTGTCATTAAAGACCACCATGAACACATCGTGCTGCGCACCCGGCACATCCTAATTGATGACGGTGGAGAGCTGCATGCTGGGAGTGCCCTCTGCCCTTTTGAGGGCAATTTCAGTATTGTGCTGTATGGAAGGTGGGATGACTTTGCTCGATGGTCAAGCACTGCTGTTGGGTCTAACGGGAAAGAGGTTTTCCAGAGGAGAGGGAAACCAGAAGTCTAGACTTCTATAAAGAACAGGAACCACCGCCGTGTTTCACTAGACCGTAACCATGAATAAGATAGGCGTGATGAAGTGGGTAAGCAGGTATCCAAGGGGTCCTTTGTTTATCATGTCATATACGGAGCAGCTGCATTGCAGCCGTCCCTGACAGGCTCTCAGTAGCTTTCCAGTCATTCTGTGATTTGAAGAGACTCTGAAAGAGGTTACTTAGTGCTATAAACACGTGTGCAATGTTTCAGAGGGAGGTGTGAACAAATGTGAGGGCACTCCAGTGAGGGCACCAGTGACAGACCTGAGACATAATTCTACCCAGGTCTAGCCTGTAGAACCTGTGGGGTTATTGGGGTTACTTTTAACAGCATAGGTGATTCAAAGTAGCTGCATCATGTGAAAGCAAGCACAGCATGGGTACTGACTCAGGAAAACTGCATCCCTGGAGCCTGCCGCTCAACAGTCAGGCCACTCCACTGGAGAGCCCCCTCTACCTAAGCAATTGTTTACTGCTTGTATAGAACCACGGGAGGGGTCCTCCTGAGACTTGTAACTTACCTTAGGTTTCTGAGTCTTATAAACATCCCTCCACTCTCCAAGAAAAAACATTTGGAGAACAGAGGAGCAATAAGACTTAGGAAAGTTCCAGGTGCCTTTCCCTCAGTCCTGTGACCCAGCCTCCTCCTCCTCCTCTTCCTCCTCCTCCTCCTCTTCCTCCTTCTGCTTCTGCTTCTTCTTCCTTTTTCTGTGACCCATCTTTAAGCAATTGAGAGTTATAAGAAGTGATAGTTAAGAATGCTTGACTGTAGGCAGGAACACAATGGAAGTACCTGTGATTCTACAGCCCATAGGGCAGAGGCAGAAACCAGGGATGAAGACAGAGGCTGCGAACAGTGTCTGCTAGGCACTCCTGCTGCCCTGTGCTCCCACTGTCACTCTGCTTTGGGAAGGTCATACTTGCTAATACTTTTCTGCAGACCTAATGTCATCACCCAAAATTCCAGCTTGGCTGTCTGAGGCCACAGTGGGAAGCAGGGACCAGTGATGTTCCCCTAGGGGCTCAGCATCTATCTGACTGAGATGTGCTGGCCAACCCTTTGGGACCTTTCTCTTTCCAGAGCTGATGAAAACATCCTGCCGGACCCTTACTATGGCCTGAAGTACATTGGAGTGGACAAAGGAGGCACTCTTGAGTTACACGGGCAGAAAAAGCTTTCCTGGACTTTTCTAAACAAGACCCTTCATCCTGGTGGCATGCAGGAGGGAGGATATTTTTTTGAAAGGAGCTGGGGCCACCGTGGAGTCATTGTTCATGTCATTGATGCCAAATTGGGCACAGTTGTTCATTCTGACCGGTAAGGTTGGCTTTCCTCTACTCATGCCCTCCCTTGTTCAGGATCTCCCCCAGTCAGAGAGCTTCCCCAGGGGCTGGCATGTTGTGTGGATGGTGCGGAGGGAAGTCCTGCTCCTTTCCTAGACATTTGGCCAGCAAAGCTGAATTTAACACAAATGTGTGCAAGTAAACACACACACACACACACACACACACACACACACACACACACACACACTTCAGGTGGTGATAACTGGTGATAGAAATGTAAAAGGCATCGTGGAATAAATTGGAATAGTAGGAAGGGAACCAGTGCGTCACTTCACACAGGTGATCAGGAAAGGGCAGTGTGAAGGAGCAGCCTGTGAGCTGAGCACCGTGTCAGAAAACAGCTCAAGCCAAGTGCAAAGGCCAGAGGTTCCCAAAGCACTGCACTCTCAGATCATGGAGAGGGCCTCAAAGGTGGACATGCGGAGCAGGGAGGAGGAGCAGGGGCACAGGTGACAGTAAAGAGGTGGATTTTATTTTCAGTAAGATGTGAAGCCATCTGAGGTCTTCAAGAAAAGCATCATCTAATTGAAGAGAACATTCTAGTGACTGGGAAGAACCTGGGAGGATAGTGGAGAGCAAAGTGATGACTGTCAAGTGTTGAAATGATTCAATTGCAACCCAGGGTTTCTACCCTGCGTTTGACCATGTAGTTCCCGGATAAAAGACACGCATGATCTTTACATTTATAATAAGCCTTAATCAGCATAACAGCTGGGCAGATAGCTACCTCTATATTATTATGTCTATTTCCCAACCAGTAATCCCATTATATAATTTGCCATGTTTCATTTGGGCTGCTCTTAATTCCAATTAGCCAACCCTCATGGCTGTGCTTTCGTGACTCATCTAAACCATGTTGCTTCCTCCTCTCCCACCTTCTTCTCCCTCTCATAGCTCTTCTCCCACCCCAGCTCCGGAACCCTAAACCCTGCCTATGTCTCTTCTGCTCAGCTGTTGAGTCTTAGCCAATTAAAATAACTTGGGAGCACACTGACTCTATTGTCTCTGGAGCAACAAGGTCTTGGTGTGTGTGTGTGTGTGTGTGTGTGTGTGTGTGTGTGTGTGTGTGTGCTGCATTTAGCATTACAATACATAGCAACAGATGAGACCTTAACAGTCAAGCCCTAGCAGTGGTCCAGGAGAGAGGCATAGGTGAGGATGAGGCGTCTGCAGGAAGTACTGAAGATAGAAGACTCTAGTGCAACTTGGAAGGCAGAGCAGCAGGCCTCTGGGGTCTAAGAGATTCCACAGAGCTGGACCTGCTCTGTGTCCCTGTCCCTGAGGCTCTTAAGCTCCCCTCTAGAAGGGGAAGGAGACAGCTGCAGAGTCACAGAACCTCTTGGGGGCAGGTATGGGAATTAGTGCCACGTAGCCCAGATGCGGTCAGAGGAGCTAAAGTGCTGTCAGAACAGGGGACAGCTAGTACAGGTGTTTGAGTGACAGGTGCTTGCTTCACCTCCTTGGCTTAAAGGATGTTGGAGACCTCGAGGATCCCACAGCTGAAAGAATGGGGAGAGGTTAACAAGCACAGAGAAATGCAGGTTATAGTCACATGGGGAGTTTACCTGAAGGATCGAGAATTGGGGCTGGCTTTTAAAGGTAGCTGAGCTTTGATGGGGTTGGGGTCAGGGGAGAAGGCAAGGCTCCTGAAGGGGGAGCGGATGTGGCATTACAGGTCTTGGATAAGGGCTGGCTGTGGGGACAGCACTTCAGAAGCACACTAGAACCAGCGAGATGATAAGACTCAGCAGCTGGGTGATACCTCTCTAGTCACCACACTACACTGTGGTACTTTGTCCTTCTCAAAATTTTCTTAGCTAGTCACATGCGCTTATTTTTCAAGATTCATTTTAGAACACTTTGCTTGTTAAGTTCCAAGCCAGTTCTCTTCTATTATAACTGTACAAACTGTCACATGGCCAGAACAAGGACCACACCAGTAGATATGGCAATGTGGAAGTGAGCGGTCAAAAGGCCTCAGCCCTACAGAAAGAACCATGGGCAACAGTGAATGCTGAGAGCGGGGGGAAATAGCTTTCCTTGGGGAAAACCACACCAGTTGGTTACTAATACCAAGTGGTCAGAGCTGAAAACATACATGTGAGCAACACTATACAGACAAAGCAGGTTGAATTTAGAAACACACACACACACACACACACACACACACAGGACACAGTTAACAAAAAAGGTCATACATTTGAATGAGACACAGGTGGATGTACATGGGAGAGGTTGGAGACAGGAGAGGGACAGTTTGGGTGAAAATGATATAATTATATTATAATTTCCAAATTAAAACAATCATTAACAAAAGAAAGTCCCTGCTGCGGCGTTGCCACCTTAGATTACTGATGCTGGAGCAATTGTTTTCCTTTATGATTTCTTACTAGCAGGGTATAGTCATTGGCTTTAAACATCTGTATCTTGTGTAAGTTTTATTTGTAAGAATGAACTAGCAAAAAAAGAAAGAAAGAAAGAAAGAAAGAAAGAAAGAAAGAAAGAAAGAAAGAGTGAATTAGCCAGGCATGGAGGGGTGCATCTGATATTCCAGCTACTTGAGAAGCTGAGAACGGATTACTTGAGTCCAGGAGTTCAAGGCCAGTGGGATACACTCTTCCATCTCAAAAAAAAAAAAAAAGTTAGAACCCAAGGAGATGACACATTCCTGTAATACCAGCCTTTGGGAGGTTGAGGAAGGCTTCCTCTGATGTCAAGAACCTATCTCAATCTGTAACACACACACATACACACACACACACACACACACACACAATGTAATAAGGGATGATCATTTCTTACAGCATTGTACTTGTAAACAGTCATAATGTGTTCCATACTTAAAACTTGTTTAAGATCATTTCTTACAATATGGTACTTGTAGTCAACCATGATGCTTTACATACTTTCTGTCTGTCTGTCTGTCTGTCTGTCTGTCTGTCTGTCTGTCTGTTTTGAGACAGGGTTTCTCTGTATAGCTCTGACTGTCCTGGAACTCACTCTGTAGACCAGGCTGGCCTCGAACTCAGAAATCTGCCTGCCTCTGCCTCCCAAGTGCTGGGATTAAAGGCGTGTGCCTCTACTGCCTGGCGCATTACTTACTTAAAAGTTTGTTTAAAGGGGTGAATTTCTTGATTAGAGTTCTTACTATACTAAAGTAAATTTTTTTAAAAAGAGAGAGAGAGAGAGAGAGAGAGAGAGAGAGAGAGAGAGAGAGAATAAGGGAACAAGCAGAAATGCAGTAGCACTCACAGTGGTTAAAACGTCTTACCACTGCTGCAGTAGAATCAGATGCGACAGCTTAATGACTCTGAAATACACACGAGCTGCTGCAGGATAGGAGACAAGATGTGAAGCAGCCTCACAGTCATTCCCAAGAACTTTGGAAGAGTTGCTTTGGTCTGGATCAGAGAGAGAAATCCCTGCTGCTCTAGGTGTCCCAATTGTCTCCTAGTGCCAACCCCTTCCAAGAGGCATGAGCAACAACTCCCAGGAAGAAGGCGGTGTGTATAAAGCCTGAAACCCAAGCATGTGACTTATTCTACATCCCAGATCCAAAGATCTCTAGCACTGGAGTTATTTCTGAGGTATTTTCCTGTGTGAATAGTGAGTGTGGCTAAATCAAAGCCCCCTTCTTGAGTGTCTCTGTATGGCAAGCCAAACAGCCAGACTAGCTTGCTCTCTGAAGACACTTCCTTGTTCATAGCTCTCAAGGTCTACGGACAATATCTTAGCTGCTAAGACAGATGTGTACTTAGGTCACTGTCCTTTTCAGACTGCTGCCAAGACCATCCCCATCTTCACTCTTTCTGCTCCTTTTAGGTTTGACACTTACAGATCCAAGAAAGAGAGTGAACGTCTGGTCCAGTATTTGAATGCAGTGCCCGATGGCAGGATTCTTTCTGTCGCAGTGAATGATGAAGGTTCTAGAAACCTGGATGACACCGCCCGCAAGGCAATGACCAAGCTGGGTAGCAAACACTTCCTCCACCTTGGATTTAGGTACTGCCCATCATTTCCATCTCCGCTCAACTGAAGCAGTCCGCGCTAACCAGGGTGTGCCTCCAGCTCCACAGGGCTTAGAATGACAATACAGGGCACTGAAGGCACATTGCTTACCCGTACTGGACAAACTCAGGCATGGTGCTCAAAGGAAGCCTGCGCTTTTTATTTTGGTTTGGTTTGGTTTGGTTTGGTTTTTACAGGAAAAGCCCACTACTGCAATGCACAGGTTTCTATATGAACTTACTTCCTCAATCAGTGACTTACAAGCCCTGAGTTTGCCTAGAATGAGCAAGGAAATAAGAACCCCGATAGACAGCTAAGGTCCGTTTACCCTTTCAAGGTTCGTATTGTGCCTGGGGATTGGCAGACAGTGCTTTAGGGATTATGCAATTGTCTCCACCCAGCTAAATACCCAAGGAAAGGGAACCTTATTGAACAGGTTCAAGTGTGTAGCCTCTTGCTTTGGATTGTAGCATCATGCCTGATGTTGGCATGTGCACACACTGACAACTGCAGGAAGTCTTTTGGCACACTGCAGTCACATCTTTTGATCCTGCAAGCCAACTCTCAGCGTGGCTAAATTTGAGATGATCGGCCTCATAGCTGTTTGAGACTATGCTACCCATTTTCAGCTCCTCCGACAAGGGCAAGCAAGAGATGCTCAAAGCCTTTCCTAGCCTGCAGAGTAAATTAGCTGGCTGGACAAAGATCCTCAGGTCCCAGGCTGTATTCTCTGGCTGCTGCTTCTGGAAGGGAAACTGGGGCAGGAAACTCAGGCAGCCAAATATGACAATGATATCTTGGTATGGCAGGTTTCCTTTGTCAGCAAACGCCAGACACACTTTCATTTCACCACATTATAAACCAAAAGTCAGTTTATTAATTTATGATGAGAGAGGGACCGTGAAGAAAAAAGCTACTGAAGGGCCTTTGGGAGAAGGTTGCAGTGGCTCAGAGCCCAAAGCCTGGCTTCGGATGCCTGGCTTTGAATCTCTGCTGTGCTGCCTTTGAGGTGTGACCACAGGCAAGTGACTCAGCCTCTGCTTAATTCTCGAATCTGTAAAATAGGGTATCTAAGGATCTATCGCAAAAGAGTGCCGGGAGGGGTTCCATGCGATAATATGAGTAACAGAGTTGTCACCCTGCCTGGCAGGTTCTCTCCTTATAAGAGAGTCACTGGAACAATGGTAACCTCCACGTCATCCTGGTCACAGCAAGCAGGAGTTACATAATCACCTCTCTTTTATATGTTTGGGTGATAAGAGCTGAGCCTCTAAAATCAATAGATGTGCTGGGACAGGGACCCCTCATTTATTCATTCAGGAAATAGGAGGTTTGATGAGAGTCACCCAGCTGGGCCCGCTGAGCTTGCATGAGTAGATGGAGATGAATGGGACCCCATGAGAGGTGGGGGGGGGCAAGGGGAGCTGATCCAGGGGAGTGGGCCACAGCTCACAGGAGGCCAGGCTAGCTGGGAAACCAGTGGAGTTGGGAAGGACTTAGTAGTGATGTGTGTACATGGGAGGGGTGCGTGAGAGACAAGGATGCAGGACTGACGTTGGAGGGTCAGGCTCTGTGCTGAGGAACTCCAGCTTTGCTCAAGGCAATGGGGAGCCATTGAAAGATTTAAGGACGAGTGTGGCATAGCTTAATTTCAAACCTCAGCTGAGCATCGTTCAGCACTGACTCACCAGCTCAGGAGGCCCAAGCAAAATCAAAAGCTACTCACATCATGATCTTTTTTTTTTTTTTTTTTTTTTTTTTTTTTTTTTTTTTTTTTGGGTTTGTTTGGATTTGGTTTTTTCGAGACAGGGTTTCTCTGTGTAGCCCTGACTGTCCTGGAACTCACTCTGTAGACCAGGCTGGCCTTGAACTCAGAAATCCGCCTGCCTCTGCCTCCCAGAATGCTGGGATTACAGGCGTACGCCACCACCACCCGGCTTCATCGTGATCTTTTGCTTTGTCATAAAGAAGCACTTGTTGCATTCCTGGGAGATGGGAGAGTCTTCAATAAGAGTCCAGTTCTCATAAGAAGGCTACGCTATGCTAAGTTAAACACAACGGAGGACCTTCCTAAGGAAGCAGAAGCCACAAGAATCCAAATAGTGAGCTGGGCGGTGGTGGCACACGCCTGTAATTCCAGCACTCTGGGAGGCAGAGGCAGGCGGATTTCTGAGTTCGAGGCCAGCCTGGTCTACAGAGTGAGTTCCAGGACAGCCAGGGCTATACAGAGAAACCCTGCCTCGAAAAAACCAAATCCAAAAAGCAAAAAAAAAAAAAAAAAAAAAAAAAGAATCCAAATAGTTCATTCAGTCTGAATATTTTTGTGCTAAGTTTCATGAAATGTGGAGAACAATAAGAAAATCTGAATAAGTCTTTGTCCAATCAGCCAACTGTCATGAACGAACAGACTTGGAGTTCTTACCGGAATCCCTCTTCATTCGGTTCTAGAGAGGACACCTCTGTCCTGGGTGTGAGGAAGAAAGGACAGAGAGTCATTTCTGTCATTTCTCAGTTCTCTTCATAATAGAATGCTCAATATGTCAGGGTGGTATATTAGGGTGGGGCCCTTATCCCAATCACTGTATGCAGCATGCTAGGCAAAAACCACTAAGAAAACCTCCCAATGAGCAGTGTACTCTTTCAAAGGGAAAGGCTATGTGACTTTTCCAGACCACACGCCTTTCTTTCCTTCCCTCCCCATACAACATACTTCATCCCTTTCTAAGATCCAAGGCTTATGGCAAAGCATCCAGTCCCAGTAGCCTGTGTCATTTTCCTTGAGCTCACCTCTTTTGGGCAATGGACACGAGTGGAATCGTCTCTGTTGGAACTGATCTGACATTTGCTGCAGGATCTAATTGGGCTTGGCGGGTGGCATGGTTGGGTGAGTTGTTGGCGTGTTTGTTTGTGATTCATCTCCAGGGAAGAGATGCCCAGGCTAGCTGGCTGCTGAGGAAGCAGGCAGCCTTGTGCTTGCAAAGAAAGGTTCTTGTTTTATGGGAAGAGGAAGCCCATGGATGGATGACTGGGAAATTCCTCCGGTAGCTAGGGAGACTCAGCTGTGAGAATGTGTCTTCACTCTGTGAGCCCTACTGAGTGCCAGCTCCAGCATGTAAAAAAAACCTGACTCTTTGTTGTTTTCAGACATCCTTGGAGTTTCATCACTGTGAAAGGAAATCCCTCCTCTTCAGTTGAAGACCACATTGAATACCATGGTAATAAATGATTGGTGAGAGGCCCAGTCCCCTCCAGAGTCTCCCTGATGAGAGACTGTGGGTTATGAGTCACTAGCTACACTCAGAACATAGCTGCCCTCTGTAAGGACCCAGATAAGAATCTGGCCACTTCATCCACTGCACTGTGAGCCAGAAACACAGGTTCAGGCCAGAGGGAAGTAGATCTCTCCCTAAGATTTTGTATGTCCGAAGAGGTCTTCACTGACAAAGAAAAGCTAAGAGCTGGGAAGTGGTCTCTTGGCCTCAAAATCAATATATAACAGAAAATGACCTTGAACTTCTGACCCTCCTGCCTCTCCCTCCTGAGCGTTGAGATTACAGGTATATACATACCCCAATATCATAAACCTATGGCTGTATGCATGCTAGGCAATCTCTTTGTCTGAACTACACCCAAGGCCTGTAGAGGGTCTTTCCCAGACAGTGTAGTGTCTTTGCCCCATGTGGTTAGGGTGAGTACTGCCAGTTTTAAGCCCAGGGCAGAAATAATAGATTTTCTCAACTTTCCCTTGTCAGAAGACTGTAATTGAACTTTCAAAACTGAAACACACACACACAGACACAAATGGATGTAACCTCTTTCTAAGTGACAAGAATTATTTGAATATGGGAAAAATATTCCTTAATGAAATGGTTCAAGATCCTTGAGTTTTTTTTGTTTTTTTTTTAAATCTACTGTGAATTGGACTTGGTAGATGGAAGCAAGAAGACAAGTTTAAAGTTATCCTTGGCTACATAAGTCAAGGCCAGTTTGGACTACCTGAGATCCAATCTCAAAACAAAAACAAAATAAGACACTAAAACTAAACCAAATCAAAACAAAGAAACATGAGTATAGGGGTCACCTCTTTGCTAAGGTCAACATCACCATGGATTTAAGGGTCTGTCGGCTTCCTCACATTCTTGTCCTTCCGACAGGTCACAGAGGCTCAGCTGCTGCCCGGGTTTTCAAACTGTTCCAGACAGAGCATGGTGAACATTTCAATGTTTCTTCATCCAGCGAATGGGTTCAAGGTGAGATGTTTAAGACAGACTGCTAAAACTGAATAGCAGCAGAACAGGCAAGGAGTAGCACGGATTTCTTATACCGGTAGGGACACCTTACAAGGCATCAATGGAGAAATTGCAACTGAAGCTGTCTTTCATTAATCAAGCCACATTGGCAAATTGTTAGCAAGCTCTCGCCTGTGGTTAAGATTTACATTGTGCCTCCACAGGTAGCCTTTGGTTTTTTTTTTCCGTTTTTTTTTTTTAAAGATTTATTTATTTATTATATGTAAGTACACTGTAGCTGTTTTCAGACACGGGAAGAGGGCCTCAGATCTCTTTTCGGGTGGTTGTGAGCCACCATGTGGTTGCTGGGATTTGAACTCATGACCTTTGGAAGAGCAGTCGGTGCTCTTACCCACTGAGCCATCTCTCCAGCCCTCATAGCCTCTGGTTTTATATGCCAGGTAATAGAACTGGCCGGGAAATGCAGACAGAGGCTGAGATAGAAACTGGCTTTCGAGTAGCTACCTCAGGCTTACAGAAAGCCAACCATGGTAGCGATGACATTGGGGGCAGGCTTACGCATGGGCTTTTATTTCTTTCTATCCTGCTCATTTCTTTTGTAATAACAAGAAACTTTTATTGCCTTTGTAAAAGGAAACAGTCATTAGGAGACAAGTCAAAATGAAACAAGGTCCTGTCTGACATTGTCTCTGCTTTCTACCTAGATGTAGAATGGACGGAGTGGTTTGACCATGACAAGGTGCCTCAGAGCAAAGGTGGGGAGAAAATTTCAGATCTTCGAGCAGCTTACCCAGGGAAAATCTGCAATCGACCCGTTGATATACAGGTACCAACTGTACAACAGCCAGGGAGTCTGTAAGGCTTGCCTTTGAAGAAGGCTCTGCGGGTCAGAACTTTTCTTTTTTATTTTCTCTTTTTTTCATGTTTACCCATTAATTAATTAATTAATAAGTCCCCCGTCACATATCCCATCCCCCATCCCCTCCCCTTCTCTGATAAGGGGGAGGCCCCACCCTGGGTACCAACGCACTCTGTCACATTAAGTCACTGCAAACTAAGCACATCCTTTCTCACCGAAGCCAGACAAGGCAACCCAGTTACAGGAACAAGATTTACAGGCAGGTGACAAAAAGTCAGGGGTAGCTCTGTCTCTAGTTGTTGGGGGACCCACATGAAGACCAAGCTGCACATATGCTACATATTTGTGGGGATTGGAGGAGCTAGGTCCAGCCCACGTGTGCTCTTTGGTTAGTGGTTCAGTGTCTGGGAGCCCCCAAGGGTCCAGAGTAGTTGACTCTGTTGGTCTTCTTGTGGAGTTCTGATCCACTCCAAGTCCCTTAATCCTTCCCCCAACTCTTCCACAAGAGTCCCCGAGCTCCACCTAATGTTTGACTGTGGGTCTCTATGTCTGTTTCAGTCAGCTGTTGGGGAGAGCCTCTCAGAGGACAGTTATGCTAGGCTCCTGTCTATAAGCTTAACTGAGTATTATTAATAATGTCAGGGATTGGTTCTTGTCCATGGGATGGGTCTCAAGTAGAGCCAGTCATTGGTTGGCCATCCCCTCAGTCTCTGCTCCATCCTTATCTCTACACTTTTTCTAGGCAGGACAAACTTGTGGAGGAATAAGGACACTAACTCGCCCAGATCTTTTCTTGTCACCTGGGTGGAATTACTCTCTGCCCTCCTCTGAAGCAGGTTAACCAGATTGCACTATTCCCACGTGAGAGACAGAAGGGAAGGTTCCTTATCTGTTTGAAGCCATGACTCCAGCCCCTGTCTGAGTTCCTTCCCCCTGTTGTCACTGCTTCTTCAGCCATGGCTACAGGATCCTGCTTGGCCCGCCAAGCTCACTTCTGTGTTGATGCCCTATGGGCCCTTAGGCACACAGTGGGCAGATAGGATTTGAAGTACAACCCGATCCCAGTAGGTACATAAAAGTCAGCATTCATGAAGTCTGCAAAGGATCTCCACTCACAGTTGATTCTACCTGGAGAAGGAAATGACCTCCACATTGGGCACACATTGAAGTGATATTCATATACCATCTTTGCCCCCATGGTTCTCACGTCCTTGGGGACTCAGGGCACTCACTAAGCCCTCTTCATGGTTGTACCACCCCCACTGCCCAGGATTTGCATCTGACACAGGCTCTGGACACCTGTTCCACCTAGACGTAGTTAGATCATCTGGGACGGAGTAGGATGGACATCTGTGACCTCCAGAGGACTAGAGACTGGGGAACAATAACAGGATTATCATTGTCACCCGATGGTAGCTGACATGGGGATGGAAGACAGCTCTGACTAGCTGAGAAGGTCTCCATCCACATCACTTTGGGATGACTGCTGTGAATGATCTGGGTGGTGTGCCACCTCAGGGTGACTGTGTGTGTACTACCCTTAGAGTGAGCAGCTGTAAATCCTGTCCTCGAGTTTTGCATGTATACTCTGGCTGTAGATATACATAAAATATTTGACTTTATGGCTAAGTGCAAAAATAGGAGTCATAAAGGTTCCCTCACAACTTGGTTTCGTGGCCTGGCCATGTATGGACATGGGTGTCTGAGTGTCCTCTATAAATTTTATTCAAAAACCCAGAGAGGGGTTTGAGACAGGGTCTCATGATGCCTGGCTGGCCTGGACCTCACTATGTAGACCAGGCTGGCACAGAAACCCACCAGCCTCTGCATCCTGAGTGTTAGGATTAAAGGCAAGTACCATTGTGCCGCACTGCCCTGCTCAAAATTAATTTAATTTACTGTTAAAAATGAAATATTATTAAGTGTTTTATTATTATCTGCAAGCATGGCTAATACTAATAATTCTTTAAAGATTCCTGCTATTTAATGGAATTAGATTTAGGATCTCTTTTTACTCTTCTTATACAAGACTGACTGAGGTCATTAAAAGAGAAAGCAGTATAATTAAGCAGTTCCCTTGAAATCATTACTGGATTTTTTTGTACTGTGACAAATATCCAACTCTAATAGGTAACGAGTTGAGGCCCTGTTGTTAGGGTGACAGGGCTCCCACTGAAGATGGAATTGGCTTCGTGGGACTTTGGGGTCAGAAGAGCAGGCCTTGGTGAGCTTAAACTTGGTGATGACACCTTTAGGCTTTTAGCAGGTACTAAGGGACAGGTTTACTGTACCAGAGACCATGGAAATCACGGCTGTGAGGGTGATGTGGAAGGAGCTGGATTTTTATGGAATTTTAGTATGCATGTCTGGGAGACCTCCTCTCAGGCAAAGACAAAACTGGTTCTGTTAGCCTGTTAGTTAGATTCTAGATAATCTTTCCTAAAAAGTCTCTCTCTCTCTCTCTCTCTCTCTCTCTCTCTGATTGGTGATACTTTTCTCCTTCTCTAAGCCTGTCTCCTTGTCTCCATGGTTTCTGTGCCAAAGATGGCCCCAGTGCTTTTCTAAATTGCACATGTTTGAATGACATCCACAGTCTGCAGAGGGACACACCCTGGCTTTGGGATGAGCCCCAACTGGCAGGAACCACGGTCCTTTGAGCCTGTTACTAAATTCTATCCTGTCCTTGTGCTTCTTGCCTGGCATCCCTGGCTGGTTGCAGCCTCACTTTCAGGGATGCAGTGGGGGTGGATGGGGGGATGGGAAACAGGACATTTGAACAAAGACTGTTAGGCTGGGCTTACCTGAAAGCTAGAATGGGGGCTTTGAAGCTAAATGAGCTTGGGCTTTAATTTTCGCTGCACCACTTACTGGCCTTGTGATGTTTGGCAAGTTACTCATCCTCTCTGAAGGCCGTGTTTCTTATCTGTAGAACCAACTACCACAACATAGTTTCACTCTGAGGATATAATAGATATTCACACACACTTAGGTCTTTAACTGAGAGATGATCCCAAACTTTCCTACCTGTTAGAATCACCTGGGCAGTTTTTAAAGTCCAGATGCTCAGGCCACCACCTAGACACACCAGACCTCAGCCTTTCAAGTAGTGTTTGGTTGGAACCACTGCCCACCCTTGTATAAGCTGGTAAACCCCATCTGCTCTCCTTCCCTCAACTCCACCCATACAGAGAAAACTCTGGCCTAATGTGTCATCACTCTTACTTGTTTCCAGAAACCTACCTGAGAGTGCCCTCCAGAGGCTCAGGCTTTAAGCAGATATGGGCACAATCCCAGATCTCATCAGACACATCATTCCTCCTCACCTCATTCTATAAAAACCCCTTGCTTTAGAGGGAATACTCAACTTCACTGACCTGCTCTTTTGAAATCGGTGAAGATCTTAAAAGCGATCTACTTCCCATTAAATCTGCCTTTAGATTCCTGATTTGGGCTGAACTGGTTTATTATATCAGTAGAGAAACCTATTAGGTAGAGCCTGGGCACAGAGACTTTTGAGATTCCTGATGGCGTACAGAAGCCCATTTGGGCGCCTGTGGGTTGTATAGAATGAATCCTCGGTAAATAAATGCTAGCTCCTTTCATAGACTGATGGCGGTAAGGTAGTCATAAGAAGAGACATATCAGGGTTCTAAGAGAGCCTGTGTATGGTGGGTGCTTGGTCAATGCGCACACAGTGATGAGCAACAAGTGGGACTCAGGACTCCCGCTGGGTGACCCTCTCCAGAAGTCAGGCCTCACCACCTCCATTCTGAGACTTAACACTGTCTTTCTTATAACAAAACTCACAAAGAAAATTGGGATACTAGTCCTGGGCTATTGTAAGTAGTTTCGCAGTGGGGACAATTTTTAGACTTGTAAATATAAGTTATGGACATTAATCAGCACTTTCATAAAAAAAGGCATCCTTGCTCTGTAATTTCATTCCATTCTCAGGCCACAACAATGGATGGAGTTGCTCTCAGCACTGAGGTTGTCTACAAAAATGGCCAAGATTACAGGTTTGCTTGCTACAACCGTGGCAGAGCCTGCCGCAGCTATCGTGTACGATTCTTATGCGGAAAACCTGGTAAGCAAGCAGACAGATCCTGGCTTCTTATTGGGTTAGAAATGCAACTGCGCTCTGATCCCTGACCTGGCTTCTGTGCACTGTGAAATAAGATGGCTGGGTTAGCTGAGTTGAGTATTAGAGTGTCACAGTCACCCCCACTGAGTGCAGAAGGAGCCAGATGGTCCCAGGCACTGGAAGCAGATAGCAAATCTCTGTCCTATTGTAAGCCTTTCTAGAAGGAGTGGGCATGGTCTAAGAATGCAGTGTGCTGATGGACAGGGCTGACATAGACAACTCTCTGTCTCTTCCGGTGCTGTTGTTTTAAACCCAGTTTCCCAGGCAGTGCTCATTAGAAATGACTGGAATGGCTGGTTTGTTCTGGAATCAGCATCTCCAGAAAGCAGTCATTAGGGATGGACTTGGGGGATGGGACTTCAGGCTACTGTAAATAATAGTGGAGAGGGACTATATTTGTTTTACATCTTGGGCAAAGTGGGTGTGGTGAGGCAGCACACTGAACACCAGCTTAGAAGTCAGTGGAAAGTTTCTCTGCCCAGAGCTAATGAATGGGTCTTTTTTTGGTTGGGTTTTTGTTGACTTCAAAAACCTGTAAGTACTGAGACTGGGATGAGAGAGCGCCTGGTGATTTGGGTTTTGGAAGGGCACACCTGGCATTTACCGATTTCCAGAGGGGGAGGGGAAGAGGTGGGCAGCCACATGTTTGCTGAAGGCAAAGGGCTCCATCTCAGTCCTTCCTGTTTTGGGTTACAGTGAGGCCCAAGCTCACGGTTAGCATCGACACCAACGTAAACAGCACCATCCTGAGTCTGGTGGACAATGTGCGGTCATGGAAGCCTGGAGACACCCTGGTCGTCGCCAGCACCGACTACTCGATGTACCAGGCAGAAGAGTTCCGGGTGCTCCCCTGCAAAGCTTGCAGCTCTACCCAGGTCAAGGTGGCAGGTAGGCATCTCCTCACTTCAGCCTGCAGGAATCTGAAGGCTGGTAGACCTCAAGTGAAAGATCTCAATCTGTGAGCTATTCTCAGAGTCCTACAAACCAAAGAAAATGCTGAGATCCTCACTGGCTCCTTACTGATGCATCTGTACATTGTCCAGGCAGGCAGCCTAACTGACATCCGAAATAAATTCACTTAAGAAGAAAGACTCATGGGTTTGGAAGTTTCAGTTCATGGTTCGTTAGCCCTGTTGTTTAAGACAAGAACTAGTGATGGAGGAAGTTACTTATCTCTTGGCATCCAAGAAACAAAGAAAGGAAGATGTTGGAGTCCTGCATCCTCTTCGAGGACATCTTCCCACTAGACCTTACCCCAATAGCATCACAGGTTCATGGCAAAGTTTTAACTCATGAGCCTTTGGGGGACACTATCATAGCCCAAGGCTTAAGCCTCTCTTTCTTTCTTCCTTTCTTTCTTCCTTCCTTCCTTCCTTCCTTCCTTCCTTCCTTCCTTCCTTTCTTTCTTTCTTTCTTTCTTTCTTTCTTTCTTTCTTTCTTTCTTTCTTTCTTTCTTTCTTTTTCTTTTCTTTTTCATGTATGGTTTATTTTGCTTAATATATTGATTTCTAGTTTCAGTACTTTCTTTTTGTTTGTTTGTTTGTTTTTGTTTTTTTTTTTATTGAATATCGTCTTCATTTACACTGCCAATGGTAAAACCTTTCCCGATATCCCCCTCCCCTAAGACCCCCAGTCCCTCCCCTTTCTCCTTCTCCCTGCCTCCAAGTATATGCCTCTCTACCCAACACATTCCTCTTCCCTCCCCTACCTCTGTTTCCCTTTGTTCGGGCCTCTGTTGAGCCTTTACCTGACCAAGGACCATTCCTCCCACTGATGCCCAACAAGGCCTTCTTCTGCCACATTTTTGGGCTTAAACCTTTCTAGGCCGAACCTAGCTTCAATCTAGAATCTGGGCTCAGATTGGCTATTCTGAGTCTTTCCCAGGTGCATTCTTTTCATGACAGAGGGAGGAAATTCCTATAGAGGGGAGGGGAGAATGGAGGACTTCTAAGGTCTGGGCTTAGAACTGGCTCACAATAGGCATACTAGTTCATGTCTAGAATTCTAGAGCTCGAGAGACCAGAGAGAGAGAGTGGCTGTGAGTTTGGGACCGGCCTGGGATATACAGTGAGTACCAGGCAAACCCAGGCTTCGTGATAACACCTTACTTCAAAAAAATTGCAAACAGAATGAAGTCAGAAAAATTAAACAAAACAGTCGCATTTTGCTGGCCAAAACACAGGTCATTATATAGTGCATCCCATAGTCAAGGTCAATATGAATTGTCAGAGAAGCCTATTTTTCTCCCTGAGATTGAGAGGACAGAATGAACGTTTGTTTGAAAATGAGTTAGCTGGCCTCAATGCTTTAAATCTCTTCTTTCCATAGCTTTTGAGTTTTCTTTTTTCTCCTCCTGAATCTTAACTTACATGTCCTATATGCCCTGTATTTTATGTTTTGTGATATTATCAGAATCACAGGTTCTAAGAGAGCAAAAAAGACTGCCTTAGTCAATGTTATATTGCTATGAAGAGACACCATGACCACAATTCTAATAGAGGACAACATTTAATTGAGGCTAGCATACAGTCCAGAGATTTGGTTCATTGTTGTCGTAGTAGGCAGCATGGTGGGACAAAGGCAGACATGGTCCTGAGAGTTCTACATCAGACTGGCAGGCAGCAGGAAGAGAGGAAAACACTCAATCTGGCTTGGTAACTTAAAATCCCAATGCCTACCCCTAGTGACACACTTCCTCCAAGAAGGCCACACCTCCTATTCCTTCTCAAGTAGTGCTACTCCCTAATGACCACACATTCAAAGATATGAGCCTAAGGGGCCATTCCTATTCAAACTACCACAGAGACCTTATATATAATATAGGTCAATTGTTCCTGGAAATTATGTATTTATATCTTTGGGTTGTAAGCAACAGAATCCAACCTGATTATCTGAAACAAGAAAGGAATTGATGGGCAGGCCATTCATGTCAGTTAGATACTGAAGAACAAAGCTTCAGAGGACTCAGTGCAGGGCAGCTCTGAGTGCCTGGGCAGCAGGGAGCAGTAGGCAACATCTCAAAGCATCCCTGTCTCTAGGAAGCATGCCAAGTCCCTGGGATATCATGCTGCACAGCCACTGTCCAGGGAGAGGGGATCTGGCCAGGCTTCTCTGAGAGGTCAGTACTCATACCAGCAATCTTTAGACTGCCTCAAGTCGATAAAAGAGTCATTTCTTAAAGGAGAACCAGAGTGACCTGCCAGAAGGGAAGAGACTCGCTATTGAGTGTTCAGACTATCATATGCCTGGGGAAGTAGCCCAATCTTATGAGAAGACTGAGCGTTGAGAAGGCATGGCCAGTATATTTCAAATGTCTAGTGTTTTAGAAATGAAGCTTGAGAAACTAAAACTCAAAACAATGTCTTTCCGCTGGTTAGAAAGTACTCGGAAGAATTTGAGCCTCATTTCAGTGAAGTGAGAACCAGTTATAGAGTCCCACCTCCTGAATTTGTTCTTAGAGTAAATGGCCCTGTGTGTCAGATGCATGAGGAATCCCAAGGCACAAATTCTCAGATTAGAATTGCAAAACACACAGTTTTAGTGAGATGCTAGTTTTGGAGTATAGCTGGAGAAAGGAGGTAGCAGTGGGCAGGTCGTGTCTAGAAGTCCACAAGGTAAGATCTTATTCAAGTGACAACGTTTGAACCCCTACAGTCTTCAGGAACGACATTGGGACATCTTATAAGTAAGTCCAGATCAATGTGACACCCAAAGGAAAGAAATGAAGTGAAAAGGGGGTCATCTGGAGAAGAACGTCTAAGTAACAAAAGTATGAAAGCAAAGGTCTGATGCGTGGTGGACATACAGGTTATCTCTGAGCCTCCACCAGCCAGAGCAGAGAAACTTACCTGGATTCAAGAAAGGGAAGGAGATCGACCTAGAAGATCACCCTTCTCTTACACCCTGAGCTTGAGGAGTTTGGCTCATTCACAGGACAGCTGCATGAACTTGACACTACGCTAAGATGCTCTGGATGGGGGTTGTTTGAGGTTTGAGTCCCGATGTTAGGAGGGAATGAGATGCTGGGCATAATCTGTGAACACATTCTGCCAATGGCATCTTTGACCTTGTGTTGTTTGGCAGAGGCAAAAAGGAGGACTCAAGAAGCTGTGGCCCCATTTGTAGAGATAAGATCTCAGTAACATAGCTCAGGATAGCCCCAACTCAACAATCCTGCCTCTATCTCCCAAATGCTAGGAAGAGCCTGTGCCACCACACCTACCTTGCTGTACTTACTAGTAACATCAGCTACAATCACTGTTTATATTCCTCTTATTTATGTATGTGTTTAGTGTTCATATGTGTATGCATGCTCACATGTGTTTAGGCATATGTTGGGGGATGTGCATGTATGTGTATGGTAGCTCAGGTTTCATATTGGAAATCATCCTTTATCATTCTCCTGCTTGTTGAAATTTACTGAGGTAGTCTCTCAACTGAACTCAGAGCTCGCTAATGCAGCTAGTCTGACTAGATCGCTTGTTCCAGGGATCCCTAGTTTCCACCTTCTGAGCCTGCCTTCTTGGCAGGTTCTTACAGCCAAGCAGCATTCACATAGGTTCTGGGAACTGAGAGAGTCTTCACATTCATGTGACAGGTACCACAGAGCAGTCTCCACAGCCCTACCTGCAATAATCTAGCATCTAACCCTCAGTATGAAAGGCTAGAAGGGGCATAGCTGATTACTAGTCGTTGGACCTTGTATGCTTCAGTTTGCCATTTCTGCTATTTAGGACCTGCAGGTACATGGCATTGTAGAGGAAAATGCAACTTCTATCATCATTATTAAGTAGAATTTGAGGCTGTGGCAGCCTGCAGTAATTTTCTGGAGATCTGACCAGCTAGGTGTGGTTCAGGTGTGGGAGTCATATCTGTCAGCACCTTCCTCCCCTGGGGATGGGGAAGTACCCTAGGATCTGCCTTTGTGGGGACAGAAAGAAGGTTGGACCATGTTATCATCCGTATACCCAGAAGTTCCTGAGCACGTAGCATGTGCCAGACAGTGCATCCAGATGCCATCATGAGAGAGATGGACGACATTCTACGCCCCAAGGGAAGCTGCATCCCAGCAGGGAGAATGGCATCCATCAAAGAGTCACTACACTAAAAATGAGACTCCAGCCACAATAATTATAGAAGAGATGTGTAAGGAACTGGGCAGAGGGAGGAGGCTTCTCTGTTGGAGTGGGCATGGTGCGTTCCCTGAGGAATTCACAATTAACTGAGAAGCTGGGAGAAAATGACAGAGTGGCCAGGAAAGAGAAGCATTGCTAGAAGGGAAGGCATATGGCCACATCTCCCGAGCAGGGATGGGCCAGTCATGAGGAGGACAGGTAGGGGATGATTATGCATGCACAGCTGCCCTTCCATCTGTCTGTCCTGAAGAGATCCATTGCTCCTCTTCCCAAGGTCCATTCTCTTCTTCCCATCCCCCACTAGCACAGGGTAAGGACTCCTCCTGTCCATCCCTTTCTATGCCTGAATTCTTCTCTCACCTGCTGCACTCTTTCAGGGTCAGTTCCTCAGCCTGGCTGCAGAGAGGGGTACATTCTTCTTGTACCCCTGTCTCCAGTCAACAGCCCTCTTTGAATTTTAAGATTTTTGTTGGTGAGAAACAGATGGGAGTGACAATGTGCTGGAAATATATGACTCACCTAAAAAAAGTTTTTTTTCAAAGTTTGCCAGCCTCAGTGTGATTCCCAGCACCCCTTGGTGTGGCCATGGCACTTGAAATCTCCGCCTTGGTTATTTTTGCCATCCTCTCTCTTTGTCACCATCTCTTGTCTTATAAATACTTCCACCCTTGAACTACTATGAGGACTACTTAGGATGAGCACCATTTCCCAGTCTCAGTACCGTACAGGTCCACCCGTCCCATCTTTTTGAGGCCCTTACTATCTGGGAGTTCTAGTTTTATATATGAAGCAAATGAAGAAACTGAGGCTTTAGAAGTCAAATACCTAAGTCCATGATTTCCATAGTGGTAGCCACCAGTCACATGTAGCTGTTTCAATCTAACTAAAGTTAAATAAAATTTCACCCTGTTCCTCACAGTGGACAGATTTTAAGTGTTTAAAAGCCACGTGGGCTTAGTTGCTACCATGTGGAACAGCATTCAATCTGTTGTTAGAGGATGCCCTTGTAGGTGGTGCTAGTATAGACCAAGCAAGCCAATATCTTTCAAATTCCCAGCTGTCTAGCTACAAACTCATGTATGCTACATTATCTTCCACAAAAGTTCACAATCTTAGTACCTCCATCTGAAATAGCCACAGGAGCACCAGGCTACTCTTGTTCCTTTGGACTAGTCCTTGTCCCTGATGGTATGAGAATGAAGTTGCCATCTTCCCTGACTCCTTGGGTTCAAATCTCTAAGTACCTGTTGTGTCAGTCTCCCAGAGAAGGTGTTTGTAGTTTATTTGTCTCTTGTTCTTGGGGTGTCTGGTTCTCTCCTTGTCCTGTGGATGTTCAAAGAGTATGGTATTGGGGTGCCTATGGATAAACCCAGAAAATACCAATGTTTAGAGCCTCCCTATGTCCCAAGTCCCCTTCCCCTTTCCTAGTAGGCCCAAGTCATTTGAGACAGTTCTGACCTGGTCAGCTTGCACATAAATGCTGAGAGAAGACAGGGAGTGGGCTGGGGGAAGATGGAGAGTTGTGGGAGAACCCCACACTCAGGAAGGAATGAAAGAAATCAGGCACACCACTTCCCTGGGATTGCAGTTGGGAGTGGCCTGTGAAAGGGACAAGGAGAGATAACTGCTTGCACTGTGACAGAAGCAGTGTTGTAAAGGTTCTGATAAGGAGTCTTGAAGCAGGGGAGGTGGCTGGGACTGCAAAATTCCTACAGTTCTCAGTGGGACCTGCATTTCCTTAGTCCATGGGAATCTGACACACACAAACCTTCCATCTACCTGAAGTCACTCATGCCCTGCTTCTCCTATGAAGCCAGCTGTCCTTTAGTTCCTGTCACTGGTGAAGCTCTGGAGACAAAAGCCCTGACAGCTGCAAATGTCATTTCTGTCTCTCTAGCTTCCAACCATGTGCCCAGGGCTGTTTAAGCACATTCTATGAATTAACTAACTTGTTGATCTAGCTACCTTTTAGAATGTGAGCTATTTTTATCTCTGCTTCATAGATGAAAGGCCCGAGGTTCAGGGAGTTTAAAGCATAGGCTCCAGGACTCTACTGCCAACTGAGTCATACAGCCTGTTTCAGAGCTATATGGAGAATAGCTCTCCTCATAGAGGCAACCAGGTGGATGGGAACTCTGAGATAACAAAGGGCCTCAGGAGGCAATCCCAGCCAGCCTGGAGGGAACTGAAGAGATGAACCCACTAGGAGCCAGAGTGTCTTATCCATCCTCCTTGGACTATCAGAGGTGGGCATTCAGGGCTGATGTGACAGAGTCACTTGCTTAGAGTGCCACCTGTTCCTAAAACAAGTCTAGCCTTCTGGGGACATATGGAAAGCCAGCTCTAGGCTGTACCTCTCAGCATACCCATCACTTGCCTTGACCCATTCATGAACAGTAGCAGTCCATTCTCCCACTGTACCCCTGACACAACCCCAAGCCATCTTGCTTGATGGAGAAATCCTTTGAGAGTTTCCCTGGGCATTGTCAGTAACACTGGCCTTTGGAGTTTTCACTAGGAAAGAATAGCTCTGGATCTAGCATGACTGGAGGCCTGGGACCAGAAGACCAGGATCCCAGACGCTTTGGGGGATGGATACCTAGCTTTGTAAGAAGACCCAGTTCTCTGCATATTGACCTGGGGTGGTTTAGGAGAGCAGATGTTCTCCATGACAAGGAAAAGAGAAAAAAGGAAGCTATATCAGACAGATGTAGATGTGTAAGAGCCCACGCTGGGAAGATGCATGGGAGGACTCTGCAGGATCTGCAGGCTACCATGCAAGTGCAGAAGGAAGGATGGAGAGCAATCAGATAGACCTCTTCCTTCCAGGAAGCTCTGAGCAAGTTAGAGAGGATCAACAGGCATTCTGGAACAGAGATGGGAGGAGTTTGAGGCCCTGTGACCTAAAACTGCAAGAGCTGGAATAGAAGGAACAGTAGTGGGAGAGAGCTCTTCAGTCCTTGAAGTGGCACACCCCTGTGGCCACTCACAGTGGTATACTCCTGTGGCCACTCACAGTGGCACACTCCTGTGGTCATCATACAAAAGGACACAGAGATATAGTGATCTGCTCAGACCTTGAATCAAAAGCTAGCAGAGCAAAAGCAGGATGGTCAGAGGTCCTCCATGACCAAGACATCATAATTAGAGAAGAGATACATCAACTTCTAAAATGTTAATTTCTGAATTTGAGTCTCTTTCCTCTTCATCCACCAGACAGGCTTCATGTTGCTTCTGTCTGGCTCTCCAAAAGTCCCTCAGAATCCATGCACACCACTTTTGAGGACAAGCTTTGCCCTTTAGAGGGCAGGCCATGGGGTTAGCTTGCTTGTGAAGGCCACAGAACCAACAGGCAGGGAGAGCAACGGGGATAGAAGCAGAGGCTTCTACAGGAATGGCCATAGGACCTTAAAGCAGTAAAGACAACACATAGCCCATGACCCAAACCAAAAGCCACAGTGGGTTCAGGGAGGAAGAGTCCAGCATTCTGTAGTTAACTTGTTTCCAATGATCTTCTCTAGTATGTTAGACTAAGGTAGAACTGTTGGAAGGTGGTAGAACCTAATGGAGGTTTTAAGTTTATTTGGGATAAGTCCTAGAAGTAGACTGTGAGATACTAGTCTCTTCTCCCTACTTCATTCCTGGATACAAAGTCACTTTCTGTTACTATAACTAAACTCTTAAGGACACTGTAGTAGACTGAATCTATGTCGTGATCCTTAGTTCCTGTGAACATTGCCTCACATGACAAAAAGGGTTTACAATGATGACTAGATTAAAGTTCTGGAAGTGGAAGTGTTCTGGATTATATGTGTGGGTCCAATGTAATTACAAAGGAGAAGAATCTTCCAGAGAAGAAAGATTATGAGGAGATTAGTAAAGAGGAAGCAAAGGAATGACAGAAGCAGAGGGAGCTATGGAAAATGGTAGATGGGGGTCTCAAGCCAAGGAACACAGGTGGCCACTGGAATCTGAAAGTGCCAGGAGCAGATTCTATGTGGTACTTTCTCAAGCAAGCAGCCATGCCAACACCTTGACTCATCCCACAAAATTAGTTCCAGGCATCTAACTTCCAGGATACTAAAAAATAAACCTGTGGTAATCTGTCACAGCTGCAACAGAAAACACATACCGTTCACTTGCCTGGAGTTGTTTTCTCAGCTTTAGTATGCACCAATGTCACATTGCTTCAAAGAAACCACTATCTCACTGAGTCTGCAGAATTCTAAAACCATAGGCTTCTTTAGCAATACCGTCAGCTCCCAGGATGTGCGCTTGGTGATGGGGAGGGCAAGGGTCAGCTCTTCCTGTGGATAAGAAAGCAAAGGAAGGTCGCTGTGGTGGGTATTGCTAATTTTAACTGTGGCCTTCACACATGGGCACTAGCGGTATCTCAGGGTTGAGGCAAGCACCTCCTTGATCAAGTCAAGGCCAGAGCAGAAAGCTAAGTGGTGCCAGTGTTGTGGTTTGGACTGGAAGTCCACACAAAAGAGTGTTGCTCTTTGTAATTGCATCCTTGAATGAAAGAGAAAAGTATACACACGCCCTGTCAGCCATCTTAGCGACGAGCCTGTGTTAAGCTGTGTTTTCTGCACTGATGGAGGAAGAAGAGATGGGAAGTAACACGAAGGGAATTTGGATAGAGAAGAGGTAAGGTCATGGGAGGAAGAAAATGGGCAGAACACAGGGTCAAGGATTCAGCTACACAGGACAGGGACTGGAGTGGGTGTGGCAGGGTGTTTGGTTTGTTTCTCAAGGATAGCAAGGCCTGGGGATGTTTGAGGGAAGAGAACGTAAGAAATGCAGATGAGGAACGAGATGGCCACACTGGAGAGGACTGCCAGCTGGAGGAGATGCCTTCTGAACATGCCACAGGACAAGGCTAGGGTCCATGGCCTCAGAGAGTGCCTCCGCTGAGGGATGCCGGATGAAGTCAGCACAGATCAGGATGCAAGTCCTTCCCCATTGCTCCTTTTGGTACAAAAGGGCCTGTGTGCAAGCCCAGGGCTTTAGACACAGGAATGCCAGTCTGCTCTTTCTCCACGAGGCTGCTGGGAGTAGAGCATGGGTTGGCCCTGCTCTGAAGCAGGGGTCTGAAAGGAGGTTTGTTTTATCCTAGGAATTACAGCTAGAGACCTACTACAGTGAAACTCTCTGTCTCTCTGTCTCTGTCTCTCTCTGCGTGTGTGTGTGTGTGTGTGTGTGTGTGTGTGTGTGTGTGTGTGTTTCTGTCTCTCTTCTCTGTCTCTCTCTTATTGTTCTGCCATCTCTAGGCTGTGACTTTCCTCTGCTAGGTGAGGTTGGCCCACCAGAGAGACACACCCAAGATTACAACACCTAGCACTCTATGTACATCCTGTGGCCATGCCTCCCTGTATAGAAGTGGGGAAATGCAACTCCTTTGGAAAGCCCTGCGTGAGATGATTCATGGGAGAGTCTAGCTCTGAACGTCAGAAGCAGAATGTATATTACAGACAAGTAGCCACACCTTCCATGGCCTTAAGAGCTAAGCACGAGTAGCTATGACCTTGTGGCTCCATTCCTAGGCATGTGACTACATCTACCAGAGCTTTGCTCTTCCTATCATGGGAGCAAGGGCCATGGGGCCCAAGATGAACAAGGGGTCGGTGAAGAGCAAGCTACGGCTGTGGGAGTACTGGATGGGAACACAGTGGCATGCTTCACCTGTCCTGCTTCCCTACCCCTCTTGTGCCCTAGGGAAGCCACAGTACCTACATATTGGAGAGGAGATTGATGGTGTAGACATGCGGGCCGAGGTCGGACTCCTGACTCGGAACATTGTGGTGATGGGGGAGATGGAGGACAGATGCTACCCCTACACCAATCACATTTGTGACTTCTTTGACTTCGATACCTTTGGGGGTCACATCAAGGTAGGAATGTGCCTGGCTAAGGCTCTTAGCCCTACAGGAGGGTACTCAGGCTTCTGACTGTGGACAGAGACTCATGGGAGAGAAAGGGATGGTGGAGCATAGGGTAGGAAAAGAAGTGCACCCTTAGGAGATGTCTTCTTTACCAATCATGGGCCTTTCACATGTGTCGCATATCAGATATTTATCTTATGTCCATGGGAAAGCACAGATATTTTATAATTCATAAAGGTAGCAAAATTACAGTTACAAAGTAGCAATGAAAATAATACTGTGGTGGGGAGTCAGCACAACATGAGGACCTGTATTAAAGGGTCAGAGCATTAGGAAGGTTAAGAGCCGCTGGTCTAGGAAGACAGTCACACTAGCCGGGCGGTGGTGGCGCACGGCTTTAATCCCAGCACTTGGGAGGCAGAGACAGGTGGATTTCTGAGTTTGAGGCCAGCCTGGTCTGCAGAGTGAGTTCCAGGATAGCCTGGGCTACACAGAGAAACCCTGTCTTGGAAAAAAAAGAAGGAAAAAGAAAAAAAGAAAAGAAAAAAGAAAACAAAACAAAAGAAAGACAGCCACAGGTAGCAGCAGGTCTCTCAATGCCATAAAGCAATCCAAGTTCTCCAGTTCTCCTAAGTTCTTCAAAGAGGAACTTTGTTTATCTCTGTTCAAAATGCCTTTATCAGGCCTGATAAATAGTCCAATAAACACAGATGTCCTCCTGTTCCTTCGTGTTCTTCACAAGGTTAATGGCTTCAATGCTAAGAGCTTAGAGAGAATTTTGTAAAAGTATTCTCTTGAGGCTAAAATCATGTGCCGTAAGCCTAATTCTTTTTTTTTTTAAAGATTTATTTATTATTATATGTAAATACACTGTAGCTGTCTTCAGACACTCCAGAAGAAGGCTTCAGCTCTCATTACAGATGGTTGTGAGCCACCATGTGGTTGCTGGGATTTGAACTCAGGACCTTCGGGAGAGCAGTCAGTATTCTTAACCACTGAGCCATCTCACCAGCCCCCAGCCTAATTCTTTTTGATAATGTAAGAAAAAGAGGTCAACAGAGGGAAACTAAGAGTTCGCAGTGGGAACTCTACTGATCTTTCAGGAGGGGAGAGCCTTGTGGTACAGATCTACGTTTAAGAGTTCTAGTCTCCAGTCCGTAGTCTGTGGTCCTTTCTGACTATGGTCACCATCGAAGGTACCTGAGAATCTAGCAAGATCCAGAGGAAGTAGCAGCCTTCTGTCACGCAAGCTACTTCACCCCTCCCAATCTTGAGGATGGTCCTGAGTGCCCATCACCCTTTGGTGAAGCCCAAGCTTCATAATCATTCTCCACACTGCTCTCCAGGCACTGGCCACTGGACCAGCATTCCAGTGATTCCTGAATCTAGAAGAAATGATCATTGTGTCACCAACTCCCCTGACAGAAGTTGGCAGAGCCCACTTCTGAGCCTGGATGCTTCAGACTGTGTGTTCTGCTGAGCTCCTGGAATGCAGGCATCATCCACCCAAGCAGTTTCCCTGAGTACATCCCAGAGCATCCCTGAGCTGTGACCATCGGCCACCCACATGCATGTCCCCAGAGCAGAGGCTCGTGATATCTCCAGAGTTAGCATCCCTTCCTTTCCCAGAAGAAGGTTTCACACAGTAAACAATTGCACCCCAAGTCCTCCACTCTCCAGCACTCCCCATGCATGGTTCATGTCACCCCTAACCCCTAAGCATTTTAGGACGATCCCTTCCTTATAGTTGGCTATGGAGGTGGTAAAGGACGATCAAAGCAAGCCCTGTTGTCCTGGGCATTTCCAACCCAAACAGTCTGTTATCCTGCAGCATCCTGGAATGCCTTGCTAGACACCCTTAGTGTAAGAAGGACTAGGCATCTTCAACCATGTGCACACAGCCTCATTAATTTATTGAGTATCCAGGATGTACTCAGTAAAACTCAGTGAGGAAGCACTAGGAAGATAATACCTCTGTCCTCTGGGAATGCAGGTCCCCCTTAGCATGGTGGGGGAGGGGGAAAACCAGGGGTTGCCTTGGGGCTCTTTTGACTTTCCCTTTCCTGTTGCAGTTTGCACTGGGGTTTAAAGCAGCCCACTTGGAGGGCGTGGAGCTGAAGTACATGGGGCAGCAGCTGGTGGGCCAGTACCCAATTCACTTCCACCTGGCTGGAGATTTGGATGAACAGGGAGGCTATGACCCACCTACCTACATCAGGGACCTCTCCATTCATCACACATTCTCCCGATGCGTCACTGTCCATGGCTCCAATGGTCTGTTGGTAAGTGCCTGCTGGGAGTGTGTTTACACTTAGGCTGTGCAGGGGAAGGGAGACCTTGTGCTGTGCTTTCTCACTGTCTTACAGTATGAATATGGGCAAGTACTGAATCAGTCAGGTCTTCCATTTCTTTCCTGTGAGGCCTGCAGACCACCACGTTACCTTCCGTTTGATTGGACAGAGGATGAGAGTGAAATAGTCCTGGCTGTATTATCGTAGCAACTCATCTTCAGAGCAGGGAGTCCAGGTCTTACCACAGAACAGCATTGGGGAAGCTGAGTGGGCATGTGGGACACCCACCAGAACAGCATTGGGAGCCAGTACCTCAGTGAGATACAGCCTTCCAGAACTGTCATGGGACCATCCTCCTCCTAGATCTGGCCTGGGACAATTAGATTATGTCGATGGTCCCCACAATAGAATCAGACCCTTAGAGCAGAACCTTGGACAACTTCATCCAACAAGATCTGTGCAACACTGTAAACAAAGACTTCTTCCTGCCTAGTTCTGGGGAAAGCCCAATTGGGAAGGAGCACCTCTCAGCTCTCTTGTCATCTGGCTACCACATGGTTGAGGTGCCAGTTCCAACCTTAATCTAGTGTCCATTCAGAGACCTGCCACCAATCAGTTCTGAACTGTGTCTACTGGCCAAGCTATCGAGAGAGATCTGGAGGCGCAGTCTTGTTGCAGTGTTTCCAAGGTGGAACCAAATTGCATGGCTTGTCACTGAGATGGTCCAGGTCTCCAGGTCTCTGAGCCAAGCAGGCAGCAGCAGGGCCATATCCCAGACAGACGGGCAGTTTTACAGATTGGCTTTGAATGCTCTTGGAATTTGCAATTGTACGCCTTCCAGAATGCCACTGCCTAGGGAGCTGGCTTTCCACATTGTGTGCCTTTCTTTGCTGCCTGAATTGACGGGTTTACCAGTAGGTGACTATGTTTTCTGTTTTTTGTTTTTTGGGTTTTTTGGTGGGGGAGTCAGTTAACAGAACCAAAAGGGTCCATATAGAGACAAACATGCTATTATGCTTTAGAGTGTAGAGGACATGGTGATGTGTGTGTATGTGTGTGTTTGTGTGTTAGAAGTCTTTTGCTAGCATAATCCCTGGTCAGAAGTGGGTGCATCCCAGACAAGCAGCTCCCCAGCACACTAGAAAGACGAGCTCCTAGCTGTTTGGAGCCGAGAGGAGCCTCAGTGCCTTGCTCTACCCAGCAGATCCTGAAGTGTCTTAGCAGGCCATCTCTCCTATCTCTTCCCTCTCTTCCTCCCAGATACTTACTCCCATCCTTGGGAGCCAGCTTCCCTCGTCCCCTGCTTCAGGCAGCATTCCTGTTCCCCCATTTATTATTTTGCTTTTAAAAAGATTGCTTTATTTTATCTGTTTGAGTCTTCACATTGAATGTTATGTATGTATACCAAATGTTATGTATGTATGACAAATTGCCTGCCTGGTACCCACAGAAGTCAGATCCCTGGAACTGGAGTTAGGCCTGACTGTGTGCCATGATATGGGTAGTAAGAACCAAACCTGAGTCCTCTGCAAGATCAACAAGTGCTTTCAACCACTGAGCCACCTCTGTACCCCCTTCTAGTTAAGCCAATTCCCGCTGACAAAACAAACAAGCAAACAAACAACAACAACAACAACAAAAATCCAAGCTCTTCAATGTCTGCTTTCCTCTGAGTTTAGGGGACAGCAATGTGACTCTAAAATGCTACTGAGTTTAGCAAACTATTGTTCCCGCAGTTCCTGTATCTCTTTGCTTGTTCTCTGTGTCAGTGTTGTGGGACTCAGCAGAAACTCAAAAGTCACCAGCACAGAGTTGCAGGGATGTACAGAAATGTCCTGGGCCTCAGTTTCCTCTGGTGAAAAGCTGATAGAGTCAACTACAAAGGGTGGTTAGGAGGATGAATCCAGATGACAGGAGTGGCATGCTTCGAGGGGACATCAAATAGCAGCAGCCCTGTGAGCCCCTGCATCTCTATGTGCTCTGCGAAAACACCTCGCTTGCAGGAGGTAGCACCATGTGCTTCCACCCAAGTGGGGCCAGTGCAGTCAGCTGCTCTTGGCCTCCCTGCTACTTTGAAAGGTCCCAGTGTATGCTCACATAGGAAGGGTCTTCAGCAGAAACACACCACATTGATGAACCTGTTAGCAATGCCTGCCCTCCTCTGGTCACGGAGGCTCCATTCCCACACTGCTTTTATAGCTCACTAAGTCCCTGTCTTAGTCCATGGACTGAAGCAGTAGGAATGTCTCCTGTGACAGCAGCATTGTTGAGTAGATTGCCCTTCTAGCAACCTAGCAGAGAGCACCCAGGCTCCCTGGCAGGTGCTGAGAGGAAGCCTGCCTTCAGAAGGAGGCTCTGCACTGACTCTATCCCCCCAATGCTCACAGGTACAGAATTAGAGACATTCCCCAAGGAGACACTCTGCGTACACTCTTTGCAGGGCGGCAGGCAATGGGCTCAGAGCATCTTCATGTGTATTTTGAGCTCCTGAGCAGGACCTTGAACATCGTCTTTCTATTATGGGAAAGCAATTGATATATTCCTGGCCTGTAGCAGGAGGTGCAAAGGTGCAAGGCCTACGCTCTTCTACCTTCTTTCTTTAAGCCTGGGAGACTGCGCAGGAGAAAACACATCCTTTCTGAGTGAGGCCTTGCTCACAGCTTGTCTTTATTGTAAATGCCTGCGCTATGAAGCCAGGATGTGCCCAGCAGGTTGCAGCTGCTGGGCCCTTCGTGGCTCCAGGTACCAGAGGATCCAGTCAGTCCCTAAGCATTCTATCCCTGCGGCCACACCTGGAGCTCATGATGGGGAAACCCAGCATCCTCTCTCCCAGCTGCACGGCCTTGGGAATTGTGGGAAAGGCTCCCATTTTTTTTTCTGACTCACCACCCCTTTTCCAGTGTCTTTGAATGTATCCTGCACTTTTCAAGCTGCGTAGCAGCAGTTCTCTTCTCTCCTTCCCACTTGAGCCCAGATGTTGGACCCAGATTGCACTGGGAGACTGAGGCACAGAACACTCCAGAGCAGAAGACAAATTGACAGTGTGGAAGAGAACCAGGTCTCTCTGGTCTCACAGCTCCTTTCCAGGGTGCACGCTTTCCCTCGGGACACATACACCCTGACCTTGCGAGCTCTCTCCTCCCCCCACCCTCACTCCCCCACCCACCCTCCACCCCACCCCCACCCCTCACTACCTTCCCTGCAAGGCCTTGAAAGCATTCCTTCCCTTTTTAGGTTGGGTTTTGTTCTGTTTCCTCCCTCAACTTCTATTTGCATATTCCAAAACTCATTAAGATCTTCAAAACAAATGACCCTTGCCTCTGCTCCAAGGCCAGCTTCTCCTCAGGAATTTTATTTTTAAGGTTTTTTTTTTTTTAAATAATGTCGGAAACTTGGAAATAATTTTTCTTTTTAAAAGGACTGAATTTGCTGTGAGGCTTCTCAGTGATGTGTATCATATCAGAAAAAGCACCTCTTTGGTACCAGGAACCCGTGAAGGGTGCCGAAATATTTCATTTCAAGTCTAGTATACAATGACTGTTATTTGCTTAGTACCGATGTGTTTGCTCCTTTGCACTTAAAATTATCTCTAGTTGGCTTATGATGCTATGTAAATGACTACTAAACAGTTGGCATCCCATATTGTTTGGGGACAGATGACAAGGTGAAAGAATCTCTCTGTACATGGTCCTCTTAGGCAGTTTCTTTAAAAGAAATGTTTCCAGTCTAAGCTTGATTGACTGTATCATGGAATCCTGCATATTCAGAGTCAACCAACCACTAATTTCTGCTTGTGCTTGTTTAACTGAAGCACCATTCTTCTTAGAGAATACAGGTTGTTGGTGGAAGCCGGTTCAGACTGGGGTGGTCATTTATCTTGAGGTACACAGAAAACCGTCTTCAGACCTAGGGCTGCCTCCTGCCTCCTCTAGCACTAGCACCCCTCTCCCACCTCCCCCATCCCCCAACAATGCCTTGACTTGATGACAACTAAATGGCCTCACTTTGAAGTGATGCCTGACAGCTGTTTCTGGATCTCTCATTACTGGCAGAACCTAGGAATTTTCTGCTTTACAGTCTCATGACCAGACCCTGCTACAGTGAAAGACTCAAAACACCTTCCAGGAATCATGAACCGTGGATAGCAACAGGAAAGAAGATATGAAGAAAAACAAAGGGGAAAGATAGTTTTAGCTTTCTCAAAGAGAATGGCAGAGGAGCTTACACATTATTTCTGGCTGGCATGTAAGGACAGCCCCCACTGGGGGAGGCAGTATTCATTTAGTTGCTATGTCTATCTATATGAATCTATTATCTGCCTATCTATCCTATTTTCCTATCCATTTATTCATGCAACTACCATCTGTTTATTATTTACCTGCATGTCTATCTACCTAACAACCATATCTATTTTTCTATCTACCCACTATTACTATCTACCTACCTACCTACCTATCTATCTATCTATCTATCTATCTATCTATCTATCTATCTATAACCTATCATTTATTCTTCCATCACCCATTTCTTTATATCCATCCATCCATCCATCCATCCATCATCTACCTACCTGCCATCTATCTATCCATTCACTTATTATCGCTAATAGTCCACTCTGTGAAATGTTCTAAGGAGAAACAATCTGAAGACATTTTTAGCATCCCCTCTATCACACAAGGGATGCTCAGTGCAGCCAAGTAAATCCGTGACTGAGTAATGATGTGAACTGCTCTTCGTCTCCCGCTCCCGACTTCCATTTGCTCTTTCCCTGCTTTTCTCTTGACTCTGCCAGACTCATTGCAACAGCAAAGCCACGGACTGGTTTCTGTTTCTGGCATTGATGGAAATCAAGTCTGAGTTCCGTCCTAGCAAGTGGCGTCCACTGAGATACGGTTGGAACACGTGTAACATGTGTAGGAACTGGACTTCTAACAGCGGCCGCTGTTTTTCTTCCGTCTGGTGAAGCCTTTTCTGTTCACAGCACCTCTCACAAGTCTTAGAAGCTAGTTCCTCTCAGTGTTTTAGAAAAATGTCCCTAACTCATTGCCGTTGCAGGGCAACTGGATAGGCAAAAGTCGGAAAGATCATGAGCAGAAGACAGCAGACTCTAACATAGAAATTCTCCGGGATACCCCACGTCCCTTCTCTGGGCACGGTTTCCTCCTCTGCAAGGCCAGACATTGAATTTGATCTTAGAAGTCTCTGCCAGCAAGAGCAGCCGCATCCCCTCCCAGACTTGTCTTTCTGGGCTATTTATAACAAGCTTTCATTTCTTACTAGGAGAGAAGGGAACATCCCAGTGGGTGACCTTGGCATTGACTGAAATGCCCATTGAAGGAGTGAATGAACCTCAAGGTCATGCACTTGCCAAAGATTAAAGGAAGATTAAAGGAAGGATGCTGGTTTTGAGAGGCAGACAGCTTGCTTGGTATAATAAGCAAGGGGAGAGTGGAGTAACCGACAGAGTGACCACACAGGCCCGAAAAACCAAATGTCCCCGCCCTGGCTTTGCCCACTAAGCCTTTGTGACCTTGGGCAACTGCTTAGCTTCTCCCAGCCTCAGCATCCTCGTTTCTAAAACAAAATTTGCAAGAGGACTTTGTAAGATTGCAGAGAAATTAAAGTCCAAGAGGCCAGCCAGTGTTCAGCCATGCAGGACCTTGCTGTGGGCGAGATTGTAACAGCTGATGGCCAGCCTGGCAGGTAGGGAGCAGGCACCTGAAGTGTAAGAGCCTGCAAGGACCTGGGTTGCTCGCCTTAGATCAAGGCTTTTCCATTAGACACAGTCTTGTCATCTCTCCTACACAGTGGACTACTGAGTAATGGAAGTCTGGAAACAGCTTGTAGGTGGTGTGTGATATTGGTACCTGGCAGGGACTGACCAGGGTTACTGAGTGTCCTGCAGTGAGCAAGACAGTCCCCTGTAGTGAGTGGCACCAGGGCTAAGGGCTATGACCTTGGTATTTCAGTCAGTGCCAACGGCATTTGAATGGTGTACAGATTTTCCAGCTCCTGGTACGCCAGCAGCTCCTTAAGAGGTGTGGGTTGATCTGAGGTCACAAGGAAGTAGGGAAGATCTCATTGGATGACGTCACTGGACAAGCAGGGATGGAAGAACACAGTAAGGATATGCAAAGGGTTCCTGTCCTCACCCACTGTACCTTGTAAGCTGAGAGCATCTCTAGGGTGTTTGAGCCAAAGCCAGAGCCTCTGTAGAAGAGATGCTGCTGTCAGAGTCAGGTGTGAACAGGGAACTGGGGCTCAGGACAGGGCTCCCTAAGGCTTCTGAGGCTTTGGGAATGCTGGAGGTCAAGCCCCTAGCACTGTGGCAGTGATTGAGCCAGGTAGGCAGATTGGGGTAAGATCTTCCTGGTGCTCTACTCCGGTGTTCAATCAGTGTCTCTTCAGTATGCTCTTTCTAATTTTCTATCCAGGAAGATGATCCAGGAGCTGGATTTTCTAACCTGCTCTGATTTTCAGCCTGGGGTACAAAGGTGTCCTGCTAGGTATTGTGGGCTAACAAACTCACTTGGGTTGTAAAGTAGATTCGTGTTGCCAGGTGGTGGTGGTACACACCTTTAATCCCAGTATTTTGTGAGACAGAGGCAAGTGGACCTCTATGAGTTTAAGGTCAGCCTGATCTACAGAAAGTATTTCAAAACACCCAGGGCTACACAGAGAAAACCTGTCTGGAAAAACAAAGCAAAACAAAACAAAACAAAACAAAATGCATTAGTTCAGATCTTCATGAAAGGTCTCCCAGGCCTCCTGTGGTTCTACCCACTGGGGGAGCTGTGGCCCTGGAGACCCTCCTCAGGAAGTACTGGCAAGCTGTATCCTCAGCAGAATAGTCTCTGGAACCCAAGCTTACGTTTCCCCCTGAAGGCGCCTTTCCACTTCTGATACTTCATCCTCATCCCTACCCACCAAAGCCCCATCCCCAGCACACTCAGCTTCTTGTTGCCACCCTGCCTGAGGGCAAGGTTGTCTCTACTCAGGCCTAGTTTAACTCAGCGTTGTTTCATGCCTGTTGAATGAATGTGTAGACACGTGCACACCTGGGTGCTGAGTAAAACTCCTGTCTTGATCCTGCAGATCAAGGATGTTGTGGGCTACAATTCTTTGGGCCATTGCTTCTTCACTGAAGATGGGCCAGAGGAACGTAACACGTTTGACCACTGCCTTGGCCTCCTTGTTAAGTCGGGGACCCTCCTCCCATCGGATCGGGATAGCAGGATGTGCAAAGTGATCACAGAGGACTCCTACCCAGGGTACATCCCCAAGCCCAGGCAGGACTGCAAGTAAGTGTGCGCACAGGACTGCAGGATTTTCCCTACACTTGGGTCTGCAGGAGGGAGGGGAGAGGGGACAAGCCTCCTGCCTCAAGACCTTTTAAAGTTTACTGCTCACTTCTGCCTGCTTCTCAGAGTGAGATGCCAAGAGTAGCTCCTCCTTCTCCCTTTTCCCTCCTTCCTTTTCTCTCCTCTGTCCTCCCCTCTCTGTGAGCCTCACTAGCACTGTTTAGTCTGGAGAACTGTGACTCACCTGTGGCTCTATACCATATGGAATCTTGTGAACAGGAAACAGTTATCACATTAGCTCCTGATATGTGCCCACAGAACCATAGTAATCTCTTTCTAACTGAAGAGAGACGTGGTGTCACAAAGAGACACAGAAAGGCAGAGATAGAAAAATACAGACAGGCAGGAAAACAGAGACAGACTGAGAGACACAGAGATAACAAAGGCAGGGAAACAAAAGGAGAAATAGAGGGAAACACAGACAAGGAGACAGAAAGACAGAGAAATACAAAGAGGAGAGACAGAGTCACAGAGGAGAGACACAGACAGAGATGGAGAGGCAGATGCAGACAGAGACACATCTCTTCTCTTCCTGCACAGACAACTTCCCTTAGACAGGTCTGCTTTCTGGGACTCAAATTCATGCTCCTGCAGAAGTACAAACAACGCCTTGCTTTTCCAGCCCTGAACAGTAAACAAGTTTAAATGCTCTGTCTTATGGTGAGAAAGTGAAGTCACAAATAGATACACCAAGCATCTCTAAAGTCTCAGAGCAACAGCCTCCACTAATATTGCTGTCTCACTCGGGCTCTCCCCCTGGGCAGCAGAGACAGTTCTGGTTCCTCATTATGACTGAGTGATCTCATCTTCTGTCCTCTCCCTGCAGTGCTGTGTCCACGTTCTGGATGGCCAATCCCAACAACAATCTTATCAACTGTGCAGCTGCAGGGTCCGAGGTAAGCAGAAACAGGCAAGGTGGTGGCTGGCAGCAGCTGCCCTGGAAATGCTATGCTTAGAACTCAAGACCACTCTTCCAGGTGCATGGGGAGTCCTGTGACTTGGTTTTTAATAACAGTTCAGCCTGAAGCTTTGTAACCCTCATGACCATAGCTTATAAGTCATTTATTTTGGCTTGTGGCATAAGGGAACACAGCCTGTGGTAGGAGGCAAGGTATGGTGGCAGGAGTCACTGTGGCTGAGGCAGTGAGAGCTTGTACACATCTGGTGGATCAAGAAACAGTAGAAAGGGCTAAAGAGATGGCTCCATGCTTAAAAGTATTTGTTTTTGCAGAGGGTCTGAGTTTGATTCCCAGTATGGTGGCTCACAACCATCCATAACTCCAGTTTCCGGGGATCCTATGTTTTCTTCTGACCTCTGCGGATACCAGGCACGCGTGGTATACAGGCATACGTAAGAACCAAGTGCTCACATGCATAAAACATTAAAATAAAAAGATATTTTAGAAAACAGAAGACAGGAAGTGGAGCTAGGCTATAATCCTCAAGCCCCACCTCCATTCGCCCACATCCTCCATTTTTTGTCTCCCTCTCCTAAAGGTTTCACAACCTCCAAAAGCAAGGCTACTGCCTGTAGACCAAGTGTTCAAACACAAGACCCTGTGGGGGACATTTCATCCCAGAGAATTAGCAATTTATGCAGAGTAATTCATTAGAGAATGAGTCATTTTGCCTTAGGGTGGTGCCTGGTACACCTGTGCTGTAAGCTAACCAAGTGATTCTAACATAAAGAGTACATATAGCTGGGCGGTAGTAGATAGGCAACAAGCGTCGTGTTCTGCTTCAACAGCCTTGATCTAACCCAGTTCTCCCCTGCTGCTGGTTTTGCTTGAGGCCTTGACCCTGACCCTGTCTCTTGTTCTTTCTGGGCCTCAGCATCCAGATCTCTAAGGAAAGCTGCTAACATTGACTTTGGGAATTCTATCGATCAGGAGTCTAACCTCTGCAGTGACCCACTAACTCAGACCCACTAGCGCAGACAGAGAACAAGGCCAATGTGAAGAGTGAGAGCTGTCAAGGTGGACCCCACAAGTTAGCCTCAAGCTTTTCCCTTTATCCAAGCACTGGACCACATGGATGTGTCTGGTGATCTATGGTGTCCAAATACTGGACCACTCATATGTGAGTGGTGATGACTTGTTCTGGTCACAGTACTGCATCCACTACACCAGCCTAGGCCACTCACTGCCACTAAATTCTGCATCTCTCTCCTGTGCCCTGCCCTAATAGGAAACTGGATTTTGGTTCATTTTTCACCATGTGCCGACGGGCCCTTCTGTAGGAATGTACTCCCCAGGTTATTCCGAGCACATTCCACTGGGGAAATTCTACAACAACCGAGCACATTCTAACTACCGGGTAAGTCTTGATGAGCTTTATTATTGCGGCCAGCCTGCTCACTCTCCTGTCCCAACCTGCAGCCTAGAAGAGCTGCATCCTTATTGTGGGTCCAGAGCAGCCTTCCAAAGTCTTCAGGCCACTAACCACAAGTCTCCAGTTGGGCCCTGCCTCACCACAGTGTCTGTATACTGCCAAAGGAGCAAGGTGTGCCTTCAACCCAGCTTCCACCCCCAGAAGATGCTGGGTTGAACATCAGATTTGATTTTGCGATACTGTTGTGAACATCAGTGATATTGACTATGAAACGAGGCCTGGCCGTCAACTATGGGAAGTTTGGACATGGTTCTGAGTGGCATTGGCATCCAGGACTTTCTCCTTTCTTTCTGGGGAGTAGGTGGCTCCATCTGTGCAGTGTTAAGTCAGTAGGTGGAAAATGAGAAACTTCTTGACCACCTTCATGTATCACCCTCCTTTCCTGACTAGCAGTACAAACTTTGCTCCAAACTAGGGTCTAGAGCAAAAGGGAGAAGCACTGAGATGGCTGGGACCACAATATGTCAAAAACCTTCCATTGGAGCAATAGATAAGACTAGAGCCCTTGTTCATACCAAGAGAACTTGGAATAAGGCTGAGATAAAGATGGCCCCCTGTGTCTCTAGAGCATAGGAATGGAAAACAAACAAGCTGGTATCTGGTCCAATTCTTAATAGTACACCCAAGCGACTGCCAGAGAGGAATGGATGACAGCCAGAGTCAAGAAAAGATACTTCAGAGAGCTAATGAGACGGCTCAGAATTTAAGGTTCTTGCTATGCAAGCACAAAAGCAAAAGCACATGCCTGTGATCCGGTGATGGGAAAACAGAGACAGGCAAATCCCAGAGCCTCTGGGCAGCCATTCAGCCAGTGAACTCCAGGTTCAATGAAGGAAGAGCTATCAGAATAACAACAACAATAGAAAGCAATAGAAAGCACTTGTCATCCTCTGGTCTCCACATTCACATACACAAACAAAACCTGTTTCAAAAGCGTTGAAGCTGGGAGAAGACCCAGAAAGAAGGAACCGATCCTTGTTGATGAAACCTGGGGGTAAGAGGACAACAGCCAGTGATGGGGAGAGAGCCGTGAGCGGGGGAGAGGAGGCATCTCCTTAATCATGTCTCTGAGACTGAGCAGGGGAACAATTCCAGAGGCAGTGGCAGAAAGGTGGAGAGGAGTTTGTGGCTGGATGCTGTGTTGTCCCGTACAGAGGAAGCTGCTTAGATCATATCACTGTCAGAGAAGGACAGAAAACACGTTGACCTCTTGTTGGAACCCACCATTCCCTGGACCTTCAAGATTTCCTACTAGAGAGAGAGGGTCCACAGGACTGGGAAGCAAAAGGGGCTGGGACTGGGGAGTAATACAGTCAAAAGCCACATCTCTAATGGGAAGGCAAGTCAGAGTCAAGGACATAGACATGTGTAGGAGGGAAAATTTAGCACTTGTAAGGGCAGGCGGGGCTCTTATCCTCTGAGATAGGCAGGAAGAAATTAAAGAATCTACAGCTAGACCAACTTGACAGTCTGAGCAGAGACTATAGGGTTTGCATCCTGGATGCTTCTACAGGAAGACTGATACCACACTCACCTCATGTAGTCATGGAGTCATTTCTCAGGCATCTTGTACAGTCACCATAGCAACTCTGTGAAGTAGGTATCATTAGCCAACTTTACAGATAATCATATGACTGGCCAAAGAAGAGAGGGGACTTGCCAATGTCAGTGTGTGAGAACAGAGAGAAGAGTGTAAGCTCGTGTCATCACTGTCGTGAGGTTAAAGCCAGCTGGAGAGCAAACAGGAACTTGGAGACACAGCTGCTATGAGCCTCCTAAGAGGCCAGGGGGATCTGGGAGTGAAAGGGACTGGATGGTGGATTCTAGGACTTCCACTTCTATTCCAACCCACTTTGTGTCTGCAAATGGACAGCTTTGGCACCAAAGAAGAGAACCAGGCTCAGAGCTGGGGACGTAGCTCAGTTGGTAAGAGTGTTTGCCAGATGAACATGAAGTCCTGGGTGTGTGCATAGACTAGACTTAGTCCCACGCACCTGTAACCCCAGCACTCTAGAGGCTGAAGAAAGAGAATTAGATAGAAATTCAAAGTCATCCTGGGCTACAAAGCAAGTTTGTGGCCAGCTTGGGTTAGATGAGGCCTTGTCTCAAAGATTTTTTTTTTTAAAAAAAGAGTTACCCTTTCTCCTCAAATCAAGCAGGAGCTGGAACAGGCTGTAGGAAGTCACTGACACTCACACAATGGGAAAGAGAGACAAGTTCAGTATTTCATTTGAAAGTCTGTGACACATTTCTGAGCGTACACTGGTAGCCCTCGTTTGGTAGTCTGGGATAGGAACTATATAAAGGAGTGTCAGTTCTGTATATGGAATTGGCTGTATGGCCCCAGGTTAAACACACTCAAATCCTAGTTTATGGAAGCTGGAGAGGTGGCTCAGAGTTTAAGTGAATATGCTGCTCTTCCAGAGGTCCTGTGTTCAATTCCCAGCAACCACATGGTGACTCACAACCATCTATGATGTGATCTGATGCTCTCTTCTGGCATGCAGGCGCACATGTAGATAGAGCACTCATATATACATAAAATAAATAAATCTTTTTCAAAACCCTAGTTTATTCATCTGCATCCCACCCACCCCTACTCACTGTAACACACACACACACACACACACACACACACACACACACACACCGGTCTGCTACTCCCAGATCTGGTCAGAGAACTACAGAATGACACTGGCTTTCTCCATTTCTCACTTTAGACCCTATGTCCATGAACATAGCCTAAGAACTGCTGGGTTTATGGACATATTCAAAAGCATGTCCTTAGGCTAGTGTGAGAAGGTGGCTGTGGGAGTGGTAGTAGCTAATGTGCCCTTTGTCCCCAGGCTGGCATGATCATAGACAATGGAGTCAAGACCACTGAGGCCTCAGCCAAGGACAAGCGGCCCTTTCTCTCCATTATCTCGGCCAGGTAATAACCCCTGGGAAAACTTGTCCCTTGGGACCTCTTGACTCACTTCTTTTCTTCTGCTTCAGTCATGCATTTCTTCTTACTAGCTTGCTCTGAGGCAGTTGTTGAGATACAGTACTGTGCTAGAAGGCTAAACCAACTCTGAATTAGAGTCCAGGCTCCAGTAGCTAAAGGGAGACTGAAATTCCTAGCAATTTCCAGATTCCCCCATAGAACCAGGACCATAAAACAGAGGAATGGCCAGAGCTGTGACGTGATGGCCAGGGACACAAAGGTGATCAGACAGGAAGCATCTACTGCCACTTTAATGGTAAGGGATTTGATAGCCAGGCTGATAAGTCAAGTCAGAGCTTAGCTGAAGACCAAAGGCTGCTTTTAAAAGGTTGATGTTAAGGCTGGATGTGGTGGTACGTGCCTTTAACTCCTATAATTCTGCACCTGGGAGGCAGAAGCAGGAAGACGCTGCAAGTTCAAGGTCAGCATGGTCTGCACAGTGAGTTCTTGGCCACCCAACCTATCTCAAAGAAAACAAAAACAGTGTTGTCAAACTTCAAGGCCATTAGCAATAGTGCGACCCTTTATCTGTCTCCTGCATGGAGCTGGGCCCTAGAGATGTAACCTCCTGCCTCTAGGAGAAGCTCAGAGTTGTTCATGACAAAGCTAATGCATATCTGTTGAGTGAGAGATATCTGGGACCTATAAGTAGAAAGCAGCTTACAGAGCTCAGAAAAATCACTCCCTGTATTCTCCCATGCTGCAGGTACAGCCCTCACCAGGATGCAGACCCACTGAAACCCCGGGAACCAGCCATCATCCGACACTTCACTGCCTACAAGAACCAGGATCATGGCGCCTGGCTGCGGGGTGGGGATGTGTGGCTGGACAGCTGCCGGTGAGTCTAGAAAGGAAGGTGACTGCCACAAAAGAGGCTTGCTCCTCTCCTAGACTGAAGAAGAGTGAGCAAGGCAGAGAGGACTCTAAACTTAATGGCACTCAGTTTTCTGCTCCCTGCAAGACAGGAGTATCGGACGACAGCAGACAGTGACCAAGGGAGGAGGAAACCCCACAGCAGCATGCCAGAGTCCCCCAACAGTGCTGGGCACTCTTACAGGTTCTCTCATTCACGGTTACATGGTATGAGACATACATATTAGTCCAGTGTGATCAGTACAGGAAGGGGAAAAAAAAGTCACGGTCCTTAGTCACTGTGAGTCTTTTAGCTTTTATTTTTTTTCTCAGTGTATTTCTCAAGAATGTAAATTTTAAAAATAAAAATGCAAAATCATAACTCCATTGATGATAAATTGAAGCTCAGTTAGTGTCTTAAGTTGCGTAAGTGGAGAGAGAGGGGGGAGGAGAGGGACTTGATGTTTAAGGCCATTAGACTCTATGCTCAACAAAACAAGTCAAAAACATTGATTTATGGTGTAAAATCCCTAGAAGTCTGATACCAAACATGGTTTTCCTTCTGCAAGAAAATGATGGAACACCCTGCCAATAGGGACACATCTTCTTAATCCTCCACCAGACAGTTTAAGGAAGCCCAGAGTCTGGCTGACATCAGGGCTGTGGTCCTACAAATAGACAGAGTTGACATGGTCTGGAGCTGACAGAATGATATCTTCCAGAACTTTAGGTATTAATCCAGTGTAGCTACTGGGCACTTAGGGAGGCTCTAGTATTCACGGATGCAGACAAGGATGGAAGAGGTTACTTCTAGAGGTAGAAGAGTAGACAGCCAACTGGAATACCACACTCTAGTTGTGGTGGGAAAGAATCATAGATAAGGGGAGTGTGGATAAGCCCCAGACTTCAGCACAGTGAGCAAGTGTGGGTGAGTAGCTGTGTTTTAAGATGTGTCGAGTTGGAAATTCTCACAAAGTATGCAGTAGAAATGTCCCAAATCTTCCAAAGACAAGATAGGATGAATTTTGCTTTTAGAGTCACCCATATGGGTGGAGAAGGAATTTATGAGTGACTTTAATGTCCCTAGGGTCACAGTGGAGTGTGAAGGGACCACAGCAAAACACCAGGTGATACCAGAACAAGGAAAAGCTGGGGACAGGGATTAAAAGTGAGCTGGAGAGCTTGGTACCCTAGATGAGACTTAATTGATTGGTTTGACTAGATAGATCTTTGTAGAGGGAACACAGAATGCAGAAAGAGTTCTGTTGAGGTGCGTTGGGAACTGGAGAGCTTGTGGAAACCAGCATCAGCCCAGCATAGCTGAAACAGAAGGGAACATGGATAACTTGGGGCTTCTGTGCCAGAGCAAGACCCAAGCTTGGATTTAAAGGAGATGCGAAGCCACTGGAGATTCCAGAAGCAGCAGATGGCGCATGAAAATGGTGCCTGGAGGAGATGAGCTTCTTGGGGAATGCTGGACAGGAAGGGAGATGAGGAACAAAGGAAATGAAGGCAGCACAGACCCAAGGTCCTGCTCCTTCAGGAGGCTATTTCAGTTTCTTACTATGTAGTTCCCACATAGCCTACCTTCAGTAGTGCTAGCCTTGGGGTGCAAAAGCACAGCCCCCTACCCATGCCACCACCCACTGCCTGCCATTTCACCTGATCAACCCCACAGGCCCTAGGGGCTCATCCAGAGGTGGGCTGGCAAGAGAAGCCTGTGAGACTCAGCCCTCCTGTAGCTAAAGCCCCATGTCTCCACGTGCTGAGTCATTGAGTACCCATGCCAATGTGGGTACACCTTCTAGCTCTTTACCCACCACTCCAAGGAATAACAAATCTGTGAGTAGTAACCAGAATACCTGTTTGTTGTGTAAAGTGGAAAATTACAATTCCCTCACCAAAACTCCTACCTCAATGTCCACATAGACTCTAGTGACAAAGAAGAGTCCCTCCTTGGGCAACCTCATTGACTGTGAAGTGAGAGCATGGGCTGACTGTGTACTCTTGTCCCTAGGTTTGCTGATAATGGCATCGGTCTGACCCTAGCCAGGTAAGAGTGACTGCCGTCATGACTGGTCTTCCGTGGGAGTTTATATTTGGACATCTCATTCCTAACATCTCCTCTCTGCAGTGGTGGAACCTTCCCATATGATGATGGCTCCAAGCAGGAGATAAAGAACAGCTTGTTTGTTGGCGAGAGTGGCAACGTGGGCACAGAAATGATGGACAACAGGATCTGGGGTCCAGGTGGCTTGGACCACAGTGGAAGGACCCTCCCTATTGGCCAGTAGGTTTGCAATGGTGGGAACTGATCTTTGTGTGTGTGTGTGGGGGGGGCGGGTCTTGAGTCACAGCCATGGAAAGAAAGAAGTTAATAGGTGACTTCTATTTGTTGACTCTGGATTTTTCTGCTCTCTGTCAACCTGCAACATGTAATAGTCAAGACACAATGAGGGTGAAACCTGGAATGAGGAGAGAAATGTCAAATACAGTGTAGACTCGATTCCAAAGAGCACACAACTATCAGATGTTCAGGGGAACATGGTGTCGAGAAGGAGGGCTTCTGAGTCCCCTTAGCAACTCACTTGAAGTCGTTCACCTCTCATTATGGCAAAGAGGCAAACAGGACAAGCAGAGGTAATCAAACCTGCAGTCTGGTCTCACACAGATTGGACTCTGACGCCCAGAGACCAATCATCCCTAGCTGGTCACATCTCAAGGTAGTCATGCATGCAAGAGGCTAGGCTTATTCCACTGAGGCCCTGGAACTGGCTTAGTCTTCTTTTCATGAAAATAACAGTTTTTGCTGCTATAATCAGGTCAGAAACATACACACTGAAACTTTCAACCTGAGTGCACTTAGAGGCATACAGAGGCATTTATTTACCTGGTCTTCTTGACTCATCAAGAAGCCATTGCTTCCATTTTAAGAGACATGGAAGACCCTTTTATTTATAAGTGATTTTGCATCTGAATTTCTAAAATTTCTTTCTAGAAGGTTACCACCCTCCAGGGACAGGATATTCTGGTGACTTCCAGAAATATCTATGGTAGCCTGACAGGCTCAAACAGGTTTCTTCCAGTGCTTTTGAGAGAAGAGACCTAGGAAGGACCGTGCAGTTTTTATTGAGGTAGATTAGGATCTTAAGCATATGGTTTATGTAGAACTAGCAAGAGTGTGCTGTCTGAACACCTTAACTGGAAATATGCATGGATGTGCCCCATGAGAACCAGGATCTAAGGTGATGGCATCATGGATTACGAATACAAAAATATGGAAATACAAGGGGATTTGGGGTGAGTGGAGACTTCTTGGGAGCCATATGCAATGTCTGGAAGCCTGAATAGAAGACTAGGGACAGCAGTGGACAGTCTCTCTCTAGGAACAGAGCCTTCACGTGCTTCCTTTTCCATCTTTGTTCCCTTGCTTCCCTAAGCTCCCCATGGAAGAAAAGAGAAGGGACCAAGCCAGAAGCAGAGACATAGGTATAAACGAACATATTAGGCATAGAAAATGACAAGTTTAGATTTGTGACCAGCCCTGGGAAAGGCCACCAAGCAGTCTGATCAGTCCCCCATGGGCCTTCCTTTCACATACCCTGCTCAAGAGTCTCAAGTAAGTGGGAGAGGTACCTCTGAGCCCCTCCACCCTGCTCTGTCACTGATTCTTTCCTGGTCCCTCCATGTCTCCCATCTCCCACCTCTTCCCACTTCCTTCTTGCTGCTTGCAAGTATCAGACCTTCTCAGGGGCCATGTGTCAGTCTGTGGTCTTACTTTTCCAGCAAAAGCTGTCTTTGCCTCCGGCAATGTTTTAAAAGTTGCACTGTAATCCTTTTCTATCATTGCCTATTCTTTGAATTTCTGTTCCTATTTCCCAAACCCAGCACATTGCCAGTGGATAGGCTTACAGAGGAAACACATCTGGATCTTAATCTGATTAAACTGTTATAGCAACTAAAACTAGGGCGATAGTGACTAACAGTGCTCCCCTCCCAGGGGATAGGATATTGGCAGTCTCTAGAAGTATTTACAATATTTTCCTAGTGACTGGGCACAGTGATGGGAAGAGCAGAGAAACTGCCTAAACAGAGGGTCCTAAGCCAACAACCTGATAGACAGTTATTTATCTACCAAGTTACCTCATTCAGCCAACTAGCTTTCTATCATCCATTCATCTTACTCATCCAGCTACCTACCATCTATTCATCCACCATCCGTATACCTACAAACCCTCCATCTATTCATCCATTCATCCACTTATCAGCCAGCCTCCATCTATCCATCCATGCAACCCAATCCACCCACCCATTTATCTACCATCCATTCCTCCACCAAACATTATCCAGTCAATGCATTCCTACCATCCATCATCCATCTATACAGACATTTATCCATTAGTAACTATTTCACTGATACTGTGCCCTTGCATGACTTCTCAGTGAATTAATTGACTTAATGGTTTTCAGTGGAAGGAGTTGCTGGAGGTGGGGATCAGAAATGGATTTACCCAGAAAAATTTCTTATCATTCACCTCCAAAGAAGCAAACAGCATGGCACTCAGCTGACACCTGACTTCCTTAACTACACAGGAATTTTCCAATTAGAGGAATTCAGTTCTACGATGGCCCCATCAACATCCAGAACTGCACCTTCCGCAAGTTCGCAGCCCTGGAGGGCAGGCACACTAGTGCCTTGGCCTTCCGCCTAAACAATGCCTGGCAAAGCTGCCCACACAACAATGTGACCAACATTGCCTTTGAGGATGTCCCGGTGAGTATGGTGCCAGGACAGGCTCCCGGCACTGCCAGGCTTTGAGTGATGACTCACTTGTCCCCCACAGCTTGGAGATTGAGCTGTTGCCACCACCACAAGGGTGGAATAGCTTCCTCCAAGCAGGCTGGACCATGTCCCAGTTTGCTCTCTGCCCAAACTGGAAAAGTACAAGCTCAGGTCACAGCAAGAGGTCAAGTCTGGGTGAGTGCCCACTGGCCTTCTATCTATACCACAGTAAGAATCTGGAGATGAACTCAGGGTTCTGAGGCCATCCCTCCAGACCCTTGACACATTGGATGAGGTGACCAGACTACTCGTGCTGGCACAGATCATCTCAAACTCTAGCAGTGCTCAAGGGAAGTCTTCTGAAGTCATTGTTTTCCACCATCCTGAGAGTAGATGTAAAGAGGGCCTTCCTGGATGTAGATGGAGAATGTGGGGAAACTGAGGGTCAGAAGGGCAGTCCAAGGCTGCCTGTGAGAACTGCTACTTCTCACTATCTATAGCAGACAACATATACAGCCTGTTTAGAGAAATACTATCTATAGCCTGTGGTCTCCCAAACCTTTCCCTCCTCCCTCTCCTCTCCCGCTTGCCCTGCCTCCCCGCCCTCCCCCCCCCCCCCTGCCAGTTCTTCCTCCTTCTTCATGCTACTGCCTTTGCCTGTCTGCTCACTCACAGATAGGGCCACTGAGATGATACAACACTCAAGTTATGTAATTTCTTCTCTCAGACCTCTGAGGGCCTGTAACAGAGGTCAGTAACAGAGATGTCTGATGGCTTTCACTGTAAGACTGTCCTTCTTAAGCCCACCACATATACAAGCTCATCCACACACTCACACACAGGGACCCCCTACACACTGCACATGCTTTCTCATACAAACACCCACACACCCTCACCCCTCCCCAACTCATTCTTCATAGCGCTCAAATTCACCCAATCCTAAGCCCCTCCTCTATCAGACCAGCCTCTAAGGCCACCTACAACAGCCAAACCAGTGATCAGAGCCAAAAGTGTGTGCTAGTTTTTGGAGTTAAGGCATGGTGACACTCTGACTCTTTTGGGGTTCCATGAGATGGTCAGCCAGGCGGTTTCCTCAGGCGCCCAAGGGCAGCCTCTGTCTGGCTGCTTTGTAATGTCAGCGGAAACTGGAAACTTTGCCCCGGCCTGATGACGGTTGCAGTTTCCGTTTACCTTCTGGCTCAGCCTTATTTTCCTGGGCTCTGTTCAGATTACTTCCAGAGTGTTCTTCGGAGAGCCTGGGCCCTGGTTTAACCAGCTGGACATGGATGGGGACAAGACATCTGTGTTCCATGATCTGGACGGCTCTGTGTCGGAGTACCCTGGCTCCTATCTCACGAAGGATGACAACTGGCTGGTTCGACACCCAGACTGCATCAATGTCCCGGACTGGAGAGGGGCCATCTGCAGTGGGCGCTATGCACAGGTGGGGATGCCACCCTAAGTCACTCGCTAGTCACTCACTCACTCACTCACTCACTCACTCACTCACGTGACAAGCGCTCAGAGAGCCTGCTGTGTGTCCAGTTAGTTCTACGCTGGGCCAAGAACAATGCGAGCTGTTCCTTCCTTCCTTTATCTGCCCCTCACTCCCATCCACAGAATTTTTAGTCAACACGCTGTACTGGGTCCATTGTGTCCGGTCCCTGCACTTACTAACTGCTGATCTGCACACTTCACCCTTTAGTCTCAGCATCCTCGGTGTGAATTTAAGCTAAAAGCCGAAGTTCTATGATGGTATTTTAGGAACGGTTTCAGATGGTACAAATAAAATCCTTCCTCCTGTCCTTTTTTAGGAATAGAAAGATAATGCCAGCCATGGCTTTGCTAGTAGTCATATTAAAAGGTTAAAAAGAGAGAAATTAATTCAGTAATATTTTACACATATTCAAAATATCCTGTCAACATGTAGTTAATATAAAAATTATTAATCAATTTTTTCTGTTCAGACTTTAAGCTTGCATATATATTTTATATTTCTACCTCACTTCTTTTTTAAATATTTATTTTATGTGTATGAGGGTTTTGCCTGCATGTGTGTCTATGTGTTCCGTGCATGTAGGTGCCCACAGAGATCAGAAGAAGGTGTCAGTTCC